>NC_140213.1:28972830-29020330 GCF_951802725.1 Rutilus rutilus
TATATATTTATATTGTCGTTTTTACTAGTGTCTTGTGCTAAATGTTTGCACCAAGTTCATAATAGAAAATTATAATCCCCCTCCTTTTTTTTAGTAAAGTAATAATTAGATGTAAATTGCTGGTGGTAGACTATTTACCGAGCTTCTTCTTGGCCTCCTCAAACGCCTGCTCAAAGTTACTGCGGGCATCAGGGCTGCTGAACTCAAAGATGAAGGTGGTCTCGGCTGAAGCGGTGGTCAGCTCTAGTTTAGTGGGTAGTAACGTCATGCTGAAAGCCAGAGACTGTTTCTCCGCCAGCTCCCGGTGCACTGACGCCATCAGATCCTTTATCACATCATCCAAACTCTGACACAGACAGAGAAAAGCAGTTCAGAATATTTCACTCATTCTTCTGAGTGGGAGAGAAGAGGCACATACTGCATATAAAAACGCTACAGTATGGTAATGAGTCTAATTTGACAAGTTTCTACCAAGTGACCAACACTTTATAGCAACAGCAATACAACAACAAATTAATATGAGGTGTTTTATAGACTAAAGCTTGACAGACCTGATGGGGGAAACTGAGTGTTTCTGACAGCTTGCTTATTTGTCCAAGCGTGCTGAGATCTTCATCCAGACGACTGATGGTTTTCTGGATATTTTCTCTGTTAGTGGCTTGATTAGAACCTGTGATGATAAAATGACATTGAGTCAATAAAATAAAATCAAACTAAGTATCAAAAAGAAAGTAGCCTAACAAAAGGGGCAACATAATGAATGTACTGTATGAATGAATGAATTTCCATTTTAAGAGCATGTAAAAAAAAAAAAAAAGAGCAAAAACCCAAACATGGTAAACATCATGTCATACTGATTGTGTGTGATAATAACGCTACCTTTAACCACCTCCACATCTTCTATGGGCAGTTTCCACAGGAACTTGTATTTACTCGAGGTGTCAATGACACTAGCAGCGGAATATCTGAAAGAGTGGCAGAGAGATAATAATCATCAGTCGAGGATATTTCCAACATGAGCTTGATAGTTAAAGATCTAGTCTTGCATCTGAAAGGTTGGCGATTCAAATGCCACAAGGGTTAATCATGAAAGATCCCCACTGAAACATTTAAAGTCCTAAGCGTTCATTATTTACGTCCATTATTATTACAATGTTATGTTCTTTGAGACATGAGGTAAGACAGTCTCTCGTGATGCTTTGCTGATTCTGCTGTGCGCGTCATGTGTTTTGGAGGAGAATTGGCTTTGGAGGGCTTATGTTTTCAAAGCTAACTTGCTATTGCTAGCTTCTTCGCAACTACCTTTAAATTATTCCCGCAAACACACACAAAAAAAGGGACGATGCCTGGTTGAGTTGCTTTAGTAGTGTGTTGAAACTCGCCGTTATGGTAAGGGACGTGACCTTTCCCAAACACGCTCAAAGTGGTTGACCAATCACAACACACTGGTCCAGTCGACTAATTAGAGCACACTATGCTTTTCAGAAGGAGTTCATAGAGACATGAACTAAACAGAGTGTTACTGACAGACTGAGTTCTGCAACAATGTCAAATATGTGAAATATAATGTGTTTTTTGAACATTCAAGCATGAAAACCCATTCTTGTAAACCCAAACAACTAAATTAACATAATAGGTCCCCTTTAAAGCATCTGCTAAATGAGATATGGTACAGACTATACCAGTGCTGTTTTCCTGACCGTCCACTAGGGTGCAGTGTTATTCGGAGATAAACTGCATCGGCTTTGGACTGCAGAGCAGAAGAGCTCAGGGGACTCAGGGGTTTCTAAACCAAACATCAGTTTTCCCAGGACCTCCTCACATCTATGGACTATTAAAAGAAAGCTGCAAATGAGCATCAGAACTCACAAACTCATGGAGCTCCTGCGAAGAGATCCAGACTTCCTCTTCAGCGTGGTGCAGATGAGCAGATCACTGAACAGAAAGAGAGATCGGTCCTTCTTACCGCCCACCGTTTTCTACAGTAAAGAGAAGCACGGGAGTTTAGAAAGCTCATAATTTTGGTAAAAAATGATCTTATTTCTTGTATGAAGAGCTTATTTGTGCTCACCGATTCCACCACCATCTCTTGTCTCAGGAACTTCCTCTGCGGATTCAGGATCTGACAGGAAAAAAACATTATTACGTACCGCCAAAGGGCGAACATACTCCTTGAAGCTTATTTCCGCCACAGAATAAAAAAAAAGAAGAAGCTAATTGTGACTTTTTCTCTCACAATTCAGTCTTTTTTCTATAATTGTGAGTTTATATCTTGGAATTCTAACTTTATGTCCCAGAATTTTGAGATATAAACTCGCAATTCTGAATTTAATTTTCAGAATTGTGAGATATAAACACACAATTGAGATAAAGTTGCAATTCTAAGAAATAAATAAAGTCAGCTCACAACACAATTTATATTTTTCTCGCAATTGCAAGTTTATACATCACAATGTCAGAATCGCAATATATAAACCTGGCAATTCTGATTTTTTTTTCAGAGAATTGTGATATACACTACCGGTCAAAAGTTTGGGATCGGTAAGATTTTTTATGTTTTTAAAAGAAGTCTCTTCTGCTCACCCAAGGCTGCATTTATTTGATTAAAAATACAAAAAACCGAATAAAAAACCTAGCCTGGCTAACGTCAGACCTCTTCTCATTGAGACGTGGTCTGGGAACCGCATGTTCATTTTCTCGTATTTGAGGCTTGGTTTACGAATGCCCAGAGCCGTTTATTGGGCGCTACGAATGTCTATCAAATGCGCCTGTACGTAGCTCATAGCCAATCGTTTCAATTATACCAGATGACGTATGTGGAGCGACAGAAATTCGACGAGGAAGAAGACGATGGGTCAGAGATTTATGTGTACACGATGGCGTTTAGCGACTAAACTACTTAGAACACTATCTAAGGCTGCATCGAAAGGTAACTTCGCGTCTGCTGCCATGTTGGATCCATAGATATAAACAAACTGCTTCGGTGTGTCGCATAGACGTCGTCATCGTCTTGCTTCTCCCTCCTCGTTCTGTGGTTGGTTCCCTTTTTGAGGGGAAAATGTAGTCCATGGTGTCCAGGCTGCCTATCAGCGTGAATAAAATCGCGCTGCGCGCAAGGCAGCATGGGGAAACCCAGGCTATAAAAAACCTGTAATATTGTGAAATATGTGAATTTATTCCTTTGATCAAAGCTGAATTTTCAGCATCATTACTCCAGTCTTCAGTGTCACATGATCCTTCACAAATCATTCTAATATGATGGGTTTGATGATTTGGGGTCAGTAAGAATTTTTATTTTATTTTTGGGGGAAATAAAATAAATAAATACTTTTATTCATCAAGGATGAATTAAATTGATCAAAAGTGACAGCAAAGACATGTATAATGTTACAAAAGATTCTATTTCAAATAAATGCTGTTCCTTTGAACTTTCTATACATCAAAGAATCGTGACAATTTTTTTTTACATAACTGTTTTCAACATTAATAATAATAATTAATGTTTTTGAGCATCAAATCATCATATCAGAATGATTTCTGAAGGATCGTGTGACACTGAAGACTGGAGTAATGATACTGAAAATTCAGCTTTGATCACAGGAACAAATGACATTTTAAAATATATTCACATAGAAAACAGTTATTTTAAAATGTCATAATATTCAAGAATATTACTGTTTTTGTTTTTTTTACTGTTTAATTTACTGGGTTTTTTTTTGTTTGTTTGTTTTTCAAATAAATGCAGCCTTGGGTGAGCAGAAGAGACTTCTTTTAAAAACAGTAAAAATCTTACCGATTCAAAACTTTTGACCGGTAGTGTATATTAAAAAAAGGTCACAATCATTTATTTTTGTATTCTGTGGCGAAAATACTATGGATTAGGTAAGGAGAGGCAAGTTTATTTTTACAGCCTATTTCATGCGCATTTCATACACACTGGGCATGAAATAGGGATAATTTACATAACAGGGATTTAAAAAAGAATCATTAAAGATGCATAAATAAAAATAAGAATAAATAGTAAGGCTGATTTATACGTCTCTCACATGCTCCACGCCCTCAATGTGCGCTTCGATCTCCTGCATGACACGCGTCTCTTTCTCCAGCTCCTCCGCGCTCCGTCTGCCCTTGTTGATCCTCTCGGCCAGTCGCTTGATGTTCTTCTGGGCTTCCAGCAGAAACAGGTAGTCCGGGTGATCCTCAGGAGTGTGTTTCAGAAGATCCTGAAGCCCACAAACAGAATGTGTCATTTAAAACCTAAACTACCAAAACAACAGGAAAAGTAACAAAAAATTAAATACACATAAAATGCATGGATGATGTTTCAGTCCTAGATACTGATAACGGTTACACTTTATTTTACAGTACGTGTGCTTACAGTGTAATTACAGTGTAGTTACCCAAGAAAGTACTGGTAATATAAGGTAATGACATGGGTTAAGGTTTGGTTTAGGTGTCAGTTCAGGGATAGTACCTAGTTATAACCCAGTTATTGTAATTGCTATAATAAGTACCTAGTATGTACATGCGGAAAAGGACTGTAAAATAGCATTGAATGTTAGCATTTTTGTCCTTAAGATTAACAGTAAAGATGGGTAAATAAATATGACGTAGCTAAGCTGTAAGCACACACAAACATACCTGATGTCAGGGCGGAATGATTTGGGAAAAATCAAACTGCAAAGTTTTTGATTAAAATTGTGATAGTGATTAAAAATGCATTTTTTGTTTGCTGTGCTTGTTTGAAAAGCTGCACAATTTGGCCATAAAATCAATTTGACTATAAAATAACAATAATAACTTTTATTATTAAATATTAATTTCATTTCTTAACTTAATTTCTTAATTAAACCATTGAGCTTTTATTTTGGTGGAAATCTGCCAAATTTAGGTTTATAAACGCTTCTCATTAACATATTTGCTGAAATGGATAGTGCATGTTGTATTATTCCCAAATAAACGTTTTTAAGTAAGAAGATGCATTTACTGCAAACCAAGGCCCTGAAACGTGCTGTTTAATTCAATTGCAGCCTTTGCGATTCGATAATGTACTATTTTCACATTGTAATTTCAATTTTATTTCAATTCATCGTTCAGCCCTACCTAATGTGTTCTAAACAAGCAACAATACATGAAAAGAAAACTTCTAAATAAAAACTAACAGACACAAAATGGTAAAAATAAAAAGGGGATGGTTAGCGTCACCTTAACTAGTAGCTCGTATCGTGGGATCCGCTGCACTGGCTTTATCATCAGATCACCCAGAGCTTGTTTCTCCTTATTCTCACGCATGCTTTGCTGAGGAGGAAAGAGATAGAATAACAGAGAAATGGAACACAAACAAAAAGTTTAGAAGTACTACCATACTTTATCTTGATTTCAACTTCATGTGTACAGTTTATCCAACCATGCTTTACTAGATAACTTCGTTTAGGTTCAGTTTGCAGAGTTACCATTAGAGGGCAGTAATCTTCGAACTCAAAAACACCTCAAACAACATGTTATGATTCAGCTGATAAAGATAAATATGCATTTAAAACTAGGGAATTTACAGTTAAATGTATTATTGTTAACTAAAACTATTTAAAATATTTTGTATTAATTCAAATGAGGCTGAAATATAAATAAATATAAATATCAGATGGAAAAAAACCTTACACTTCAAAACTTAAACAAAAATGAGAAATGTTTTCAAGGCAACTAACTGAAATGAATATTTTTAAGTACTACAATTGTTAAAACTAAAAAAAAAAAGAAGAAAAAAAAGGAAATGAAAAAAATATATATAAAAAATAAAAAGCTATTTCAAAACATTCGTAAATATAATAGCATAGAAATAATACTAAAATAACACTGGTTTCCCCTCATCTCCAGTTAAAGACATTAAAAGTCCAACACAAACACAGAAAATGAACCCTGTCTTTCTCTGTTTTAACAGGTCATAGTTTGCACAATGACAAAATCCATATATTTAAAGTTTAGCTGTGCCAAATGGCCATATAATGTCCAAGAGCTGCCAAACAGCCTCTTGAGGGGATAATTGTAGTGTAGAATTATTTTTACACACACACACACACACACACACACACACACACACACACACACACACACACACACACACACACACACACACACACACACACCACACACACAAAGCCGTAATGTACCTCTAGAAACTTTAGGAAAGCTGGCTTGGCTTCCTTTGCAATTCTCACTGCGTCTTTGGCGTTCATGAAGTTGTCGATGTATGCTGAATAAATATTGGCGAGGATCTCTTTGGAAAACTGAGGAGAAAGTGGAATCATTATTGATCAACACTGTACAACAACTGTGCACCTTTAAAAACATCACCCCTAGCCTGCTAATCATTGCTTGACACGGAGCAATACTGTCCTTAGTGAATTCTGAGTTATGTGCAGAGGCGGACAGAGTACACAGCTTCATTACTTGAGTAAAAGTACAGATACCCCTTGGTAAATTTACTACAAAAGTAAAAGTATACAGTCAGATGTCTACTTAAGTAAAAGCACTGAAGTACTTGTTTTTAAAAGTACTTGAGTATCAAGAGTACAAGAGTACATTTTCTAAATATTGCATTACTACTGCCACAGTGCTTACATTGGTAAACACAGCAAACACTTGAAGCGAAAACTATCATTAACTTGTTCAGAAAATTGAAATAGTCTGGCGAGGTGGGGCCACGGGTTGGCACATTCCCGGGATGGACCTGCTGCGTCTTCATCCATTGTTTCGTCCATGGTTTCGTCTCTTAAATCTGACCATGGAGTTGACTTTGGCGGAAAGCTGAAGGTGATTGCTGATAGGCTGTCCCAATCAGTGGCGCCTGCACAATCCAATCACGTTTGAGAGGGAAACAACAAATTGAGGGTTTCCGAGATTTGTCTTTTTTCCTTTTTTTTTTTTTAGAAGAAGTAACGGGTACTCACGGTTATGGATAGAAATGTAGCGGAGTAAAGAGTACAATATTTGCCTCTCAAATGTACTTGAGTAAAGTCATGAGTACTCCCCAAAAATGATACTCGAGTAAAGTACAGATCCCTCAAAATTGTACTTAAGTACTGTACTCAAGTAAATGTACTCCGTTACTGTCCGGCTCTGGTTATGTTACCATATAAAAAAAAATATATATATAAAAAAAAAACAGTATAGTGCTTTTGGATATGTTTGTTACTAAAATGGCTTCCTATCTGATAGTGAGGACAACTCTGAGTAGTTATCTTTGTGGATGGATGGTGTGTGTGGACAGTCCTCAAATAAATCTCCTTAGCTTGTCGTGAGGAAAGACAGCTCACTGGCAGCGTGTGACTCAGTCTGCTCTGTAATGTTTAACTCTAAAGCCACAGGGGGACAATTTACACCCACCAGAAACAGAGGTCCTGTTTTACGAGCCCTGAAGAACACGCAGGACGTCCTGCACAATGTCTGTTCCATAGAGGCTTTCATTTTCACACTTTGATTTTTTTTTTTTTTAATAAATAAAAACTATTTCAAACTTTATGTACAGCCATCTGATGCTCAGGTTTCCTTGAGTCTGGTTTGCAGTTGTACTGAACATTAAAGTGCACATGAATATAATAATGTAATTAAATAATCAAATAAGGTGAATGACCTTTAGTTTCATGTTTTGTTTTTGTTCTTGACTTTCGCATGGGACTTGCGTTGTATGATATCTAATAAAACTAATAAAACAAGATAATGGCCCCTTCTTGTAGCGCAAATAGTTACCGTCACATTGCTAGGTTGTTGTGGGTGACTCTTAGCATGTTGCTATGGTTACAAAGGAGTTCTGATTTGTTTTTTAAGCTTTTTTTCCATAGATTTTTTTCTTTGTAAAGTTATGATGCATCTTAAGCTTGATATTGAAGATTTTTTTAAAGTTCCTATGAAGAAAATGAATGAGAACCTTAAAAAACATGATCTTAAAGGCATGAGCTAGACCAGGCTTAAGCCTAGTCCCAGACTAAAATGCATGTTTGAGCTGATAACTCAAAGCAACATGCACTGGTACATTTTAAAATATGTCAGTACCATTGTTTTGTCTCAAGATAAATGTTTTTATCTTGATAAATGATAAATGTATCTATTTTTTTAGATAAATGTTTTTATCTAAAAAAGCAGTAATGTTTTTATGTTTATAAAAGCTACTTAAATGTCCTAATTTATCTAAGCCCTGTCTGTGACAACCATCTACCATCTACACCAGGCCTGAGACTTGCATGCACAGGGTTCAGTACAGCCCTAAAGCCTTAAAAATCCCATAAAACAGAATTGTGGTGTCTAAACTATCTGAGTTTGTCAGTTTGTGACTAATTTAGTCAGAGCCCATATAAATCCTGCATTTGATGTGCGAACGTGAATCTGACAGGAATGTCTAAACAACGTGTAACTAGCAGTCGTGAGGCGGTATTTCTCCAAACCGGGGCAGAGGGTCAGACAGATTAAAGCCCCACACTGAGACACTTAGCATTCCTACAGAGAGAACAGACCTTCACCTTATTCTGAACAAATGCTAGGCTGCATCCCAATTAGCATAATTACACAATGCACTAAAAGTGGTGGGAAAGTACAGTAAACTACAGTTCCAAAGTTGGGGTTGATAAGATTTTTTATGTTTTTGAAAGAAGTCTCTTATGCTCACCAAGGCAAATATAAATAGTATTTATATTTATTCTTAATACTGTAAAAAAATACTGTATTTTTATTTTAATAACGAAATAGTGTTATTATAATAATTCGGTAACACTTTACAATAAGGTTTCATTAGGGGAAGTTAACATGAACTAATAATGAACAATACATCTACAGCATTTATTAATCTTTATTAATGAGAATGTCAGCATTTACTAATACATTATTTAAATAAAAGTTTTATTTGCTAACATTAGTTAATGCACTGTAAATCAACATGAAAAAACAATGAACGACTGTATTTTTATTAACTAACATTAACTAAGATTAATAAATACTGTAATAAATGTTTTACTCATTGTTAGTTCATGTTAGTTAATACATTAATTTTAACGAATGAGACCTTATTGTAAAGTGTTCCCAATAATTCTTATTTTTATTTAGTACAACTACTAACAATAATCATAATTATTATTAGTCATACTAATCTAGAAGCACCAAATTTTTGGGCCAAAATTATGGAGTCCTGCAAGTAGGCACAACAAACCTGGTGTTCTTTATCATTTTTTTTGTGAATTTTAAATCACAAATCGAAATTTTAACCAGAAAAATCTGACCATTGCCCCTCCTATCAGTTGAACAAGAACTGTTTCAGGAATGCCACAAAGGTGTCTGTGTTTAGATCAGTGTGCTCAATAATGTGCTTTTTTGTCATATATATTGATAATGTTGTATAGTAAATAAAATTCAAACAATAAAAAAAAGCCATTCTTTTAATCTCCTCACATTCTTTCATGTAGTTCCCTCACAGTCCCATTCACCTGATAGGGCCATTAGTGGAAAGGGTCATTGTCTTTCCAGGTGTGAAAAGCATAAATATTCATGATCATTCGCGCCTCCTCACATTATGACCTTTCTAACACAAAACATGTCTTACAAATTTTAAATCAATCAATCAATCAGTATACTGTTTTATGTGAATGAGTGGGCAGGATGATTTTCACATAATTTCGAAGCAAAAATTCTAGGCTACAGTTCAGTTCTCAAAACTCTTGCAAAAGATATTCAGGATGGGTTTTATGGCCTCAAAAGAACATCATTTATTTGAAATAGAAATCTTTTGTAATTTTATAAATGTCTTTACTGTCACATTTGACCAATTTAATGCATCCTTGCTGAATAAAATTATAAATTTCTTTCAAAAGAACATGAAAAAAACTTTCAGAGATGGCACTTAGGATGAGACGAAGACCTAGCAGCAGGATAAATTGTGTGTGTGTGTGTGTGTGTGTGTGTGTGTGTGTGTGTATGTGTCAGAGACAGAACGGCACCAGCATCACTACAGCATAGACCCTAAGTCAGACAGGTGGGTTGAGACAATATGGCGACCATGTCAACTAATAAGCCTACAACCTGCACGTCATCCCTTTAAGTATGGAAAACAAACACCTGCTAGATGTCAAAACTTCTGTCAGTACCTTCTGAGAGCAGACGATCTGAGTGGCTGAGTGGCTCCAGCCTAGTGTTCACACACTCTCTGAGCGGATCACTGGCTAACTGAACCTTATGTGTTAGTAACGCTAATGTGAGAGGCCAATCACAGAAGATGAAGGAAATCATCAAAATAAGACATGCTGTTAATGTGAAAATAGTGGGAAGACTATTATAATTTCTCTTGATTATAGCCAAATTTACCAATTTGAAAAAAAAAAACTAAATTTGACGGGTCTAAACGGCAGTAAAATTACATGGGACGTTTAAGCAAACAATGTTATAAACCAAAAAAATATATATAATAATCCATGGCTGCACACTTCAACTAGGCACTTAAAGTATGTATTTCACTGGGTGTTTAACTGGTAAAGTGAACTCTGGAGAACATATTTCAATAACAGTCATGAAAAAAGTGCTTTAATATTCACAGAGGTCATATCGTCATTTGATTAAGTTCACGACCCTACTTTTGATTTATTCATCCACATTTGGCCAAATTCATCGCTGAAAACATAGGGCCCTACTGTATATTAGCATTCAATTATCAATATAATTTAATTTAATTCAGGGAACACTCATTCTAATTCTGCATACTACTTGGGACAGATAGTATGTACATCGGGACACAGCATTAGTCCTCCTCATACACAGATCTATATTACAAAAATCCATCTGAAAATGTTTACCATTATAATAATTTCTGGTTTAGTATTTTGAACATAATCTACTTTGATTTGGAACGCTATTCTCACATACAATACGGTGCAAACTGTGATTAGGTTCTCACCGACTGAATGAGCACATGTCCGATAGTCTGTTTGTCATGCCACTGGTTGACACAGTCCAGCACCTGCTCCAGGAACTGCTCATGATGTTCTAGAATCTCAGGGATCTGGTAAAACATCTCGTCTACCAGGGACGGGTCACAGAGCGGGGAGTTCTCCGGGTGCTTGAGGGGCTTCATGTAGCCCTGAGACCACAACAACAGAGAGAAACAGAGGAAATCAACACTTTTATCTACATGGAACAATTTTTACTTTTTAGTACTGAACAAAATACAATCAACATTTCCATCACAGCGCATTACGGCATTAATCGCTGAAAATAAAAATGCTGTCTATTTAAAACCACTAAACTGTGTTAACGAATGTTAACATTTGAGTGTGTTTGACATACTTAGACCATGAACTGGATATGCAATAATACATTTAAAAGAATATGCAACTATAATGAATATGCATGAATAAATATAAAGGAATATGCAAAAATAATGAATATACATAAATAAATATGAAGGAATATGCAACAAATATGCATGAATAAATATAAAGGAAAATGCAATAATAATGGATATGCATTAATAAATATAAAAAAAGATATGCATCAAAAATGATAAAGGAATATACAATGAGAGAATGAATGCATGTTTTTGTGTTTGCATGTGGTGGTCTGGGACAGACTTTGATTATAGGAAATGCCTGACTCCCCTTTTGGGATGTAAACTGTGTCATATCAAATGCAGATAAACATTCTGCTCCTCTGTCTTTACTGTCACAAAACAAGGATTTTTTAAAACCAAACTTGTATTTTGCATTTATTTCTTAATTTGAATTAGTCAACATTAATTGTCATTTGCACGCGTTTTACTTCCATAAAATGACGTTAATGGGTAACAGAACATTAAAAAAGATAGAAATATGTATAGATTTTTGTTTGTTCTTAGTACACCTAATGTTTTATTTCACTGTTTTACCTCCATGTATCATTTGTATATTTATTTACATCATCTTTGTCAGAATTTTTTTATTTTTTATTTTTATATAAATCATAAAATAATAAAAATTGAATATTCAGACTAGAAAGGCATTTCATAATTACAACCTAAATGACAATGAAATAATACCAGAAATGTGTAAGTAGGGTCCAATTTGACTTTTAAAAAAACTTACCAATTTGGTTGGGGATCGAAAATTCCAATTTTGGAATCGGACACTAAAGGTCAGGAATCGGACCATAAAATGAAACCTTCGATTCACGTGTGCGCATTTTAATGTGATTTCAAACCATTTTCAAGAGCAAGAAAACGCGAAAGAGAACTCAATTCGGCACTCGTGCTGCTTTCTTTGCGCACACAGCTGCCTGTCATTTAGTGCGCGATACTGAAGTGAGTTGTAATATGCGTCTTGTGCTTAAACGCACAAATACACACAAAACTGTCAAAATATTCTCGTAAACACAGTCGGTTTTGTCTTAAGTGAACATAGAAAATGCATGTGTAACAGTATATTGGATCCTGCATGAGCCCTTAAAGCGACAGCAGCCTAATAAACCTGCTGTAGTCTGTGTAATTAACGTAAATTAAAGAACAAAATAAAAATAAAATCACTCACTGATCTTGACTGAATAACTTTTGTATATAAGGAATAATCAAAGTTTTATTTATAAAAAGAACACTATGCAGTGTTATTTTACATTTGATTACAATTTCTGTAAAATTTTTTTTGCTATTGCTAATTTGTTTATTTGTTCTTATTTTATTTCTGTTTACTTGTCTGTAATATGCTTTTACCTTACTGGAATCGATAAGCAGAATTGGAATCACTAAAATAAAATAAAATGACCAAACCCTACTTACCAACAAACCAAATATCCCTAAACATAAACCTCCAAAAAAGGACTGTTGTGTTACCACGGTACAGTGATGTATAAGATGGTAACATCATATACTATGGTATTCACATCGTACTTCAAAAATACCTTGGTATTACCAATGCCAAAAAAGCATGTTAATACGATAGTACGTCTCCAAAAAAAAAAACATACCAACACAGAGTGTTTGTCTCAGGTCAGATGTTTTGACTAGCACACATCTGGCCAACGCTACCTCAAACGCCCTAAAACGTGCCCGGAGACACGCTGTTGCCGTGATAAACCGCTCGCGTCTGTCATCCGTCCATCATGCACCTCTCCACACCTTTCTCTAGATCTCCCCATCAACACTTTAAGGTGATAAACTTGTGCTTGTGCGTCTCTCTCATTGTTTGCTCAGTCAACCACGGTTGACCCGCTGCACACCGCTTACACGTAATGATGTTGACTGGAACGCAATCATTTACCCACAAAGATAAACTGTTTCCTTTAACACAGAATGAGAGCATAAATGCTGGTGAGAATTGCTCAGTAATGGGGGCCATTTTGGAGGTGCGTTGCCCGCTGCTCGCTCACCTTGTTGCCAGGGCAACGGATGCAGCTGCTGGAATAGGTTGTTATGAGTCAGGAGAGATTGGAAAAGATGATGATTTGTTTCTCTCTTTTGCTTATTAAACTCAGTATGCAGCTTCCGCTCTCGTTCTTACAGTAACATCATGTTTCGGTTGTTCTGTTCTGATTTATTCAAGGTCTGCAAACGATTTATGATATTAAGAATAATATTAAAAGGTTGATGCATAAACACAAATAGCAAACCCTTTATGATACAGTGCTTTTTACATTTTTATGATAAATGTTATGCAACATACTTGGTTTGGCCATTACGTTTGATGTGTTGATTATGTATGTGCATTTACTCTCCACAAAGACTATCCCCAGTAGTGAGTTAAAATGATAAACCTTCCTTTGAATATGTCCTAATTTGTAAAAAAAAAACAGCCTGTAGTCATTAATAAGACTAATAGGAGTTTATGTTATTAATTTAGACAGCTACATGAATGTGTGTGCGTGTTTCATACCTGTGTGAGTGTGCGAAGAGCGTCAACGTAAGATTGTTCTGTGTCCAGTAAAGTCATCATCACATGTCTTCTCATATCCTGCAGAGAGAAATATGTCAATAACGTCACGTAAAATACATTTACATATTACACATTAAATACATTTTAAATCAAATAAATATAAACAAATATTAGGATAAATAAATATCTACGACAAATACATGTACACACAATCCTGGAGACTCAAGTACAGGCCTACACAAAACTTCAACGCCCTTAAAAACAATAGTAACCACAGTTTTGACCAAAATACTACAATTAGTACATTTATTAGAGGTGTTTGCCACTTTTCAAAGTTACTTTTTAAAACTTCTAACATTTAAAGCATCAAAAACTTTGCATTGCATGAAAGATTCCTCAAATCACGTGTCTTGATAAGGAGAGATCAGCTGTTACTTTAGGCTACGTACGTTCAGACTGTCAGCTAAAATCCGATTTTTTGTGAATATCCGATTAGAATCCGGTCATAGCAGGTGCAAGAATGAAAGTAAAAAAAATAAATAAAAAATCATCACATGAGATTTTACACATCCGTTTTGAGCTACTTACATATGTGGTTTGAAATCCTGTTTAAATCGCATTTCTGGAAATCTGTTTCAGTCTGACCGCTCTAATCGGATTTTGCGTGATTTATGCCACTTTCTCACGCCACGTAAAACGTAAACATGTCAGACGTTGTTTTGGGAAACATGCTGAAAGTCGTCGCAGAAACAAGGCTGTTGTTGCAAAGTGCCGTACGAGCAGAAAATTACAACATAACGGAGACGTGTTTTGAGATCGGCGGAGACGACAGAACAGAAGACGTAGCAGTTCCAGTGTTGTGAATAGTTGTGAATAGGCCTAGAAACCACAGAAATGCAGATATTCCAGAAAATAAAAGAGCGCCAAGGGACACACAAATCAGATCTGAACAGTTGTGATAGGCCTACACTATGTGGACAGTGATTAATTTAGAGATTCCGGTCAGATACACAAATAATCGGATTTGGACTGACAGTGTGAACATCGCCCAAGAGAACAAAATATCAGATCAACTATTTTCACTTGGGGTAGAACAAACTACCTAGCAACCACCCAGAACACCCTGGTCACATGGCAATCTGGTAAACACACTATCAGAACACTAAGTCTTAAGCAACCTCTTGGAAACACCCTGGCAACCATTCACAGCACTGTAATGGTGCTTTTACTCAGTATTTACTCACATTCTCTTAAGGAACATTAACATCTAATACTCATTATGATTTCACAGCAGTCAAGAATGCATTATGGTATTTTGGTGGTGTAAAGGAAACAATTTATAATGAAGTGCTCAAAATAACAAGAGTTTCCTGTTTACTAGTCTGTGTCAGCCACTGAGCCAAATATGTGTACGTTTCCATCTCTGAGAAGATAACCTTCACTAACCACTGTGAATCAGTCCTGACCGACACTACACAACAAACACATCTGAGTGAGAGAGAGGCATTTAAAGAGAAAAACTGATAATGGACAGAGTGTGCCGTTCTTTCACGGTTAAGTTTGTTAGCCAGCATCCGGAGTCCTGCGTTACAGATCTGTTCTGAAATGTCTAGCTCAAACACACAAGTGTGACATGGATGTAATTGGAAAAGGAAGTCACGTGCAGCGAATGACGCACAAAGTCACGTATACCATGAAGCGGGCTGAAGGAGAACGAATGTTTTAGGATTCCTCCAAATAGTCAAACTTTGTTTTAAACTGGTTCCTGGGAACATAGACTCTATCTGTTTACAGAAGCACTCTAACAAGTTCAGAAGAGTTTATTTCTGAAAGAATGTCAGTAACATCCCACAAAAAGGTCATTACAAAATCAATTTGTTCATTCTGAATGAAATAACATGCAAGAGACAAAAGATGTGCACAGGAGAGAAGATAGAGTTGTGCTCAAAAGTTTACATACCCTTTGCAGAATCTGCTAAATGTAAAAAAAATTTTTTGTGCTGTCAAATTGATTAATTGCGATTAATCGCATCTAACATAAGAGTTTGTGTTTACATAATATATACACAGACACATAAATACAATATGTATATAACTTTAATCATATATTTATATATACATACACTCACCTAAAGGATTATTAGGAACACCTGTTCAATTTCTCAATGCAATTATCTAATCAACCAATCACATGGCAGTTGCTTCAATGCATTTAGGGGTGTGGTCCTGGTCAAGACAATCTCCTGAACTCCAAACTGAATGTCAGAATGGGAAAGAAAGGTGATTTAAGCAATTTTGAGCGTGGCATGGCACAACCATTTCTAGGGTTTACAAAGAATGGTGTGAAAAGGGAAAAACATCCAGTATGCGGCAGTCCTGTGGGCGAAAATGTCTTGTTGATGCTAGAGGTCAGAGGAGAATGGGCCGACTGATTCAAGCTGATAGAAGAGCAACTTTGACTGAAATAACCACTCGTTACAACCGAGGTATGCAGCAAAGCATTTGTGAAGCCACAACACGCACAAACTTGAGGCGGATGGGCTACAACAGCAGAAGACCCCACCGGGTACCACTCATCTCCACAACAAATAGGAAAAAGAGGCTACAATTTGAACGAGCTCACCAAAATTGGACAGTTGAAGACTGGAAAAATGTTGCCTGGTCTGATGAGTCTCGATTTCTGTTGAGACATTCAGATGGTAGAGTCAGAATTTGGCGTAAACAGAATGAGAACATGGATCCATCATGCCTTGTTACCACTGTGCAGGCTGGTGGTGGTGGTGTAATGGTGTGGGGGATGTTTTCTTGGCACACTTTAGGCCCCTTAGTGCCAATTGGGCATCGTTTAAATGCCACGGCCTACCTGAGCATTGTTTCTGACCATGTCCATCCCTTTATGACCACCATGTACCCATCCTCTGATGGCTACTTCCAGCAGGATAATGCACCATGTCACAAAGCCGAGTCACATGTCGAATCATTTCAAATTGGTTTCTTGAACATGACAATGAGTTCACTGTACTAAAATGGCCCCCACAGTCACCAGATCTCAACCCAATAGAGCATCTTTGGGATGTGGTGGAACGGGAGCTTCGTGCCTTGGATGTGCATCCCACAAATCTCCATCAACTGCAAGATGCTATCCTATCAATATGGGCCAACATTTCTAAAGAATGCTTTCAGCACCTTGTTGAATCAATGCCACGTAGAATTAAGGCAGTTCTGAAGGCGAAAGGGGGTCAAACACAGTATTAGTATGGTGTTCCTAATAATCCTTTAGGTGAGTGTATTTGTACACACATATATTATGAAAACACAAACTCTTATGTTAGATGCGATTAATCATGATTAAATATAATGAATTTAGTGTGAAAAGATGGATCTCAAAATCATACAGTCACTACTGTGGAAATGGTTCAAACTTGTGCAGAAGATGCTGGAAAACTGAAGAATGTGAAGGATCTGGAGGATTTCTCTGAAGAACATTGGGCAGTTTAACTACTCAGGACAAACAAGGGACTCGTGAACAACCACCACAAAACACACAGTCTATAATAATACTGTATTAATAATCTAAACTAAAACCATTTATTTATATGGCTTGCAAGGTATTACAGAAGGAAAGAAAAAAAGAAAGAAGCATGTGTGCTTGTATCTCAGATTTATGCTCATGCCATCCAGTTCATTTTTCTCTCATATAGAGCAGCCGGTTTGACAGACACTAACCAGCATGCTGTCTTGGTCGACACGTCCGGCTCTACACTGCGCTAAACAAACCTGCTGACCTGCTGTTTAGTTCCTCAAGAAGGCCGACACAGAATCTAGTTACCTTTCCCCTCAAGACAAATCAAACTGCCACACGCAGGGCAAGCACATGGACAGGAAGATCTGTATACGCTGCAAGGTATTTTAAGAGATTATTGAGCCTTTGCCTGAACTTGGTCCTAAATAAAAATTGGTAATAAAAACGCATTTAAACTGCATTTAGACCGAAATGCTCTCTGGAGTCTCATCAGGGGGCCAGAAATGTGCCCAGCAGCTCCAACAGCATGTGTGGCAGCCGTTAAAGACGTCCCAAAAGAGTATTTCTGAAATGCCCTGATGAGAAAGACACGGCGTGACATTCGGTCACATGCACAGGAATGCACAGAGGATTTTGGAAAGGTTACTCTATTAAAACTAATATTGAGATGAAAAAATATAGCAGAGCTAAACATAAACTATAAATGAGACTAAAATATGAATAAAAACATTTTACAATCAAACCCATGAACTTGGCTTTGCAAGTACCATCCTACACTGTTTACAAACTACACAAACTAAACTTACAAAATTAAACTGGTGATTCACTGTAAAAAAAAAAAAAAAAAAAAAAATCATGCAACAACTTTTTTTCTTCTTTTGTCAAGTAAACTTAATAATTAATGTGGTTCAGATCTCCAATGTATTAATTTTTTTTATTTCAATTAACTAAATCAGGTAACTTACTTTTTGAAGTTAAACAAACATTATTTTTTACAGAGTTGTACATAAATGTAAATGAAATAAAACCATTTGATGGAAATCAAAACTAACTAGATCTACACTAAAAATGAAAAACACAAAACAAAACAAAAAGCAGTGAAGTTTTGGTGAAAGTTTTAGAAAATTAGAGTTTGAAATCTTATGAAATCTTCTTTCAGTAGAACTACATGCATGCCAGTAGTGCAATAATCTCATGAACAGACAAAAAGACCATTAAACATTTTATTTATGCCTCAAATAATCTTAATGTGATTACATTGGTCACAACAGTAACAGACACACGGTTTTTAACTGCAAGAATCTAATTCATTTAAACATCAACAAAACCCATGGACATTCTTGCCATTTGGCTTACATAATGTCAAAAGGTGCCTTGTGCACCCGTCCCATAGCTGTTCTCCTGATGCATTATAGGGCAGCTTTATTATAATAAAATCAGATTATGAATCCAAGAACATACAAATGCGTTTCTTAGAAAGACCAGGTCGCGCAGAGCAGGAGAACATGAAGCTCACTGGGGCAAAAAAAAAAAAAAAAAAACTCTAATAAGCAAATGTTCATGGCAGCTCATGTGTGGGACATGTTGTGCTGCATAAACATGAGATGGAGTATAAAAAACACAAAAACAACGACCACATTTCAAGAGCCAAGAAAATGAACATATTTCAAGATTATTTAATTGTATTAAGGTCACATTCACATTATAGAAACTTTACTATGGATTCATATTTTTTGCTACTATCCATATGCATTTTGCGCATTGAGAGACCATCAAATCATTATAAAACATGTTCATGTTTTTTAATCTAAACAGAATGAAATGATCAGAAACCTACTCACTGTCCTTTCCATTCTTGAATGTCATCACAATACATAATTTGAGATTCTATGGAAATAAAACTGACAAAAGCAACTTAAACATTTTAAGAACCCATGCATTCCAAGGGAATCAAACCCATAACCTTGGCAAGCGACATGCTCTACTGTTTACAAACTATACAAACTAAACCTAAAATGTAAAGTCTTTAAGTTCAGCATCACCATTTTTAATAAAAAAGGATCTAAAACTAGGGATTATGGGGTAATAATGGAACAACAGTTTTTAAAAGTGAATTTCACTATTTTTTTTACAACAGGACCGGCATTTCATGGGTTTAAACAAAATATTTTTGTTATAAGTCACAATAAAAACTAATTTGTGCATAAAAACCTCTCCTTTCCTGGTAAAAAAATGTAAAGACAAATTTCAAAATTCAAAGAATTTACAACAGCTTAATGTAACATTTTTGACAAGCCAAACATGTCAGTCTCAGAGTAACATGTCATTTATTTAAGAAATAATTTTCATTCAATAAAATAAGTAAAATTAACTATGCATTTAGAATGTCTCCAGCACGTTTTTTTAATTACGCAAAAATAAAAAATAGTTCACACCTTATGCACGTTATCATGTCCGTCAACAACTTAAGCAGGCTGTCGGTTGGAGTATTAGAACTAAAAACATAGACATAATTCACTCATGGACATCAATCACTTCACTGAATACTTGCCGGCTAAGAAATAAATAATTATTACCTTACAATCCATCTGTATTCAAATCCACATTTGAATATGACAACATTCATGTCTGTCAAAAAAGCACACATTTTACAACAAGCAAAGGTCCAGTGAGGTCCTATTTCTTGGAGAACCCACACTAACGGATGTTTTGAGTGCATCATTGCTTTCCGAGAAGAGGGAGAAAATGGCAACCTGAGCGGATTCAACATGTTGTCTGTCAGTTAGTTAGTTAGTTAGTTAGTTAGTTTATTTGTATAGCACATTTAAAAACAACATGAGTTGGCCAAAGTGCAATATTCCAACAGCATAAATAGCCAAAATACAAAAAACTTTAAACATGACGCCAAACCAAATACAATTAAAATACAAGACAACAGTAAAACAAGATACACTCAACTACTAGCTCAACAATAAGCCTGGGCAAGCAAATGCATTTCAAAACCGTGATTTAAAAACACAAATTTTAGTACAACAACATCTAATATCCGAAGGCAGGTTATTCCAGAGGCGGGGTGCAGAAACTGAAAAGGCACAATCCCCTTTGGACTTTAGACGATATTTAGGGATCTTTAAAAGTGTTGATGTCAAAATTTGACATTAAAGAAAAAACTTATCAAAATTTAAACTCTGAATCAAATGTAACTCCCAGATTCCTTGCTTGTTCATGTACATTAGAGGCAAGAGAGCCTAAACAATCAAATATGTGTGTGCGCAACCTAATTGAGCCAAACACTAGGCATTCTGTTTTCGCTTCATTGAGTTGTAAAAAATTCTGTGCCATCCATAGTTTAATTTCTCTCAAGCAATTCATCAAATGATCTAATGCAGTGCCATCATCTGCCTTCAATGGGAGATAAAGTTGAGTATCATCTGCATAACAATGATACGCGACATTATACTTTTGACAAAGAACGCCGAGTGGCAACATGTAAAAAAGAAAACAATATAGGCCCCAAAATTGAACCCTGTGGAACTCCACACGTACTGGTTACAGAATCAGAGAAATAACCACCAAATAACCTGTCAGAGACGATATCAAGCAAAATGCACAACATACGCGAGTATAAATTTGTTCTTTACTCACTGAAATTGAAACGGAATAATCAGGGAACTGAGTGAAATACTTCAGACTGCATGCTAAAGAGAATAAACACCAATCCAATTGTAAAACTTCACTGGGTTAGTGAAGATCGTTCAACGTGTTGGTTTTGACGGACATTTTATACACAAACTACATTTTCTGAGTCTCGCATCAATGATTTTAATATTTTCATTTTATATTTCACTAGGCCTATTTTATTTTCTGGACTGTTCTGTTTTCATAATTTTGGCAATAGATGAACTATTAAATGAGTGATCTTGAGATGAGTCCCTGAAGTCGTCCAATTTGACTCTTATATGCTCATATATATATATATATATATATATATATATATATATATAAACGTGATTTTTAAAACATGTAGCTTGATCATCATCTCCTCAGCTGTTTAAAAGATTAAGGCAATTATCAAAGTTTGATAAAATGTTTAATTTTCAAATAAAATGTGATTTTTATAATTACCACTTAACAGATTCACAATAAAAATAAAACACAAACTAAACTAAACTAAAACTAAACCACTTGCACACACACTGATAAACACACACTGATAAACACACACATCCAATCAAAATAAGAATTTCCTGTTTACTGTGTGACCGCTCACTACACCAAAAATGTTTATGGAAGTAAACTAAACCACGAAAAAAACCCTTAAACTTTAGTTCCAAGTAGAATGGTAACTAATCAACTACACCAGAACTGACTTACGGCATTTTCTTTTTATAATTTATTCACGGACAGCAGTCAGACTTGACAGAGTATTTACAGTAATTTTACATGAATGAAAGCAAGGCAGTGTGAGATATTCAAACCTGTTTTGCCCACATGAGCACCACGGCTGTGCTGGAGTAAATGTTCTAACCATTAGGCCACTGCTTCAGTATAGTATTCAATTTAAACCTCCCCAAAATACTCTACAGATCTGAAAACATCCATCCATTTTATCTAAATACCCATGTGTGACTTTGATTTACACTCATCAAGGTAATGAGATCATAGTGCAGAGGTAAACGGCTGTTTGAGGTTCTGGCTGTAGCGTTTGATTGGTTTTTATTAGCACAGTGTGTTTGAGTTATGAGAAGATCTCATTTCCTTCTAAAGCTCGCTCTGCTAGAGGCCTGAGATATAACGTGCACTGTAGTTAAACATGCTATTTCTGCCAACCGTTGCGGCTTCGATAAAAAAAGAACACACTTTACCGCATCTTGAGTAGAGCAGGTGGAATCTGTAATTTGATCCCCCATCGCCAATCAAATCAACCTCCCTTTGATCTGATCAAAAACGCTTACCGGTCGCTAGTCACAACGAGAAAATTCTGCACGGCTAATCATGAAAGAAGGGCGGAGAACGTTCAAGCGTTACATGGGAATTTGTCTGCTGGATGCAGTTCAAGCAGGTGCTGTAGGTGTTCTGGTCAGCTTGCTACAGGTACAGGTGCTGTGGCGTACTAGTTAAAGCATAGCTAGTAATCATGCTGATTTTAATTGGTACATGAGGTATAATCATTGTGCCTTTTAGGATAGGGTTAAAGCATCTGCTCTATGACTACGCATTATGACATAATTGAATCAAAGCTAAAAACTTGTCATATAGTAGTTTTTCTTGCAATCCCTGAAAGTATCAACAAAAAAAAAGATACCAAAAAAATGTAATTGACATAAAACAAATATATTGCATACCTAAAATATTATACCCAAAAGGTATATTTTACACAAGTAAAATACTGAACTGAATGAATGATTAAACATCTGAATACAAAATATTTGACAAATAAACATGCAGTCTGTGACCACACTGTAAAAAATGAATATTTTCATGATTTAGCACAACTTTTTTTCTTTTGTCAAATCACCTTAGAAAATGTGGTTCAGATAACATAATATTTTGAATTTCATTGTTATAAACTCACATTTCAATGAACTTAAAATTAAGGCAAGCAGGTCGCTTACTTTAAAGATCCCATATTGTACACCCCTCTGGAGTTTTATTTTAGATTTTGATGTCCTTAAAGCCGCTAGGGGTCGCTAACCTCTTACAATAACAAAGGCGTATGTTGATGACGCATTAGCGGAATTATGGAACTTGCAGTCATGCCGAAGGATCTAAAAATGTTTTATGGATGAATGAGTACATTGATGTTTTTAACATGACTGTGGTATCAGCGGAGAGATATCAACATTAGAATAACATACTGATCATATTCTATGATTTCATCATGTTGAGCTACAGTGGGTACGGAAAGTATTCAGACCCCCTTACATTTTTCACTCTTTGTTATATTGCAGCCATTTGCTAAAATCATTTAAGGTCATTTTTTTCCTCATTATTGTACACACAGCACCCCATATTGACAGAAAAACACAGAATTGTTGACATTTTTGCACATTTATTAAAAAAGAAAAACTGAAATATCACATGGTCCTAAGTATTCAGACCCTTTGCTCAGTATTTAGTAGAAGCACCCTTTTGATCTAATACAGCCATGAGTCTTTTTGGGAAAGATGCAACACGTTTTTTCACACCTGGATTTGGGTATCCTCTGCCATTCCTCCTTGCAGATCCTCTCCAGTTCTGTCAGGTTGGAAGGTAAACGTTGGTGGACAGCCATTTTCAGGTCTCTCCAGAGATGCTCAATTGGGTTTAAGTCAGGGCTCTGGCTGGGCCATTCAAGAACAGTCACGGAGTTGTTGTGAAGCCACTCCTTCGTTATTTTAGCTGTGTGCTTAGGGTCATTGTCTTGTTGGATGGTGAACCTTCGGCCCAGTCTGAGGTCCAGAGCACTCTGGAGAAGGTTTTCGTCCAGGATATCCCTGTACTTGGCCGCATTCATCTTTCCCTCGACTGCAACCAGTCGTCCTGTCCCTGCAGCTGAAAAACACCCCCACAGCATGATGCTGCCACCACCATGCTTCACTGTTGAGACTGTATTGGACAGGTGATGAGCAGTGCCTGGTTTTCTCCACACATACCGCTTAGAATTAAGGCCAAAAAGTTCTATCTTGGTCTCATCAGAACAGAGAATCTTATTTATCACCATCTTGGAGTCCTTCAGGTGTGCTTTCATGTGTCTTGCACTGAGGAGAGGCTTCCGTCGGGCCACTCTGCCATAAAGCCCCGACTGGTGGATGGCTGCAGTGATTGTTGACTTACTACAATTTTCTCCCATTTCTCGACTGCATCTCTGGAGCTCAGCCACAGTGATCTTTGGGTTCTTCTTTACCTCTCTCACCAAGGCTCTTCTCCCCCGATAGCTCAGTTTGGCCGGACGGCCAGCTCTAGGAAGGGTTCTGGTCATCCCAAACGTCTTCCATTTAAGGATTATGGAGGCCACTGTGCTCTTAGGAACCTTAACCTTGTAACCTTGGCCAGATCTGTGCCTTGCCACAATTCTGTCTCTGAGCTCTTCAGGCAGTCCCTTTGATCTCATGATTCTCATTTGCTCTGACATGCACTGTGAGCTGTAAGGTCTTATATAGACAGGTGTGTGGCTTTCCTAATCAAGTCCAATCAGTATAATCAAACACAGCTGAACTCAAATGAAGGTGTAGAACCATCTCAAGGATGATCAGAAGAAATGGACAGCACCTGAGTTAAATATATGAGTGTCACAGCAAAGGGTCTGAATACTTAGGACCATGTGATATTTCAGTTTTTCTTTTTTAATAAATGTGCAAAAATGTCAACAATTCTGTGTTTTTCTGTCAATGTGGGGTGCTGTGTGTTAGCCTGACTACGTCAGACTTCTTACTTCCGCTCAATTTCATTTCGCTTCTGTACTCAGTCTGAGACAGCGTAATAGCTTTCCGTTTTCCTCCGGCCTGAAAACAGCCGGCCAATCAACGAACAGAGGGCGGGCTGAGAGCCGTGACGTAGACACTGATTGTACCGTGGATGCGTAGATTTACTTCACATAATCTGCAAAAGTCGTTCACAGCCATGTTCACTCCGGTATTTCGCTCGATGGATTTTTTTTCGCATCATACTACATGTGTTTACAGTGGAAGTTAGATGCAGCTGAGCATGCGCATAACACACGCCATAACCAAACGTTATGTGATTGGCTTATGGGAACCAATGATTTTAAACTTCAGACAAGCGCCTCCCCGCGAGAAAGAAAACGCTTTTCAATTATGCCATGCCAGACTCTGTCTACGAAGCAAAGCGAAGTAGCAGAGTTTGGTATTACCAGGCTAGCTGTGTGTACAATAATGAGGAAAAAAAATGAACTTAAATGATTTTAGCAAATGGCTGCAATATAACAAAGAGTGAAAAATGTAAGGGGGTCTGAATACTTTCCGTACCCACTGTATATAAAATCGATTAGTTTTATGTACATTTGCTCACCTCTACATTTACAAGTTAGTCGTGGATGTGGAGCTCTCGGCATCTTGAAAATGCCACGCTGATATTGATCCTTGTTTTAGTTCTCCTTTTGTCCCAAAGTCTGCTTGCCATGGTCCATAATGTTTGAACGAACCAACAGCGTGAGCGTGCCGCTAGGCGTAAGGCAGTTGTCCACGTCTGTCGCCATGGTTACTATGGCAGTACGAGCGGAAACCAGGGATAACGCAAATATTACATCATTGACAGGCGACAAGTGAGACAGAGCGACAGGGACGAGCCATTATTTGAAATTGGAATTTCTCAGAAATTAAAAATCTTTGGGAACTTTTGGGATATTTTATATAATAATAAAAATAATAATAATAATAATAATAATAATAATAATATAGTTATATAATTTAACATATTAAAACAATATTATTAAATACATTTTTGAATTTTAAATTAAGTCATTTCAAGTCATCCAACAAATGACAGTAATATATAGTTGAGTCTGCAAAACAAGACAAGTCTTAAAAAAGGTTTAAAAACACATCTCGAGACCCACGCATCTCAACTAGTCATTCAAAAAAAAAAAAAAAAAAAAAAAAAAATTCACCCAACTTGTCTAACATTTTTATTAAAAATATGCAGTCTTGCACATCCCTGGCAGAAATGCAAGAGAGAGAGAGAGAGAGAGAAAACAGAACATTGCTTTGAAAATGCACTAAGCTAGTTGCCTAGCACCAGACATCAGTTCTCAGCCCCCTCCACACCATAGATGATTTCTACTGTCGTCATTCCCTGCGATCACAAGAGCTGAAATCACACAGCCTTTCAACACTTTCACAAAGCCAGCTCTTCCCTCTCTCCTCTCAATCCTTCCCCCGGTTCTTCTCTAGTTCTTCCCCAGCAAAAGGTCTTCATTGACTGGCTTTTAGATAAAAAAAATTTGGAGTCCTGGAGAGCTTCTTCAAAAAGGTTATGCAACTATGACAATGACTCCAGCAAAAGCCATGCATGTCAGGTTGACGTAGTCTGATCACTTTCCATTTGCAATGTTGATCAAAACAAATTTTCAAAACAAGCCAAAGAGAAAAAAACCCATCTAACTGTACATGAATAAACAATTAAACTAAGCAATGAAATAAGATATGCATTTCCTCAGCCCATGGCTATTTTCAAGAGACCAAAACAATGAAAATCTCACAATATTGCAACTGTACTCATAAGACAGATATATTTTAATGACCTAAGCGCACGGCGCAAGTGCACTTAGAGCGTATCCAAATCCACTTTTGCTAGTTTAACAACGGGAAAAATGGTCGGTGCACCCGGCGCATGGTCTAATAGAGTTGTCCCTATTCTCTCAATGAGTAATGGGTGTGTTTTGGGCGTAATGTGCAATAAACCAACCAGAGTCTCATCCCCCATTCCCTTTAAATGCCAGTTGCGCTCGCGCCATAGCGGATTCACTATTTACATGGTGGAATTTGCAAGCGGAAAAACTGAGGAAACGGATCTGCTCGGGCACGAAGTTAAAGTGTGCAAGCAGACCATCTACAGGACAAAGTGTACGCACATTGCAAAAACTAACAAAAACACTTGCGATTGCGCTGGGTGTATAGGGCCCATTCTATCTTTGTTTATCTCAAAGAAATGGGGGCAAATCTCAAGCAATACATGAAATAAAGCCCAATGATTCACACACTGTCTCTGCTAACGGACACGGGTGATCCCTCATATTGTGTGGCTTGGGTGCCATTGCATTTCTAAGCAATCAGACATTTACATTTCATCTGGCAAAAGATAACTAGGTGAAAAAAAATTCCCAAACTTACATTTCAGGAGGGACTAAATATCAGACATTTGACCATTAAGAAAACCCTCGCAAGCAGATAGAAACCATCTAGCAACATACTAATAACCAACTATAGTAGAGAGTAGTTGCACAGGCAAGCACACCACCATGTCGGTACCACACGCTCAATGCCAGCTCTGCCTGGCCTTTACAAAAACAGGTCATGGGATCACAGCCAGTTGGCTATTTCTGTCTGGAGTAGAACATTCACAAGCAATAAACACACTGAGAAAGAGCATAGCAGACTAAAACAAAGCCAAAAATGAGCATAAAGAAAAGAAGAGGAGACGGAAAGTAAAAACAGCATTAATATACAAGAACATGAGGTTAGTTTGTAATTGCAGAATGCCACAAGTCTGGAAAAACAAACGTTACTGGCTGCAGAGGAACCAAAAAAATGAACCAATCATCTCGCAGACACACCAGTCAGCGATGAACCTGTTTATGTGCCATTTGCATGGTGTAAGACAGTCTTAAGACAGACGCCCACAGGGTCACTACAGACAGATAAATCCCCTCAGTGTCTGGACTTAATCCAAAGACGCTCCTCTCAGCTCGGTCATGTCAATGGAGTGAGGGAGGGAGGAGGGTTTAACAGACACACACACACACGTGTGCAGGTACAGAGCAGAAGAAGACGGTGGTCTCTCTGCCTAATCTCACGATTCAACCAGCCTTTTTAGTCGCTCTAATTCTATTAAGGGTGAGAGGAGGATAACCTGCTGCAGGAGAGAGATAGATAGAGTGAGAGAGATAGAGAGAGAGACAGAGACAGCGACAGAGAGACATGAACCTACAGACGACAAAACACTGAAAAAAAAACTAGAGTGGAAGAAAGAAAATCTATCCACCACCTACCAACCTGTCTGTCTTTCTGTCTGTCTATCTATCTATCCATGCACCCATCAACCTGTCTGTTCATCTATCTATCCATCCATCCATGCATCCATCCATCCATCCATCGACCTGTCTGTCCATCCGTCCATCCATCCATCCATCCATTCATCCGTCTGTCCATCCATCCATCCATCCTGTCTGTCCATCCATCCATCCATCCATCCATCCATCCATCCATCCATCCATCCATCCATCCATCCATCAACCTGTCTGTCCATTCATCCATTCATCCATCCATCCATCCATCCATCCATCAACCGACCTGTCTGTCCTTCCATCCATCCACCGACCTGTCCATCCGTCCATCCATCCATCCATCCATCCACCGACCTGTCTGTCCATCCCCCGACCTATCTATCTATCTATCTATCTATCTATCTATCTATCTATCTATCTATCTATCTATCTATCTATCTATCTATCTATCTATCTATCTATCTATCTATCTATCTATCTATCTATCTATCTATCTATCTACTGACAGTCTTAAGAGAAACAAAAAATGAAAAAGGCAATATAAGAGAAGGAAAGATGAGTAAACAGGGGGTAAAGGAGTAAAAGACCTTGATGATGAAGTGTCAGAATCAGAAACGTAGATGCTTTCTCACAATGAAAACAACAAACCCAAACAAATACGACAACAGGTTTAGACTACAACAATGATCAGTGGTCTCTTCTGTAAGGGTCGTACCTCAGCATTGGTCTGAGGGGCGCCCACGCCTCCCCCAACCCTGTTTCCATTGGGCTCGACAGCGACGGACCTGTCCACCTCTTCGCCCGCCCCTCCGCCTCCATCATCACTGGGGCTCTCTCTACCCTCCTGCATCTCCTCCAAGGCGATGGTGAACTGGGCGAGGGTCCGTACCATCTGCAGCATGCGACACGAGTCCCTCGCCCCGCAGGTGACTGCGATCGACACCCCCACCCCAAGCCCCCCAACCCGACAGTTCGATCACCTCAACCAGGAGAAATGCAGCAACAGGCACTAGAGAGTCAGAACCTTTCCATAACAAATACTTTGCAAAAAAACAACTCAGGTTTAAATCCAAAACTGTAAAAATCCAAAGTTGGAGGGCGAATGTGCTTCATCCCCATTTAAAACTTTGTGCAGTGTTGTTGGTTTCGCCTTCTGAGGCAGGTAGAGCCGATGACAGAGAGAGACAGTAAACAGAGAGACTGCAGAAAGAGATCAGTGTGTAATGAAAGGCAGCAGACAGGCACCAGCTGAACGCAGCTCACCAACAGCACCGAGCAGCCGAGCTCAGAGCACCGCTCACAGACCTGACCAATCCATGACCGATCCCACAATGGATAATTGGATTGGCTCAGCCTAGTGAGAATGGGAACTTAGAGGTGTGGCTTTGTCTCCATGGCAACAAGGAGGTGGGAACTTCAGTTACTGACAGATAGACTCTCCATACAGTTTACAGCACTATGATTACACTCATAGACAAGAAGAAAGAAAGCAAAAAGATTATAATTGATATTTATATATATTTCAAAGTTAATATATGATAGCAATAATGCAAATGTATCATTTTACCATGGTATACATAAAAAATATGGTATTACCATGGTGGATATGCAAAAAACACATTGTATTACCAGGGTAAAGGTCCGAAAAACATGGTATTACTAAGGATAATATCCAAAAACATTGCATTGCCATGGTAAATGTCCAAAAAACATGATATTACCATAGTAAATGTCCGAAAACATGGTAATCACAGAGTATATGTCATAAAACATAGTATTACTAAATGCATTTTAGTGAATATTAATGAACAACTGAACAAACAACAACTGAACAAGATATAGGCCTACTTTCTACAACTTTTAAAAAACACTTCCCAAATACACACAACATTTCTCTTTCTAATCAGTACCAGATTCTCACTTTCTCTCTTTTTCTTCCTCCATTCTTCACATTTAAATCCCCTGCAGGGTTATTTTTAAGCTGAGAGGTTTTTCAGCACATTTTTGGGACGGTGGAAGCCATTAGCAGCAAGTGCATGTGCGCAGATGTATTATTGACGTGGAGAGAGCCGCTTTCATCACCCTTGACAGAACAACGAAAGCGATCACCTGAAAAGAAACACAACTGCTCCACTTACGTCCTCCACATCTTTACTGTGAAAGAGCCAAAGCTTTTGTGGTGCGCATACGCCCATGCTTGACCAATTACCTAAGAATTAAGTTCTCTTTCAACGGACATTTACAGGGATGTTACAAACCAGTAGCTGACTGAACTCAACAGAGATCTACATTGTGTAATATAATCTTTTATGAGGTATTTTCACCAAAATTACATATTTTCTTCATGCCCTAGAATAGCTTGAATGCAACTCTAAACCCTTGCCTCATTTAGTATACGCGGTTCTATGAATATGCAAATTAACCCCGTCTCCACTCACTCACACCAGCTCAGAGATCCACTCGTTGACGATCACATGTTGACGTGATTGGTTACAAGATAGTTTGTGACATCAAAAACACCAGCAATTTCAAACTGCGATTTTGAGACTGCAGTTTTAAAGAGAAAATGCACAGCAATGGTGCTGACTTATGAATTTGCACATGGTTTGTCTTAAATCATATTAAAAACACCACAGACATATAAACAACATTGTAAGCTTGATTTTCACCACAGGGGGACTTTAACTAAACTATATATACCATGGTATATTTTTCAAGCACCATGTAAATACCATTGTACATGAACATGGGATTCAACTCAGTACCTCTGTATTACCATTTAAATCACTGAACCAGTGTAACACCACAGTAGTGGTGTTTCACAGGATGTTTCAAAAGCTATTGAGCTGCCTACCTAGACAACATTTATTATTTAAATGCATCTAAGATACTCAAACAATACAGTTCAGACATGCGGCTTACTTGGTTTTGAATCCTTATATATGAAAGATCCTCGACTTGAGAGTCTGTGGCACTACTGACGGGGAATATAAAGAAACTGAGACTTGTCAATGAAAAACAAGATGATCTGTTATGGGTCATCCACCCAAACGCTAAAAGGCTCTAACACATTTCTCTATCGCCTGAAGTGTCTGCTAATTTGCATTCAACAAGTCTTAGCACTGGAATGCTTGTTTTCATTTTATTCCAGAAGGTTAATCTGCGTGTTCGTATCTGTTAGTTTTCTTGTAGATATTTGTGTCTGGTCCAGACGCCCCTTCACAGACAACATGTCTGATCCTCTGCTGAATTCTGGTGTTGCAATAGGACATAGCCAATCTGTTGAGGAACAAGTTGATGGTTTCTGATTCTGGTTGTCATTATCATTTTGCGTGAACTATCCCTTTAAGACCAAACCTGAAAAGCAGTCTTATTATTGTTAACTAAAAATACTAAAAAAAAAATCTTCTTTTTTTTGTTCATTGTAGTAAAACTAAACTTATAATATAGGATGTTGGATTACCAGAGTTAATGTCCAAAAAAGCATGGTACGACTATGGTAAATGTCCCAAAAACATGGTATTATTATGGTATATGGACAAAAACATGGTATTAACATAGCATTTTAGTGAATGGATTATAATAATAAAAATAATCCTAAAATTTCTGACACTTCTGATAAATGATAGACTTAAAAAAAGCACTGCAGTGGAGCACATTTCCTGCAGTTCCCGGTTAGTACTGAACTCTTTGACCTCTCTGACATTCGAGCACAATTCATGACTGCACTGATTTTCACGGTACCTCTAGCAGCATGACAGATGTGTTCTTCCTCTATTATCTGTCTCTCTCTATCTCTCTATCTCTCTCACCAGAATGAAACAATGTGCTGCGGTCGGAGTCGGCAGGGAAAGCTAAATCAGACAGATCACAGCCTGGAAAAAAGTTCTTCAGAAAAACGCAAAGCAGCCGGACTACTGAAAATGTAAGAGAGAGAGTGAAACATGAGTCAGAAAGAGGGAATAAAACAAAAATGAAATGAAAAAAGGATTTTGACTATAAACCAAAACATCAAAAGGCAGAAAAATGCAATTCAGTATGAAACCTGCAAATTTCCAATGACCTTAAAGCAGATGAAAAACATTTTCTTCAGTTCAACTGCTCAGCTGAAGATCGGACGAGAGAACCCACATCCAGCCCGTAATTCTGCTGGAAACATTCAGTGCTTGAATAAAAATAGAACTTAAAACATAAATGCTGGGATGAATGCCATCAAACCTCATAAGGCCAAGAGAGGTAGAATGATGAATGTGTGTGTGATCGCGCTGTTTAGATTTATTAGTGGTGTTTGTTAAATCCAAGCATCACTATACTCATACACAGTGATTTGAATAAACCTCTCTCTCTCTCTCTCTCTCTCTCTCTCTCTCTCTCTCTCTCTCTCTCTCTCTATATATATATATATACACATATAAACACTCTAGCAGCAACTGTATATACATTTATTAGATTTTTAGTATGATTACTCCCGTCTTCAGAAATCATTCTAATCTACTGATTTGCTGCTCAAGAAACATTTCTTATTATTATCAATGTTGAAAACAGTTGCGCTGCTTAATATTTTTGTGGAAACCATGATACATATTTTAAGATTCTGTGATGAATAGAAAGTTCGAAAGAGCAGCATTTATTTGAAATAAGAATTTATTTTTTAACAATATAGATGTAATTTGATGCATCCTTGCAAAATAAAGGTAATTTCTTGACCCTCAAATTTTGACTGGCAGTGTAGGTCTTACTCATTAATTGACAAAATTTTGGCAACACTCTAATCAGTGCCTTATAAAACATGCATCTCCATGGAAACCAAGTTGCCACTGTTCTGAAACATGATGCACTTACTGTAAATCTTCTTTTTGACAGGGTTGCATGGCAGCAATGGGGGATCGCAATGATCAAACCAGTAAGGTGTTTTGAATCTGCTGACAATCCCTGACCCAGATATCTGTTCAACGCAAACACCTCATTTATTTTAATCGCATTCATCAATTCAACCCATTGATTTACATTCTAAAAATTTAATTTTCTGCAGTCATCTCTGAATGAGGCCGCTTTATAAAACCTTTTCGGAAGCCGTTCATTGCTTTTCCACATGCACCGAGGACAAGAAAATGAATGTATTAATGAAAGAAGACAGCAAGGACAGATTATCTTCAATAAATAGCAGGCAATAAATTCAAACACAATAGATACATGCTTTTAGCAATCAGCTCATCCAGCGGGGACCTACATTTTGGGCCCTCAAACCAAAGATAATACAGCAATAAAATTCCCTGACTGCATTTAAGTCTCATTCTCACCTGTTAAAGTAAACACAAACTCAAATAAATCACTAGAACTGTGCTCTCAGATGGTTTTTCCACTGCTGTGTGGAGCTTTACAGTAGCGAGACTTTCAAAAGACAAACTCAAACAGGGCAAGTATACAGAGCACAAGATACACTTAAAAAGTGCAAACTCTTTTTGACATTAACCTTTTCTATTTTAGACACTAAATTCCATCATTCTGCTGGAACTTCAACCACGTTGTCCCTTAAAAACTTGCCGTCCAAATTTTTTTATAAAAAAATAAAAAAAGTCTGTTGCCATGGTTACTATGCCCTGGAAACCAGGGATAACGCGGATATTACGTCATTGACAGGCGACAGGTGAACAGGGACGGGCACTATTTAAAATTGTGAATTTCTCTGAATTTACAAACTCTTGGAAACATTTAGGATAATGGAAGTACACACCTGAAAGAAATATATAACACTGTGCAAGTGGTTTTTGGATATTTTGATACAAAATTCTTACGTATTGTACCTTTAATGTGGCAGTCTCTTAAATTGGCCATTTACTTGTTCAGCTGATGCTTAATAATAATAATAATAATAATAATAATAAAAACTTACAACACCTTTAATGTGAAAATTACACATCCCTAAAGGGAGTTCTGATTTTTTTTTCTGATTTAAAATTACAGACTCCTAAAGAGAATTCTGATAGGATTTTATTGAAAAATATGCAGCCAACTGAAGGGAAAGAAAATAATATATGACCAGATGACAGATGAGGGCAGACCAAAGGACAACTTGACTGTGTGTGTGTGTGTGTTTGTTTCAGGTATGCACTACATTATGGGGAAAAAACTATTTAGGGGTAGGGGTAATATACAATTTGTACAGTATAAAAATCATTATGTCTATGGACAGTCCCCATAAAACATGAAAACCCAACGTGTGTGTGTGTTCTTGTATATATGGTTTATGAGGACACAAATGTTTATAATGACATGGGAATTACATCGTAAATACTTCCTGTGTCCTTGTAAACCAAATGGCTTGTAAATATAACCTTGTAAATAAAATGTGTTTTTTTTAATTCAACAAATGCCAAAAGTTTTCTGTGATGGGTAGGTTTAGGGGTATAAGGGGACAGAAGATAAAGTTTGTACAGTATAAAAACCATTACATATATGGAGAGACCCTGTAAAAAGCATGTGCAAGTGTGTGTGTGTGTGTGTGTGTGTGTGTGTGTGTGTGTAAGAAAGAGAGAGATGGGTATAATGTGGGTGACTGCACAATGACACTCAACACGCTCATAATGAAGACACACTCAAGCATAACAGCTATTAACTGCACTTTGCCTGCCCACCTGCTGTTTTTCAGAACGTCCATCAACACACACACACACACACACACACACACACACACACACACACACACACACAGAGAAAATGGTGGATAAGAGAGACAACTTGAAGATGTATCACACATAACCTGCAGATTACAAATGAGTGATGACTGCAGGAATAGACAAGACTTTTACATGTTTTGAAGAAAATCTCAGCATAACAAGACAAGATTTGAGCGATGATAAAATGGATACCGGACTAGTATTTCGTTTAATAATAAGCTTAAACAATGGCAATAGCGACACCACTAAGCACAAAAAAATTTGATTGGGGGTATTGTTGTGGAAGTGAGATCATTATATGAAAAAAACATGTAGATCTAAAAATTTGAAAGTAATTTGTTGCATGAAATCACTACAACATATAGTCAATAAAGAGAGAGTGTAATTCGGACAATGAAACGCTACAGAGCGTAGAATAACAGACTATCCCACCAGCAGGGGGTGCCAGTGAGCTCAAGTGCAAAACGCTCAAGTGCAAATCAACACAATAAAAGATCATTCCAGCACACTTCCATTTTCACAACATCTGGATGGCAACTGTTTGCAGTGAGTAGTGACCAGCTCTGTTGCTCCATTTGTAAACATGAATCTGGACGCAGGCAGAGAAACTGTGAGCATTAGGCCTACTGTATCACGCGGCTGAAAGGAGCTATTGTTTGCGTCTGTGAGGGAGAAAAGCAGCGTGGCAGGTCAGACGCTGCTGCGGAAATGTGTGTTGAGGAATCAGAGAGATGAGCCATATGATATCATGGGAAACAACGTCATGCTACTTGATATTTTTGGGTCATGGACGGATGACGTGTTCATGCTTTCATAGCAGAAGCTGATAAAGAGTCCATAGAAATATTATTTAGAATCTCACAAAGTACCAGAGTATTTTGAACATGGTACCATGGGACTATCATGGTTTTTAGACATGCACCATCGTAATATCCTGATATCATTTAGTACTTAATGCCATGAATATGGTAATCATTTAGTACTATCGTATTTTCAAAAAGTATTTCCATCTGATACCATCACTTAATGGCAATGTGGAACAGGGTGTGTTGGTACCATGTTATAGTGATGGTCTCAGATGGTCATATTATGGTACTGCATTCGATCATGTAACATGGTATTTACATAACACTTCCGAATACCATGGTACTGCCATGCTACAAGTCCAAAAATCCATGTTAAATGTTCTCTTATCATTGTAAAACCATGCTTTTTTAATAAAATCCCATGGTATCTTTGAAAAATAAATACTAGTATATGAATTAAGTTTGGGGTCAGTAAGATTTAAAAAAATAATATTTTATTCAGCTTTGCCATCACAGGAATACATTACATTTCAAAATATATTCAAATAGACGACAGTTATTTCAAATTGTAATAATATTTCACATTGTTACTATTTTTACTGTAGTTTTGATCAAATAGATGCAGACTTTGAGAGCATAAGCATGATAATATTTCAAAAGCATCAAAAATCTTTGGTAGTTTATATAAAAGTACCATGTTATGATCATTTACAGTACAAAAAAATAGAATCAGTCGCAATACATGGCACTGAAGTTTTCTTTTCTCATTTCGTTCATCTCTCTCTTACTACCAAACCTGAATCATTACTCATCATTTCCCCCCGTAAACTGGGTCATGCTGGTGGTAAGATATGAAATGAGCTCATTTATGAATTGGCTTTCATAAACCCAGAATCTGCGCTTGGATTGTTGTGTGTAATGCACCTGTAGTGTCAGTCAGAGCTGTTTCCGAGCAGTTTAGGCTTTTTCATGCCATTACGCCACTTTTTTCATATTTAACTTGTGCGGTAACAAACCTTCTATCTGTCTGTCTGTCTGTCGTTCTTTCCATCCATCCGTCTATCTATCTATCTGTCTGTCGGTCGCTCTATTATTCCATCCGTCTGTCTCTGTCATTCCATAACATCCATCTATTTGTGTGTCTGTCTGCCATTCTATCCATTCATTTGTCTGCCTGTCATTCCATCATCCATCCATCCATCCATCCATCCATCTGTCTGTCTGTCATTCTATCATCCATCCATCCATCTGTCTGTCTGTCATTCCATCCATCCATCCACCTGTAATTCCATCATCCATCCATCCATCCATCCATCTGTCTGTCTGTCATTCTATCATCCATCCATCCATCCATCCATCTGTCTGTCATTCTATCCATCCATCCACCTGTCATTCCATCATCCATCCATCCATCTGTCTGTCTGTCATTCCATCCATCCATCCATCAATTTGTCTGTCTGTCATTCCGTCCATTCATTTGTCTGTCTGTCATTCCATCCATCCATCCACCTGTCATTCCATCATCCATCCATCCATCTGTCTGTCTGTCATTCTATCATCCATCCATCCATCTGTCTGTCTGTCATTCCATCCATCCATCCACCTGTCATTCCATCATCCATCCATCCATCTGTCTGTCTGTCATTCTATCATCCATCCATCCATCTGTCTGTCTGTCATTCCGTCCATTCATTTGTCTGTCTGTCATTCCATCCATCCACCTGTCATTCCATCATCCATCCATCCATCCATCCATCCATCCATCTGTCTGTCTGTCATTCTATCATCCATCCATCCATCTGTCTGTCTGTCATTCCATCCATCCATCCATCCACCTGTCATTCCATCATCCATCTGTCTGTCTGTCATTCTATCATCCATCCATCCATCTGTCTGTCTGTCATTCTATCCATCCATCCACCTGTCATTCCATCCATCCATCCATCCATCCATCCATTTGTCTGTCTGTCATTCCGTTCATCCATCCATCCATCCATCCATTTGTCTGCCTGTCATTCCATCCATCCATTTATCCATTTATCTCTCTGATATTCCATCCATCCATCCATTCATCCATCCATCTGCCTGTCGTTCCATCCATCTATCTATCAAAACTAATTCAGACTTTCTGGTCAGGCTTTCTTAAGCCAACATAGAGTTGGTCTTGATTAAGTTTTTCATCTTGTTGTTAAGTGTTACAGAAAAAAAAAAACTAAGAGAGACAGTGTGTATGATTGAGCGTGTTTATGAGAACAGCACGTTTGGTTTCCTGTGTACTTAGTGATGATGAAAAGAATGCAGAGGAAAAAACAACAAGACCACATTCCCTCCATATTCCCCGATATGCATCCAGGTCCCAAAAATAGAGCCGTGTTTCTCATAAGGAGGTGGAGGAGAGCGAGAGAGCGAGAGAGAGAGAGAGAGAGAGAGAGAGAGAGAGAGCGACGAGAGAGAGAGAGAGAGGAGAGAGAGAGAGAGAGAGAGGAGAGGAGAGAGAGAGAGAGAGAGAGGGAGAGAGAGAGAGAGAGAGAGAGAGAGAGAGAGAGAGAGAGAGAGAGAGCGATCGAGAGAGAGAGAGAGAGAGAGAGAGAGAGAGAGAGACGAGAGAGAGAGTGAGAGAGAGAGAGAGAGAGAGGAGGGAGGGAATTTCCAGGCTCAGAGTTTAACTTAATAGAGCAGCGACTTCTTTGCCCAACTATTATACAGATGAATATCTCTCTGGCTTTGCCTTGAATCAGACATTTTTGGAAATAAAAGAGGATGGTTTGAATGTTTGGTGTAGTTTGTCTTCATAGTCAGGCTCTGATTTTAATGCCAGTTCAACATTTTGTTAGTAACATTGAAGCTGGGAGCCAAGTTTAGTATTGTCTGAGTTTGTGTAGAGTATTTCACTCTGAAATAAACATCCTGTCATCATCCAAACCTCTGTGTGTTTCTTTCTTATGTAGAAAAAAATGTTTAAGTGAATGGAGAATTGTTAAGGCTTACTTTAACAGTGATTGTAGTTGTATTTGTCCCTATTTGGTCACGTCTGTCATTGTATTCCCCATTAAGTTCAACGTTTATTTCATGCTTTAATCAGAGTTTTGATCCGCTCACTCCAGCCCAGATGGGTCGAGTTAATATAGAAAAAAGAAGAAATTACATGAAGTGAAGCCTGACATAAGAGCCTGTTGACTTTAATGGCAGTACTTCACCCATTTGTTTCATGTGTCCAGAGAGATTATATGAACCTCCCTAAAACTTTTTTTTAATCAACTTTTGTTTTAACATCTTATTTGGAACATCATTCTGAAATAATGATCATCAGTAGTGATCCTACAACATCTAAATAAGATGTTAAAAGCAAAAGTTGATTAAAAAAAAAGTTTAGGAGGTAGACATGGATAGATAGACAGATGGAAAGAACGACAGACAGACAGACAGACAGACAGATAGATGGTTTGTTACCGCACAAGTTAAATATGAAAAAAGTGGCGTAATGGCATGAAAAAGCCTAAACTGCTCGGAAACAGCTCTGACTGACACTACAGGTGCATTACACACAACAATCCAAGCGCAGATTCTGGGTTTATGAAAGCCAATTCATAAATGAGCTCATTTCATATCTTACCACCAGCATGACCCAGTTTACAGGGGGAAATGATGAGGTTTGGTAGAGAGATAAATGAAATGAGTGTGAAAGAGAACAAAAACAAGAACGGAATGAAGTAGGAAAGAGTCTTTCTTCCATTCAAACCCAATGAAATCTTCTTGTGAGATTTTAAAGGATCAGCAGGCGAATTACAAACACACCAAAGCTCCGGCCCCATAAATCCTGCCGTTGAAAAACACTGCCAAAAATCACTCTTTAAATTTAAAATGGCTCAGATCACATTCTTTGTCCAAAGTTTGCATGTCTTTAACTCTATAAGTATTAAAGATCTCAATATGATTTTAGGTCAATATGATTTTATTCTGGTTCTAAACTTTTCTTTTGAAATCTTAATTTTCAAGGCCCTATATTATTAATCCTGTAGATATGGGGATCCCAATGCAACTCCATGTCCGAATTGTTGAATTTGACCCACTTTCAAAAGTCCAAAAGTCCACTGAAATGGTCAGGTTGAAGCACATTAACTTGCTCTCAAAAGTGTATTTATGAAATTGTATTTATATGTTTATGAATTCTATGAAAATAATCTAAAATGATATTAATATATCTTTAATACTTTTTGAGTTACAGACAGGTATGTTGTATGCAATTGTTTTGATAGAGAGAAACAAGACACATTTCTAGTTTCAGCATTATTTGTTCCTCAGACATTCTTCTTTGAACACAATAAGTATCAGCTGTTTGAAAAGTTACCCACATTTGGTTTTCGACCATTCAAAATGGGTAAAACTCAACAGTTTGGACATGGAGTCGCACTGGGATCCCCATATCTATGAGACTGAACCATATAGTAGGCCTATCAACTGTATGTAAAGTGACCAACATTTGGTTTTTGACCACTGAATTTTTTTAGAGCCAAATTGAAATCCCCATATCTCTTGAAAAATTAACCATAGTGGGCCTTAAAAATTAAGATACCAAAATAAGGTATGTTAAGAACCAGAATCTAAAAGGATATTAAAAGATCTTTAATTATTCTCAAGCTACAGGCAGGCAAACTTTGGGCAAAAAAACACAAGTGTTTTTCCCCAATTTTTGAACGGTCACTGTTGGCATATAATGCAACAAAAATTGTTAAAGTAAACAGATTTTACTAACAGACCTACCAGTCTCTGAGTAAAAAATAAAATGCTGCCATCTAGATTTTTAATAAATTATATTTATGCAACATCTCTCACAGTCTCCCATCTTGAAAACTATTGAAATGCAAATTGAGATAGCATTTTGGCCAAAACAATCGATCGCATTGCATTAATAATGGTGTCTTTATAGTTGTATCTGTAGCTGGTAAACTTCTAAAATAAATAATTAAATAACCAAATAAATAGTAATTTAATACTAATTTAAATGAAATATAAATAAATATAATTAGAGAATTTAAATAATTTAAAAATTACATAATAAAATAACCATAGAAAAATATTACTGTAAATAATAATGTAAAATACTAATTTAAAATAAATATAGGTAAAAGAATATACAAATGATTAAAAATAAACAAACAAACAAATAAATGAATAAAGGGCTACAGTTTTGAAGGAACTTTAATGTAACACTGACTCTGCCATGGAACTTGCAAAGGAGATTTGTTGTAAAAGAAACAGAAAAGCATCAAACCAATTGTTTTCCCTCTATTTTCTTTAGTTTGTCTTTAGAGGAATAAAGAGCATATACTCTGAACAAACGGCTCACTGTCATCTGAGCTAACGGCACGACCAGTCCACACCTAACACGACCGGCTCGTGTTTATATCAAGATGGTTGCGGTCAGACTGACGCTTTGAATATTCAAACCACGAAGCTGTTGGGCTAACAAAAGCATTCTGATGGTAGATAAAGTGAAAGGACTATCTGTGCTTGCAGGTACAGTTTCAAAGGGACAATGTCACTACAAATGTAAGAAAACGACTCAATATTTCATGCAGAAAATGTTGCATTCATATACTCTTACTGAACTGCAGTGGTTTTTGCTCTAGAACAACAATAAATCTGTCTGTTACCGCAGCATGGGACAAAGCAAGACCTTATAAAGACTTCTTTTAAAGAATGCGTTGTAAGATTGACTGGAATGAAAAACGAGAGCGAGACAGAAATTGATCAAAGCAAATAGTTATAAACAAGGTGCACCATGATGTCAAGAGAAACACTGACAACTACACACACCACAAGCATGCATTCACACAAAGCACGGTTTCATTTAAACTCAACATGAAACACATTCACAAGCCATTTCTCTTTTAAGTGGGTGTTTCATCCCAGCTGAATGTGAATGTTTGCAGTGAATTGTGGGGATCTACTCTTTTGGGGAGGCTTTTTGAACGGGACATGGAGGTTGAAGGTCAAGTTTATCCTCCAGAACATCTCCACACATCCCTGTAACCATACATTAACCTGCATAAAAATGCTGCAAGGTTTTAGAAAGGCGGCATTACTTACAATAAACGTACTTATAATATGTACGTTTTTAATAAGAAATTAGGACGGCTTGGGGTGTGAGTGTGTGCAGTGTACATTGTAGAACAAAATGTCAAAGTATCGTCAAGTTATGTTTACCACAGGCTTTATTTTACTCATAAATTGAAAAATCCCCAAAATCGAATTAGTCTTCCGGGTTCTGACGCCATACCAATTTGCTTTATGATAAAAGATTAAGATGATAATCATTTTATGAATTAAATAAACTGTTATGAATTAAATAAACTAATGTTAACTAATTAACCTTATTGTAAAATGTTAACAATTAAGTAAACAAAATAGTCCATTTTGATTTCATGTTGACTTCAAAAGTCACTGTGAACCAAGAGACAGTGGTTTTGGAGTCCATAGATAGGATAGCAAAAAAAGCATGTTAAAAAGGGAAATGAAAGATAATGTGAAGTAATGCATTAAATATGATGAGAAAATGGAGAGCAGATAATAAATGAGACCCTTCCACAAGGCACAGAACATGATTAATTCAACAATAAAAGAATATTCTGGTTAAAATGACTAAAATTAGATGGCCAGAGGCTTTGAACGCAAGAAGATCGAGCAAGAAGCACACTGCTCCTCATATAAAGCTTTAAGTTGAAGATATGGCTTCAGAAGATTTACTTTCACTTCTTTTTTGATGCTTTTTGGAGCTTTACAATTGGTCACTGTATGCTTCCAAACAGTCAAACAGTTTCCAAACAGTCATATGCATTTGAAATGACAAGTGGGTGAATAAGTGATGATGGAATTTCCATTTTAAATGGACTTTCCCTTTAATTATACATCATTTCTGTCATAAAAATAATCAAAATCAGGCATCCACTGAATAAATATGAACAAAGGAGTGACAGGAAGTGAGAGACAGAGAGAGATGGAGGCTAAGGTTCATTGGCTTTTGCTCATAGTCCATGCATGACCACTGCAGCGCTGGTTGTCACAGAAACTGGAATTCTGTCATACTGCTGTGGGCTACAAACTTTCCTGTTTTAGTGCTGCAAAAAGATTTCCAAGTGAAAAAAATGTATCTGAAAATGCTCGTCAGCACCTTTGCGCGCAGATATCTGAGTGCTTGCGCAGGTTTTTCCATCACAAAACTCCAGCTGCTTAGAATTTACTCACATACCTGTTGAGATTACTGTGCAGTATCCATGCATACCACATGTGCAACCACAAACACACACACAAGCTACCTTACATGCCACATTCACATATACAGTACCATTTAAAAATGTTTTTGTGTGTGAAAAATGTCTATATAATAGAGCTTCCTCAGGGATAATGGTCTAATCGTTTCGGTTACACTTTATTTCAATAGTCCACTTTAGATATTCTACTAACTATAAGTAACTTTTCAACTACATGTCAACTAACTGTGATTAGAGTATTCGTAGACTGCAGTAGACTGTCAGTAGACTGGTAGGTTATGGTTAGGTGTTAGGGTTCGGGTCAGTAGAATAAGTTGACTTGTAGTTGCCAAGTTACTTATAGTCGGTAGAATGTCAGTTGGGGAATATTACGCAGACAATCTACTAATCCTCTAATGACAGTTAGTTGACATGCAGTTGCAAAGTTACTTATAGCTAGTAGAATGTCTAAAGTGTACTATTGAAATAAAGAGTTACCATGATTTCCCACACATCATGACATTTACATGAGAGAGAGTTAGCTTGTCCTTCTTCCAATGCAATTTAAACCATGCATTATGTTGTATTACCAGTCAGTTTACTCACATTTGGTGCTTGGCTATAGTGTTAAATTTGACCATTTTATGACAGATCTTTTCTCCTAGGCTTTCCTGAAATGCTGTGCCAGATTGTAATCAATTAGTCATTTAGCTAATGCTTTTCTCCAAAGTGACTACGCAAGTGCATGAAACTTTTTAACTTAAATTTGTCAGAATGCAATTCTTAACGTGCACGTATTTTAACAGCTTTGAGCTCTAAACATTATTATAAGGCAAATACATAACTCCCATAATTCCAACCTGGACTCATTTCCCACAATAAGCAATCACATAACATTGTCTGAAATAATTACCCTCTGTGTTAACAATACATCATCAACATGCACAGCTGGAAGCAGATGCACAATAAAAACTAGTGTGGCATTACAGACATATTTCTAATAACATTACATGCCTTTTAGCTGATTTTATGTGCTGACATATGAGCTATTGTGGGCCAAAACTAGGGGTAGGCGATATTGCAAAAATACCATTTCACAATTTTATTTTTCAGGCAGGATCACTATTACTATCATTATTATCACAATTCTTTTTCATGTTGGTTTTTAAGACTATTTTGCAGGTCATTAAGCAGTACAGCTCAATTTTCCTATTAAAAATTTTTGCCTTAAAAAGGCAACAAAATAAAAAATAAAAACCATGACAACAACAATGATGCAAATTACAAATAATAAGACAAATACAATATAAGATACAAGTGAAATAAACAGTGCTTTTTTCCTATTAACAATAGGTCTATTTAACAATAACTTCAAATAATAAGTTGAATAAACATGTAAAAATTTAATATTACATAGACTTCACTGTATGAATTAAATATACATAGCGTATTATAGCTATACAGTTATTCAGTCAAGAGGAGTAAGTGATTTTCTCTTTGTATTTTGTTGTTTGATTAACAGTAGTGAGAGCAGCAGGTTTATTAGGCTGCTGTCACTTTAAGACCGAAAGCACGGATCTAATCTACTGATAGACTTTCGAACTGTTTACATTCAATTAATATAAAAAGGACAGTGTTTCAGTAAACCTTGTGTGTATTTGACCGTTTTAGCGCAATAAGGCGTGAAAGAGGACTAAGTTACAGCGTACTCAGGCTGTGTGACAGGCTTTTAGGCCCTGTTTACACCTGGTATTAAAGGTCCCATTGCATGTTTTTTAACCTTCATATGAGTTTCCCTAGCCTGCCTATGGTCCCCCAGTGGCTAGACGTTTTGATGGGTGTAAACCAAGCCCTGGGTATTTTTGAGAAAATGAAAGGTCAGATGGGCGAATCTAGAAATCTTCCCCTTATGTCGTCATAAGGGGAAAGGTTACCTCCCCTTTCTCTTCTTTGCCTGCAAAGAGAATTTGGCCCGCCCATGAGAAAATGAGCTGCGTGAGCGCGATATTGGTTTTTCCTCGAGAGACATCATGGCTTGCAAACGAGCGAAGCATGGCAGTTGCTCAGTGTTTGGATGTACAAATGAACACAAAAGTATTTTTTTAGTTCCTTCATCCGAGCCTCTGAAGAACCAGTGGGTTATGCGAATTTCTGATGTGTAATTGTTCAAGTTCAGACAGATAATCTTTCTCTCAAAATCGTTCAATACTGTTTATGCATCAATAAATCAAGCCAGTGACTAAACGATCAAATTCACGTTGTTTCTCTTAGTAGGATGAAAATAATCTTTTTTAAACTGTGATTAAAATATATACAGAAAGCGATCAAAGAACAATCCCTTTCCAATCGCCCAAGCTGTCAATCACACAGCACGAGTTTATCTGGACACTTGCCAAAACTCATTATGAAATCAATGACGCTGTTACACTGCACAACGAAGCTCTTACTGTACTTACCTCATGTTTGCATTGGTGAAATCATTAGTGAGTGCAGAAACTGCGTTGCAATGATAAGATCTTCATTCACGCGATCAACAGGGTGTCATCTGCTCAATGTTCGTCACTGCAACCTTTTATGTGATGGGAATAGATCTAAATAATTGAAAAACTTCTCACGATTAGAAACTTAATCCCGATAGCTGTAGTAGTAAAAACGTATAATAGCTGTAATAGTAAAAGTATTCGAGAGAATTCCACATGTATTGCTAGATATTTCATATGCAAGCATGTCAGCCAATCACAGCAGTGGGCGTTTACACTGAAGTCTCACAGCAGACACGCCCCTTCAAACAGAGTGTTCAAATCTGATTCAGAGGCTAAAATCAGGCTAGGAAATATGCCTTTTATTTCTAAATTCTAACAACTTTTGATCTAAAAAACATACTAACATTATAAGGGTACCCCAGGAAACATTCTAAAATAATAAAATAATCCATGCAATGGGACCTTTAAGATAAGTTTTGGTTGATCAGATCACAAGTAGACGAGGGAGATACATTCCCGTTTTACACCGGGTGTTTAAATCCATCACTTTTGTCCACTTTCAACCACTTCTGTCCTGATTTCTTCAAGGAGAGGGTCTATGGGTGGGTAAATGTATGTACTTTTTCAGATCTCGCGATCTAATGGATGAAATAAGATCGTACAATTTACATATGAACGTGCCTGAAGAAAACAAAAACATACGGAGAGCAACAGCTGGTCACAAGACCGCGTTGAGCGGGGAAAAAAGCGACAAGACAGGGCCGGATTATCCATAGACGGGATGGGGCGAGTGCCCTGGGGCACCAGCCAATAGGGGGGCACCCAGAGCCGGATTATCCAATGGCCATTATGGGGCCCAAGCAAGTGGAAGAAAAAAAAAATCCTTCTTTTTTTACATTTCCGATAACGAAGCGTATATCTGTCTTTTTGGCAAAAAGATGCCCGCCACTAAATATCTACAGTGGCATAGGTCGTAGGGGGTGAGGTGCTTGAAAGTAGCTTTTGAAGCGTTCGACCCGAGTTCGAATCCACCTTTTGCCGAACTCGCTCTTCTCACTTTTCTCAACACATATGAGATGTAAAATTTATAGCCTAGCATATTTTTTATGTTATTTTTATTTATCCTTTATTTTACCAGGTGATGTCCCACTCCCATTTATATATTCAAATCTCTTTTACAAGGGGGCCCTGGGCCAACAATTACACAAGTTACACAGAATCACAGAAACAGACACAACTAACAAAACAGATTTACAGTACATGTAAAACAATTTAAGAATGACATGTGCATTGTTCAAATTTGTAACATTTAAGCAATTGTTTAAAATGTTCAAGTGGGATAAAAACAGAAAGCTTCAAAACTTTTTGGAGCAAATTCCAACACCAAGGAGCAGCATAACTAAAAGCAGTCTAACCAAATTCAGTTGTTATACGTGGGATATTTAGAGGTCTAAAGGTCTCTAGCGTTATATTTTGCCAACAAACTAAAATCGAAACCGTGATATGGCTTTGTGCCTTTATAAAACAGCACAATACATTAATTAAGTAGCCTATTTAGACATTCTGTTTGTGCTGCGTGATTTAAAGAAAAGTGCGCGATCAGCATGGTGATCTGGTGTTTTTTCCAAAATAAAAGCTCAAGGGTTTATTTCTTGCAAGTGAAGAAATTAGGACTAAAGTATTGTAATTTTCCTATACTATAGTGTAATTTAAAATCTACTTTTGAAATATTCATTTTGATTTATACAGTACATTTATAGGCTATATGGATTTTACATCATAGGAATAATTATATAAATCATTATTATATTATAATAATAATTGTTTGGCATCCTAAAACACCAGTGATAATGTAATGTAGACTGAGACTAACTAAAAAGATATTTGAGCCCTCTTTAATGTCCAGGTACAAGTCAAGGCTTTTTCTTTGTTCAATGTGCACAGTTCATGGGTTGCAGCCAGTAAGAGCTCTTAATTTTGAGCTCTCAATGTGCACCAGATTGATGCATTTAACCTTAAAATGTACAAAATGTTCTTGTGGGGGAGCATGCCCCAGAACCCCCCTAGAGGGACAGATGTCCACCCAACATAGTTTTACAAAATCCTATGGGAAAGAACGATCATTTATGAACTTTACTCCAGCATAGTACAACAAAGTTCCTTTTAA
>NC_140213.1:29625330-29985330 GCF_951802725.1 Rutilus rutilus
AATTTGTCAACGCTTAATTTTTCAGTAAGTGTAGTTTTTTTTTTTGCACTCAAGGATCGGTGATACTTAGATGTGAGTTGAAGAGCATGTGTAAATTAGCCACATCATCATGTGCGTGTCGAACCCTGATGCTTGTGTTGTTAGCAAACAGGATGAGTGATTAATATAGCGGACAGGTGGCACTATTATAAATGTTTGCTCTCCATTTCCTTGGTGTGACTTATATATTCTCGTCTCCTGTTGACACAGAGACAACAGACGGATGTGGTTTGCCTTGCCTTTCCTCATCTATCACAGGTGAAAGATGGATGGGACAGAGAATGTAAGGACGCTAGCCTGATCCAAAAACTGCTAGCCTGGCATCACCATCTTCCCCGTGCTCTTACATGCCTGATGCAGATGAGAAAGAAGCTCTGGCGTTAAACATGAATTTGCATATGTCAGGGTTGTGCGCGGTTCCGAATTAAAATAAGATTTCTAATTAAATTTAGAAATTTTCTAATTAAATTTCTGGACAGATGGATAGATAAACGTTTAATGAATTACACAATTCTGGAAAAATTGAGAATCACATTGTTTTTTTTTTTTCAAATAGAGATCACAATTCTCCCATGATTCTTAACAGACAATTAAACAAAATTTGTAACATGTAACTTAATAGAGGTTCTGACAAAATGTTCATTGCTGCAACCTAAAAATGCATTACAAACATGATCACTGCTCTCACTACTCTCTGGGTCAGCGGCAGCGCGGACACAGATTTGATTGTTCTGGTATGATTTTGTCAAAGGATTAATAGACACAGGCGAATAGTTTTCATTTAGGAATAAGATTGCGTGGGTGTTTGAATCGAGATCACAATCTTTTAACGATTAATCGTAAGCTATATTTATCATGATCATGAATGTCATTACAATTCAACAGGCTATAGGGAGCGGCACCACATCCCTACATCTGTCTGGATTGTCAACGACCTTTAGTGAGCAAACATATAAAAACGATTGGGTTGTAAATTACCTCACGTTTCGACATCTGCATACGTCACCCATTTCCCCCTGAAAGAGAAAATATACAGCGGTGTATTAAAGAGTGGACAATCAGATAGTGTTTCAGAGGAGTGTCACCCTGGCAGCTGTCCATCATCTAAACAACCCAATTCCATTGCCTACAACAGCCCTCGCTGACTTATGTTTACAAGGGATACTTTGGGCCGCAGAGCTCTCCGTCTTGCTTTAAACAGTTCATTTATGGATTCAGTAAATCACTGACCTTGGCACCTGCAGAATGCCGTTGTCACACTTAAAAAGAAAAACATACGCAATCTGGAAACAGGTCAAATAGTGTGGCTGGTCATTTCCTCCACCTTTAAATGTAAAATATGAGTAGTGCCCTGTTCTTTGACAGGATAATCCAGAGGGAAGCTGCGGTCCATCCCTGTGAAGGTGGAAGGGATTGCCTGGGCTTTTTGGAGTTTTGTTTTGGTGCTTTAAGATTCAATATAAGGTTCAGCTACAGGCCAGCTCATTTGACCGACAGCTGTTGTTTAAATTTGATGTGATTGATGTAGTTGGCTGTGCGTCGTGAATTTAGAACAAGGCTTACTGTAAATTGTCTCATTGCAATAGAGAAAACCAAAGATTGATTTGCACAGAATTTCTTTCTGATTGTGTAATGTAGGATTATCCGTGAACAGTCCATTTCATTAAATGAACCCAACACCGCATTCCACAGTTCGGAATGATTCCCCATCGAACCATTAGTTAGTCATAAAACACAGTCATGATGCCGAGATGGCTAAAGGAGATGTCACCCCCCTTTCACTTCCCCTTTCCCCCTCACCCCTCACCCCGTCTAATCTCATACCAGCGATGCCAGGACAGCAGGAAATCTGTATCCTCTGTATTATGTATGCTTTATATTACTCAAGTTAATTTTGTGTGTTAAACACTTACCACAGCTAAATCCTTATTTACTTCCACCTCAACTATGGGAAATATATGTATTTTGGTACCTACTTGATGGGTAAATGATTTCTAGAATTTTGTTATAAAGTAGATGTGTGTAGGATGCACATTATTTAAACTATTAAGTTGGCTTATTAAAGCGTTAACTAAACTCTCAGGAGTTTGGGCACACGCAATCACGTGGACATTATGCTAATTACATGCAAGAACCGGAGAATGGGGCGTAGGTCCCGCCCAAGACAATATCTGATTGGCTGTCACACTCGGAAGGACGGGTCAGATGGACATGCTTATAACCCAATGACAAGCAGCTATGCTTTGCTTTTTGCCTTGCTTTGCAGTGACTTTTGCTCTTGCTTATGTTTGTGCTGACCTTTCCATCGTCCAGCGTGTATGCTTACATTCTCGTCAAACCACCAAGAGCTCACTCAAAACTCACCAACTCTTCCAGATCCTTCGTTGAACTTCGTCAAAGAAAACCCTCTCAGAGTTGCTCCAGACTCAAAGGAAACTCCGTTGCATAGCAACCCGCAATCCAGGAAATCCCGCGAAGGAAGCGCCACCCTGCAAAGCCAACCAACCACTCAACATCGAGTGCTGTCCCTCAAAACGCATCATCGACCAACTGCCAGCCAATCAGCGCTGAAGATATTCCCTCCAGCAGCTTCGTCACAGAAGGGAACGCACACGCTCACAGGTGCATCCAAACGCAAGTAGGGGAGAGCCGGGACAGTTGAAACACTTTTCAGATTAACGTCGTTTTCTAAGATAAGGTTACAGATAGATTTTTTTTTTGTTTTTGTGGTCAACAACTCACATACGTATGTGTTCTCTTAGTATCATGTATTATTCGGTACAAATATAAAATGATTTAAGTAAAATTTGACTTTGAATGGTAGTTGTGCTTTGTTTCAATGCAACACAGGGGTGGGACGGATGAAACATAACAGTTTAAACGGCAACTATTCATCTAATGCTTGTTTTTGTTAACAATACCTGACAAGTAACTTATGTACATATTGTTACAAACATATTTTGTAATTTATTTTAATTTAAAGGTTCATATTAACCATTTTTGTTCTGTCGCCCAATAAACAATAGGTGATAAGCCTATGAGCATTTTGTAATATTTCTAATGGGCTATTTTGACGAAGACAGACAAATCCGTTTACAATTAATTTTCTTACATTTCTTCCTTGAGTCATATTGAGTGTTTGCTAGTTGAATAGCCTGTTATTATGAAAAAAAAAAAGGTCAACCAGAAAACGATAAATGAAATTTATTGAGGATTGAAGATTGGACAATTGATGATAATTAAAGAGATAACATGTGTTGCGTAATTGAAAATGAATTTGCATTAAAAGAAACACAAGTCTAGAAACAGTGTATGAATCTATGAACAGTATAGGCTATGACCAGGTTTAACTGGCAGGACGCGCTGTCGGGACGGTTTAAACACTTGTTTCAACCGTCCCGACAGCGCCTCCTGTCAGTTAAACCTCTTTTGCCTTTAAACTAAAAAACTCTGATTTTGCACACTTAAGGGTTTGTTGCAGTACTAATACACCTGCCGTTGTATCATTACAATGGCACATGAAACAAATACAACTTGTCAGTAAAAAAAAAGTACCGCACAAAAGAATTCACTTACTGCACTCAAAAACAGCTTTGCGGCTTTAACTCCAAAACGGCTTAACGTAAAGAAGAAATATTTTCGCGGGTATGGTAGGCATTGCGTGCTGTATGTGCTAACGAAAAATGACGTACATGACGTGAGTGGTTTTCAAGGAAATCTCAGTGTTTCATCCGTCCCGCGTTTCAATCGTCCCGGCTCTCCCCTACACAATCTCCTATTTCTGGCTGAACTGGTGCAAATCTTATTAAGAAAACAAACTGATTAAAGTGCTAGTAGACTGATTCTCTCAGGTTGCGGTCAAGAAATAGTGTCTAACGCTATAGACATTTGGGACTCCACTCACCCTCCGTTAATAACATCACTTTTCTCTGTCACTGTTTGAATAAATGTTTTTGTGTTTTTCGTTAGTTTAGTTTGTGTGTATTAGAGTAGTTCAATAAAGTCTTGGTTGATTTTACATACAAGCATCTTGTGCTGTGTGCTTACAAGTTACTGCCTTAAACTGTAGATTTTGTTACCTTGCTCATAATCAGTTACCATAATTTTATGATATTATTACCGTAGGCCACGGGATAATATTCTGTCCAGAATTGATTTAAAATACCCTAATCTCAATTTATCGGTGGACGAATAGTTGATAAAGTGTTAAATATTAATTCTGAATAATTAATTTGCATATTAATTCGGTTGTTATTCACTGTAATTCCTTTGAGTTATATTGATCGTAATTCCCTTATTAATCTTACATTAAATGGTGGAGAAATTTTGGGCAATTTAAACTAAATTGTAAGCACAAAACAAGTAATTTGTGATTGTATCTCATCTAGCCTATTGGTCCGGAAAGATAGATTAGAGACACAGGAAAACGAGTATTTTATTGTTGATGTGCAACGTTAAGAGTGCATAACAGGGCGTTGTGTGAATGAATGGAAATCTAAACTCACGTTTAGTTTGTTCAAGTGTTTTGTTGTTATTGGTGAAACTGCATAAACGAATTTAAGATTGCCTGTTGAGACGAAAGAAAGTTGCCTTACAGCGCACCAGGACAGAAGTAAGCGTGTTCCTCACTTTCTTCCTAAAAGGCCTTGTTATAGCTAGATTGATTAATTATTGCGTGTTCCAATGTTAAATCAACTAAGCTGTCTCCCTAGGTTGACATTAGAGTAGCTAACTAATGTACATGTTTGTATCGACTCACTTGGTGAAGTTAAGATACTGTTACTCGTGAAACACTACATGTGTCCAAGTCTGATTTGAATGGGGGTATTTTGTTAATCTTGATCAAGTAAATTGATGCAGTAAATCCTGCATGCTGTGTTGCGTGTCCAGAGAAACTGACACGAAGAATTCCGATCTGCCGAGATCGCAATAACGTTATTGTATTAACCGTAGTGCATCTGCAGTGCAAGAAATATTTTGCCTCACTCACAAAGAGCTGAGATTTATCGAGCGCTATATTGTAAAGAATAAGCACCCATTGTTTGTGTAATACTGAAATGCGCCGCCATTTCATGTAATGTTTTGAACTTTGTCTGCACGGAGACATACCCACGTGCGTCTTGAACTGTATTGCTGTGTGTCACCATAGTAACAGCCGTGACACGGAAGTCTTAAAAGATTTTTGGGGTGACCCTCAAGTGCGCATGCGCGCACTGTTGTAAACAACTCAGGTGTTCACGGAAGTCTATCGTCGCTGTCCGATGAAAACCGTGTATGTCCATTTTGCCGATTTTGAGATTTTTCGACGGATAGAATGTCCAGGTTCATTTCCATATACAGTATGCTTCACATATCTAAATGACCAATGAAAAGTTGTGAAATCATGTCATCTGATTTCCACGTATATCCATTTGGTGTCAAAGCTGTCAATCACGCCGCGTATCTCCCGCTCTGTGGAGGCATCTCGCCGGTCTAAGCGTCTCTGGAAGCTCCGCATTGGATAGCCGAATAATTCTGTGAGGTAAAGTATCAGCAAACGTTTGTTTTTGACAACTGTTCAAGTTCATTATAGATTCATATATATAAGTTCATTATATATTCGCAATATATTCACAACTGTTATTTACCGGTAAATGGTCTAGACGAAGTAATTGTCACTGTTTATTGTGGAGATGTTAACGCACGGGTCTGTTAACTTAAGCAATACTATAGTCTAATATTTTTCTGACTAATAAATTACTGACACAGTAAAGGGTAGATTTAAATAAAGAATAACGAATTTTAAATAAAGAAAAACATAATTTAAATAAAGAAAAAAACTAAATTTAAAAAAAAGAAAAAATGAAATTTAGCCTAATAAAGAAAAAACGAAATTTAAATAAATAAAAATGACATTTAAATAAAGAAAAAACGAAAATTAAATAAAGAAAAACCCGAAATTTAAATAAAGAAAAACGAAATTTAAATAAAGAAAAATAAAATTAAGTTAAATTAAAAACGAGATTAATTTAGATTGATAACGGCTAAAAAGGCTATAGCCATGTTGGGTCCGTGTACTTTTTCGTTCATTCATTATTCTATTTCGGAATGAAAGATGAAATGTAAAAAAAAAAGGGTACAGCTTGTTTTTTTTTGTTTTTTTTTAAAGAAAAAAAAACAGAAATGGCTGTTTTTTTTGTACATAGCATAGCCTACTTTGTTATGATTTTAGTATCATGATTAATAAATGCACGCACAATTATCCGTGAACTTGATTTGAAGCCTTTCAACTTGTTTGTGCAAAATTCAGAATTAAATGAATGTGCAGCAATTTGTACAAATAGAGTCTGTAGGTCTACTACTATACTGTTGAAAGTATGAAAAGTGAACAGCACGAGTAATAGGATGCCACATTTGAGACGGGTCAGACATGATTTTGACCACTTCATCAAGTTTTGTTTTGTGAATTTTGAAAGTGAATTTCGTTTTGTATAAATTGTATCTTATTTTTAATAAATTTTTCATCAGCCAATTGCCTGTAGTGGATTTAATATATAAGCAGCAAATATATAGCAGACAATATAATCATGGAGGCGCCCGCGCGGTCACTTGCATTGCACGTTAAGCGCATCTCATCCTAACTTAACGAAACTCAGTGTATGCCTCACACAGACATGAGAATGACATCCAATACACAAAGCTTGAAAATTCTTTAAACGAAATAATTCAAAACGAAAAGAAAAAGGCTACTCTCTGATTATGTATGATTATCATAGCCTAGCCTATTTTGTGAATTGTTCATTCCCGGTTGGCATTGGCACACATTTTGCTGCCCTTACAAAAGTGCCGCTCTAGGCAATTGCCTAGTTCGCCTATAGGCTGGTCAGCAATGAGTGTATTTATTCATTGTCCCTTCATATATCATATGAAGTTTGCAAGAGACATTTAAACTGAGACGTATTTAATAAACTGAGCGTAGCCTATTCATCTGTCAATATGAAACGCGACTTGGCCATTCTAATGATCGGAAGAACGCGTATCGACCACCGTTACTGTAAAATATGCACGTAGCCTATGTCCATTTAAACTCGATTTTGGTCAAATGTGGACTATATCATTACACGGGCAAGAATATGGTTACATTTAAAGATGCCGTACCAAGTATGACAACGCTACGTTCAACTGCTTTTGAAATTATGGTGTTTTTTTCACTTCCTGAAAAGTAACTGTTTTGGACATACGTGAGTTTCATCGGGCAGCGACGCTATGCTAAAGCCATTAGCCTCGTAGGTTAGCGCAAGCATTGTTGTGGCTCGCTGAAGCTGGATGCAGTGTGTTTTGTAGCAGTGTTGAAATGATTTAACCTTTTCACATCTCCACTCTAACAATCTGTGAACATTCCCATCTTATGTTTTATTCGTATTCACCTCCCTCTTCCCATTAAAGGAATATTGACTCAGAAATATTTAATTTGTGACAAATCTACAATTAACTAGAGTTAATTCTAATCGTAATCACCAATACTCTAAGCATTACATTGGCAATAGCTCTTCAATTGTGTAATAGGAAATCTTGACCTTCAAAGTTTAAGTAAACCAGTTACCAATTAGATCAGCCATTCTATTTTTCTTTACTTTTGTATTTTATTTTTCTCATTTATTTTATTCCTTTATTTTACTCTTTATTTTTATTTGTTTTCTCTCTCTTATTCTATACCGTCATGGGCGGTTCCTTTGCATGTTAATTACTATTAATGCTTGGATTACACTGTCAGTATCATTTCTTTTAAATAAATAACGAGGAACTTCATCGTTCATTTGTTTTAAATAAAGAGACGACAATAATTTAAATTTTGTTTATTTACTTTTAATTTTATTTTGCTTTCTTTATTATTATTATTTTTTATTAATTTTGTTTTCAAAATTCCTTATTGCCAGTATTGTTTTCCCTTCCGCTCCATTTTCCCTTCTCCTATCTTCATTGGGAGCAGTAATGTATGTATATATTTATTGACATAAATGTATAGATAAAACACTCTGCGAGTTTAATGATAAAGTGGAAACAACTCCCTTTTGACATTGCTTTATTTAGGTGTGCACTCGCAGCAAGGCATAGTGGATTAGCATAACCATAGCATAACTATTGGTCAACTAGATCCACATGCTAATTGAGTCAGTATCCCTTCCCTCACTTGCATTTAACTCCTTCCTTGTCTTTTCTGCTCTTCTCTCTTCTACCCATGATATTTCTGGAACTGAACCTGTGAGAATCAATCAGTAATTACAGGAAGTTTTCAAAAGAAACTGTTCGTAAACATTTTTTAACAGTCGTGTGAATTCACCCTCCTTCCACCGCACGCTACCCTCTAAAATTTTGGCATCCTACACCGTCTAAGCCAAATAAATTGATAGGAGGAACAATAAACGACTACTGCTCACTTGACGCATTCCAAAAAAAGAAAAAAAAAAGAAAAAGGAGCACGTAACAGGTGTATGGTGTCGATCCTATAAGAAGGAGCACGATTATTGTCATTAACATTTTATTTCTACCAGGAGGAAGATATAACAACAATAATACACAGAATTAAGAGATTCCAGGTACCTTTCAATTTGATCTTCATTGAAGTATCTCTATTGAATTATTTAAAAAAAAAAAAAATAATAATTCTTCCCTTCCTTGAGAATATTACTATTATTTTATTTTTAGTTCCTTGTTTCACAGCTCTGATTGCTATCTGCTATCTTTGAGTATCACCTTGCTTTGTCTGGTCTTTGCTCACTCTCCCTCTTCTCAGCTGTATCCGCCAAGCTGTATGCACTATTTTCTCCCACAGAGACTATGAGTAGCAGTACACGTCAAAGTAGGCCCACAGTTCCAGCAAACCACACTTAACCACCCATCACATTCTTAGCTCACACACACTTTCACAGATCTGTGCCAGTCTCTTTTCCAGGTTTCCCTACCGTGTGCCAACATGTCTCGCACTGATGATCCCATCACCCACTGGGAAGACTTAGATAACTGGTTAAGTGTCGTGACAGGCAGCCTCTTGCCCCAGGCTGCCGACAACCTACGACAGCACACGCAAGAACAACTGGATGCCAACATCTCTGACATCATGACACAGGATCCAACCTGCAGCTACAACCACAAAGAGATAGCAAAGATCGCTGGCTCCCTGAGTCACACGCTGATAGCCTCACTCAAACTGAGCGATGAGCAAGAAGCTCACCTCCAGGAGGAGTTGACTCGCGCAAAACAACGCATCAACCAGTTAGAACTGGAAGCACAGGACCAACAGGAAGGGTCCGATGAGGTGGAGCCAGGCGCCAAAGAGGAAATTGAAAGGCTTCAAGAAACATTGACAACCACCAGCAGAGAATTAGAACAAGCTAAGGCTGCCCAAGATGATCTGGCCAATAAGTTACAGTATGCAGAGCAGCTACTGGAAAAAGCCAAGGCTGACTTCAGAGACAAGAACAGCCGAATAAAGGCCCTTGAAAACCATCTTGAAAGGTCACGAAATCAGATCAGCGGCTTGACTCAACAGCTCGACTATGCAAAAGAAGAATCCGACTCAATCAGAGAGGAACTCAAGCATGCTTATGAGCTGCACCCTGAGCGTCCCCTATCCTGGGACTGCCACACCAAAGAAAAAGTGAAGAATCACCACCAAAGCCCTATCCAGCTGTCGTGGAGGAGCGCTACCCTGCTGACAAGAGAAAGGGGCCTCTCCGAACTGACTATGAAGCTGCACATGGCCTGGAACTCAAAGACCTTGACAAACTGGCCAGGAACATCAACAAATTCACCCCAAATGTGGCAGGAAGTCAAGATGTCCAGGCCTACCTGCAAGATATCGACTTCCACGTGGAAATGAGATCCAACGTGACAGACAGAGACAGACTCTATTTGCTTCGAACAACATCCAGTCCTGAGGTGCGAAGTTTCTTGGATAGACAGCCTACACACACCAAGTCAGACTTCCACCTCCTCCGAGAAGCCCTAATTAAAGAATTTGCAGACCCAGAGGCAGACCAAGGACTGGTGGCCGCCCTAGAAACCAAACAGGGCCGGCATGAGACACCCCAAGCCTTTTACAACAGACTCAGACGAGCGTACTTTGGTGCACGCAATGAACCCATGGAGGAGGACTTAAACTTCAAAACCCCTCTTCCTGAGAAACCTCCACCCTGGAGTAAGCCACCACCTAGGCGTCATGGACTGCCCTCGCACAATGACTACACAACTGTTGAGGGATTTGGCCCACAAAGCCTATGGCAAACAAAAGATGGCCTCAGAAAAGGGAACCAAACCACCAGCAGTTTGTGATTTCAATACTCAACATCAAGGATTAGCCCTAGAGGGCACCCAGCATCACGAAAGCACCAAGCTGCCACCTAAAGAACAAAGACAATCCCCCTTCAGAAAAGAACTGGACTCTCATGTCAGTGTCAGACCCAAACAACCAAACAATCACTGGCACAAGCAACGAGACCCGCCACACGCATCTGGACACCACTGGGAGAAATCATGGGACCAGTCATGGCCGCACGAAAACCGCTGGGATAATTCATGGAACCAGACACGGTCGTATGGAAACTCAAGAGGAAAAGGTTCACGGGAGGCCAACTGGACGTCTAAAGGAAAGTGACACACGCCCCCAGGAACAACTAGCCCAAGGGGTCAACGACGAAATCCACCCAGGCATCAATCAGACCACTGAGCACCACTGAGTCCACACAAGAACAAAAGACTGCACCAGGTATCAGTTCACAAGAAATGATGCAGATGTTCATGAAAGAATTCTTCAAACGCAATGAGGAGGACAGGAAATGGGAAAAGAAAGACAAGTCAGATTCAGCATGACTAGAGGCGAAGCAAGGGAACAGCGACCACCTGGTACACATCAACCAGAACAATAACCACCTCTCTCACACTCACCACCCTCAAAACACGACAAGTAAAGCTGCCATAACACCATTGTCAAGGAAACAAGAGACTGAACCTGAATGCCTAGCAACAGATTCAGAACCTGATCCAACACGTCAACTCATACCACGGAAACCTCCAACAACCAGAGGAGGATGGAACCACTCAAGTACCAGAAAGCGCCATCTTGGTTGTCTGTCACCCCTGCGAGCAACAGTAAACAAACCACAACACTCTACCTGTCTCAACCCAAACTCCAGTTCCTCAACTTCTGGGCAACCTCATCGAGAAAGGTGTGGCAAGGAAGTTCTATCTCTCCATCACGCTAGAACACCATGTCAAACTAGAGGCCCTAGTAGACACGGGAGCCGACATCACCCTAATGTCCACTCAGCTCTTAGAAGAAATTCAAGAAAGAACCAAAAGAACCAGTGGAACCCTCAGACTTCAAAAGTGTGCACTCAACGTTCAGGCCCTATCATTTCTGAGCAACCTTGCACAAAGAATGAGGAGATTTAAAAAAGAATGGCTTTTAGATTTTTTGGATTTATTTACAACACAACATAATCCAAAGATACACAACAAATGACAAAAAGCACTCATTGAAAACAATGATCCAAAGACAGAGACCTTTGTGGCATTCCTAAAAACATTGTACATACCTTTCATTTCCAAGGTGTTTGATTTTCACTTTACCATGTTCATGTACAGAGACTCATGTGAATGTTGAAGTCAGCAGGACTCAGTGGCATCTGGGCCCTGAAAAAAAAAAAAAAAGTGAACATACTGATATCATGAGAAAGGCCTGCACGATTTTGGGAATAAATTTTAGATTTTTCTGGTTAAAATTGCTTTTTAAAATTCACAGAATATACACACACACACACACATAAATGTTTCCAACAATATATAATATAATGAACATCAGGTTTGTTGTGCCTTGTAGGCATAGGCTATGCGCAGTGCTGCATAAAGTAATAATAACAATAACCTATAGCAGCCTATAAATCTTCCAAAATATTTCAGTAACAACTAAGCTAGAGAAAAATATATTGATTATCATGTTACTTCAAATGTTTCCATTCGTTATGATGATATGAAATGAGATAATAGTAAAAACATGAAGCCGTTTGGTGCTTTTCAAACGCGATTGCGATCCAAAATATGATACATTCAAACGCGATCGCGCTCAAATATAAAACATTATGGTTACCATATACATATCTACATTTGAGCAGATATCCACAAACACAGTAACAGTAAACACGGGTCTAAATATTATAATATTCACCATATATCTAGCAACAGTTCAACTGCAATGTGAAATTTATGCAACAATAACAAACTAATATGTAAGAATTTCTTACCTTACATCTTTCTTGTCTTCAAATCGCGTTCTTCTTCTTCTGAGGTAAATCCAATGTAAGCTCACGGCGCGTCTTTCAAACTCGACGAAAAGCAGAGACTTGTGAAGTGTTTTGGTGTTTTGTTTTTGAGGTAATGAGCGCGTTCGCATTCCATGTGGAGATTTGCATGTGAATCTCTTTTGCGCGAGTGGGCGTGTTCAAATTAAAAATAATTAGGAAGCGTTTGAGAAGCTGGACATCTTGTTGGTTTTATACAAATTACTTAAACAGAAAATATATGTGTTGTCAGTTTGAATCCGATCATTTAAAAGTACACACTTAAATGTTTATAAAGGTATATGGCTCATAAATGTGTGACAAGTATTCGCTGAGTTTTGTTTCAGTTTATAGACGTGCTCAAGAAAAAAAAGTTCACCGCGACGGAGAGGCAGAACGCACACCCTGTTTATTTTCTTTATTTTACAAAAGCACAATGTTTTGATTTGATTGTAAGTGGACACATACAAAAGTAAAAATATCACAGGTTCTTTTTTTATATTTCTTTTTTCTGTATGACCATAAATGACGGAGTAATTTAAGTGTATAGTGCTACAATGTGAAGAAAATCCAGCAAAACGCGCCGGCGCGTTTGCCGACCTCAGAGGGTTAAAGAAAGACAAGCCTGAACTGCCACATGCCACCAAGCATAACCACTTCCATCTGAATCCATGCTCCTTGACCATGATTACCTCTAAGACTGTCTGTGCCTTAGACATGTGCTGGAATGACAGACACCTGAGTCACTACTTCCTCGTTGTCCCCAACCTGCCATACGATATCTACATTGGAGCAGACATTATGGTCAGACTCAATGCCTACGTGGACACTTTGAACGAAGTTATATGGGCTCCCTTGTCTCGCCAAATAAGCACTTCAGTCAACCTCAAGAATCTCCAATCTGGGCAAACCATACCAGAAGTATGTGCCACGACCAATGAACAGGAGGTCACGATACCTGCCTACACCAAGAGTGTCAGCATCCGCCTCAACATGCGACCTGGCCAAAACCTCAACCACAATCTGGGCTTCTTCGAGCCTTCCCGGAACTGCTTAAAACTGGGACTAACTCTAGAAGCCACACCTCTCATGGAAGTGTCATCTCGTGCTGTGTATGTACTGTTCAACAACTGTACTGCCAACGACATCAAGATCCCCAGAGCAAGTCACCTGGGATGGCTCATCAGCCAAACATTCCATGACTTTGAGCTCTCTGTACCTGTCATAGGCCCCATACCAGCCCAATTACTGCCAGAAGAAAGCATTGGCCACAGAGTTTTCACAGCACCCCTCAAAACCATTGCCATCACCAGTGTCCCAAGAAAACGTCTGGAGATCAGAACTTACGGATGACGCACACCTCGCTGTGTACACCATCTCAACACAACCTGTGACAGAACCAAACGAACCGGTAATCACCACAGTCAAGGGCCTCTCCGACGACCCTACAGTGGAAGAGCCGTATGCAGGGTTCAGTGCTCAGCTCCAACAAATTCTGAACAAGGCAGACTTCACAAAGTCCTGTATAAGTACAAAGACTCCTTTGCAAAAGACTCTTTGGACTGTGGACGCACCAACATCCACACGGTACGCATACCGACGCACCCAAGTGCGCCACCAACTTTCATACGGCAGTACAAAATTCCCATTGCATCATATGAGCCCGTGCAGGAAATCATCGACTCAATGTTGAAAAACGGAGTCATCCGTCCTTGCAACAGCACCTATTCAGCCCCCATATGGCCAGTCCTGAACGGCAAATGGAGGCCCACCATAGACTATCGTAAGTTGAACCAACAGCTGCCCTTATCACGATGGCCCATGACACAGCTGGACCAAGAAATTCCAAAAATCAAGGGTGCAACAATTCTTTCAACTCTGGACATCGCTTCAGGATTCTGGACAATTCCTGTGCACCCAGAGGACCAACACAAACTGGCATTCATATTTGGGAACAGACAATACACCTTCACCCAGTGCCCCTTTGGGTATGCCAATTCACCAGCAGAATTCAATATCTTCCTCAACAAAGCATGCCCTGATGCACGAACCAGAGGCATAACCAGATACCATTATCTATGTGGACGATGTACTCATGAAGAGTACCAAATGTCGCTGATCATCTGAAGGAGATAGATCATGTTCTGAATCAACTAACAAATGCAGGAGCTAAGATTGCTCTCCACAAAGGACAGTGGTGTAAAACCAAAGTAAACTATGTGGGGTTGCGCATCGGACCTCAAGGTATCGAGCCACAGTCGAGCCGCACCCAAGCAATTCAGAACATCAAAACGCCCACTAATGTGTCAGAACTTAGCAGCTTCTTAGGCGTATGCAATTACTCACGACAATTCATCGATAACTACTCAGACATTGCACGTCCACTCACTTCCCTTCTCAAGAAGGACCAACCGTTTGTGTGGTCAGAAGCTCAAGACCAGGCCATGAGTGAGCTAAAACAACGCCTCTGCTCTGCCCCATATCTGGCCTACCCTGACCCAGGGAAAGAATTGTACCTGGAAGCCGGATTCTCCAGCCAATGTCTCAGTGCGGGCCTATACCAACTCCACGACAGAGATAAGCGAGTGGTCGCCTATGCTAGCAAGATGCTACTTCCACCAGAGTCCAAATACTCAGACTGTGAAAAGTCCTTGCTCTGCACGGTGTGGGCCATTCAACGTTTCTCAAACGACATTGGTGCCCAAAAGGTTATCCTAGAGACATGCCACCAACCTGTAACTTTCCTTAACAGCCAGCGAATCAGAGACTGCGTGGTCACCAACGCTTGCATAGCCACATGGCTGATGACACTCCAAGGACGTGACGTTGAAGCACGCTATGCCCAAAACCACAAATCATCCTTAGGCAATGGATGGACTGGCAGCCTGTCAAAACTGCTCCGACGACACCCCAAACGCATTACCTGAACCTAAAGAACCTCCACAACCAGCACAAACAAACCACAGATACTTTGAGGAGAACGTGTGTTAAGGGATGCCCACAGCATATGTTGACGGCTGCTCATATAATCACCAGGGTAACCTCAAGGCGGGAGCAGGTGTGGTCTGGCTCAACGACAACCCCTGCCCACCACAACGGCTCCAAATGGGCCCTCACACATCACAATATGCAGAAATAGCAGCCATCCTCATCACCCTCCAAATTGCTTTGTCTCACGATGTGTCTGTTGGTTTGATTTCAGGTGATTTTCTTTTGAAATCTGTTCTTCTGTCTGACTCCATGGTTCAGCCCGAGAAGGCTGGATATGGGCCGTTCCTGAATAGTGGAACTGTGTCCGTGTCTAGTTCTACTGAGTGTGTGCCAGTTAGTATCCTCCGAGATACTGGGGCTGCTTTGTCATTCATGTTGGAGGGAGTATTACCATTGTCTGAGAAGACCGCTACTGGTACTTTTGTTCTAGTTCGAGGTTTCGAAATGGGAGTTATAGAAGTTCCGTTTCACCGTGTTCACTTGAACTCTGAATTGGTGTCAGGGAATGTGATAGTAGGTGTTCGTTCGTCTTTGCCCATTCCTGACGTAACTTTCATCTTGGGAAACGATTTAGCTGGAGGCAGTGTGTGGAGTTGTTCAAATGTGCCACCTGAAGTTGTATTGTCACCTCTCGATGCTACTGCTGATGAGTGTGCTGTAAAGCACCCTGATGTGTTTTCAGCATGTGCGGTTACACGTTCTATGGCTAAACCTGATGTTCACATCTCAGAGGAGGTGGAGTTAAGTGGTACGTGGTTTGAAAATCCTGATTTAACCAATTTGTCTTCTGTTGCTCCACAGGGGGAACTAGATCCGCATCCTCCGAGTGCTGAAAAAGTTTTTGAACATCTTGGTGATTCGTCCCTGTCTTCTGATAAACTAATTGCCACTCAAAGGTCAGATCCTACGCTTGCGTCATTATTTGAAGTAGTTCATACAGAGCAGACGTTTGGGAATGCACCCCAGGGTTACTTTCTCAGAGATGGGATATTGATGAGAAAGTGGGTGCCTTCTAACTCGTCTGATATCTGGAATGTTATTGATCAAATTGTGATTCCAGTGGGTTATCGAGACATGATATTAAGTGTGGCTCATGATGGTACGGCTGGTCATTTGGGTGTAAGAAAAACATACCATCGTGTTTTGCGTAACTTTTACTGGCCTGGTTTGAAGAAAGATGTGTCCCGCTATTGTCGAACTTGCCATACTTGTCAAATGGTTGGGAAGCCTAATCAAACTATTCCTCCTGCTCCGTTGTTTCCGGTTCCTGTGGTGACTGAACCTTTTGAGCACATAATCATTGATTGTGTTGGGCCTCTTCCTCGCTCAAAGTCTGGTTGTAAGTACTCGCTGACTATAATGTGCGCGTTTTCCTGAGGCGGTACCTTTACGTACTATAACGGCGAGAACGATATCTAAAGCACTTGTTAAGTTCTTTACACTGTTCGGTTTACCGAAAGTAGTCCAGAGCGATCAAGATACTAATTTTACATCTCGTATGTTTTCGCAAGTGCTTAAACGTCTCCACATTAAACATAATTTTTCATCTGTGTTTCATCCTGAAAGTCAGGGCGCATTAGAAAGGTTTCACCAGACCTTGAAATCTATGCTTCGCTCTTACTGTTTCGAGCTAGAACGAGATTGGGAGGAGGGAATCCCATGGCTACTTTTTGCTTCACGTGAGGTAGTGCAGGAATCACTCTGGTTTAGTCCCGCTGACCTGGTCTTTGGCCATACTCCGCGTGGACCTTTGACAGTCCTGAAAGAAAGTTGGTTATCCGATCAAAAATGTAAATCTCTTCCTGAGTACGTTACTGATTTTCGTACCCGTCTTCATAGAGTCCGTGAATTAGCTAAACAAAATCTTGAGAAAGCACAAGGTAAAATGAAGGTCTGGTATGATAAGAAAGCTAGAGAACGAAGTTTCAGACCGGGTGACAAAGTGCTGGTTTTGTTACCTGTGTTGGGAGGGTCGCTGCAAGCCCGGTATAGTGGTCCTTATGTAGTGGCAAAGAAACTTTCCGACCATGATTATGTTATTCATCTCCCAGATCGCCGTAAAAGTTCCAAAGTTTTCCATATTAATATGATAAAGGTCTATCATGAGAGGGAGTCGAGTATTGAGAAGTCTCTGAAATGTGTTCCTCCCAGCATAAAACCAGTTGACCTGACTGCTGCTGTATGCTTGGCTGTACAGGAACCGTTGTATGAAGAGGTGGGACCTTCTAGATGTGTAGTTGAGGGTCGGTTGAGAAATTCTGAAGTGTTACTAACATTGTCTAGTCAACTATCGCATTTGGCTGCTGTGCAACAAACTGACGTTTTGGAATTAGTGAAGAACTTCTCGATATTGTTTGGATGTATTCCTACTCAAACGTCTGTTATAGAGCACGATATAGATGTGGGACTTAATACCCGACCTATTAAGCAACATCCATATCGTGTTAATCCAAATAAAAGATCTCTTTTGGATAAGGAAGTTCAGTATATGCTAGAGAATCAAATCGCAGAGCCTAGTATTAGTCCCTGGAGTTCACCGTGTTTGCTGGTGGAGAAGTCTGACGGTAGTTATCGGTTCTGCACTGACTATCGGCGAGTAAATGCTGTAACCAAGGCTGATTGTTATCCGTTGCCGAGAGTAGATGACTTTGTAGATTGTGTAGGTTCCGCTACATACGTCTCAAAACTGGACTTGTTAAAAGGATACTGGCAGGTACCTTTAACGGATCGTGCTAAGGAGATTTCAGCGTTCGGAACTCCTGATGCGTTCCTTAATTATAGGGTAATGGCTTTCGGAATGCGAAATGCTCCTAGCACGTTCCAGAGACTCGTGAACACTGTTCTGGCCGGCGTTTCTGGTTGTGAAGCCTATTTGGACGACCTAGTTTTATACAGTTCTTCCTGGGATGAGCATTTGAACTTGCTTAGGGAGGTTTTTTTCCCATTTGGCAGATGCAAATCTGACTGTCAATTTGAGTAAATGTGAATTCGGTAAAGCTAACCTAATTTATTTAGGTAAAGTGATTGGTGGGGGACAAGTTCGTCCAGTTGCGGCAAAGGTTACCGCAATTTGTGAGTTTCCATCACCTGTCGATCGAAAACAACTGCGATGCTTTCTAGGGATGGTCGGTTATTATCGAGCGTTCTGTAAAAATTTCGCAACTGTGGTTTCACCCCTTACCGATTTGCTAAGCCCTAAGCCGTTATTTCACTGGTCAGAGTCGTGTCAGAGTGCTTTTGAGAATGTTAAGTCCTTGTTGATTTCAGCACCTGTTTTGATGGCACCGGATCACTTAAGACCTTTTAGCCTCGCAGTGGATGCGAGTGACGTGGGTGCGGGAGCTGTTCTCCAGCAGAGGGGTTCTGATGAGGTAGAACAGTAACAGTCTGTTACTTTTCAAAGAAGTTCGTTGCTGCCCAAAGGAATTATTCTACTATTGAGAAGGAGGCTTTGGCTTTAGTCCTCGCCATCTGTCATTTTGAGGTCTATTTGACCTGCTCTCATCCTATTGTTGTGTATTGTGATCACAATCCTCTTCTGTTTTTGAATTCAATGCGCAACACTAATCAGCGTCTTATGCGTTGGAGTCTGACGTTACAACCATATGACCTCGATATCAAACACGTTCGAGGTAAGGGTAATCTGGTGGCTGATGCCCTGTCCCGGGTGGGTTAGGGGCGTAAACTAGAAAGGTAATGAAAAGGTGAAGGTTCACTTTTGGGGGGTGAAGGTGTTACATATTCATGTATTTGTGTTTCATTTGTTCTATGTTATGATCGGTTTGTCCTCTAGGGGGCGAGTATGTTGTCTTTGTTTTATTAGGCACTGATTGCTGGCACCTGTGGATCCTGTATGTTTGGCATAAGAAGTCTAAGCGGCCAAACCTGCGTGGCGGGCGGGGTGTTCGGCAGCGGTTCTGTGTGCTCTCTTGTTGTGTCTTACCCCAGTTCATTTTCCTATCGTTATGTCTATATCATTTTGTTAATAAACCCCTATTGTACGAGCTGAGTTGTCTATGTCCTCTCTTGTGTTATGGCCGCGGTCGTAACACACGACATCAAAGAACTCCTCATCTGTACTGACTCGAACTATGCTCGACTGAGCTTCACATGCCACATACCAATATGGAAACAGAATGGGTTCAAAACATCCAACAACAAACCTGTCAAGCATCAAGATCTCTTCCAAGCATGCGACGTCATAGTCACGAAACATGACATGCTCGTCTATTGGAAAAAGGTCCGCGGTCACTCACGGCAACCAGGGCAAGACAAAGACTACAACGACCAAACTGATGCCCTTGCCAAAGCTGGCGCGCTACATGGCGATCCTTGGACTTTTAAACCCCTCCCACCCAGCCCATGTGTTTCTGTAATCACACGCCACCAGCACGCACAAGCCGTGCAAAACCCTGCCTCCTCCCAAATCAGCATCTCACCCCAAATTTCCAATGATGACATTATAACTCTCCAAACTTCGGATGCAGCCATCCAAACTATTGTTAATCACCTCTCTGACCCACAATCAAACCCCATAACCACCTCTGACCTTGCTGCTTCCTCTGACCTCCGCCATCTTAATGCACTCCTGCACATGCTACATCTAAAACATGGCATACTGGTATATTCCCCTGATGAACTCACTACGCCCAAGCTTGTTGTCCCTCAGTGCCAAAGGGGGGTGATGCTCACACATTCCCACGATGCACCATGTGCCGGACACCACGGCGCCAAAGCCACTTATGAAACGCTAAGACAAGTGGCATACTGGCCTGGCATGCAGCAAGCATGTAGCAGAGTATGTAAAAGGGTGCCTGGTGTGTTGCCAATTCCAACCGGCGAACCCGAACCACAGAGCACCACTACAGTGAAAAGGAATGTCCTTCCCATGGTCGGACCTCCAAATCGACTGGGTCGGACCCCTACCAAGGTCAACAAGGGGTAACAAATATTTCCTCACCGTCGTCTGTGAATTTACCAAATGGGTAGAGTGCCTTCCCGCTCCCAATGATACAGCTCAAACCACGGCCTGCCTCTTAATGAACCATATCTTTTCAAGATTTGGACTGCCGCTGAAAGTCAACTCCGACCGCGGAACACATTTCACTGCCGAAATCATGCAGGAAGTCTGGAAACTCCTGGGCATACAGGCCAAGTTGCACATCAGCCACCACCCTATCGCCTCTGGGCAAGTGGAGCGTTCCAACCGGACCGTGGTCAGCATGCTAAAGAAGTATGTGTCTGTGAGCCAAAAGGATTGGGATATCAAGCTCCCGCTAGTGCTAATGGCTATCAGAGCAACTCCTAACAAGTCCATCGGGGTGCCACCCTTTGAGCTAATGACGGGACGGCAAATGACACTGCCGCTCCACCTGCTCTACCAGCCAGGTGACATGAGCATGAACAACTACAGAAAAGTACAGAAGGACGCAAAGCCTATTACGACCAGAAGGCCTCTCACCAAGAACTCAACATCGGAGACAAAGTGTGGTACTACAGTTTTGTGCCGTCACGACAATCGGGTCCCCGTCGCTTGTCAAAGAAGCTCCTGCCTCGCTGGACAGGACCCCATGAAATCATGGACAAGCTCTCACCTGTCGCATACCGAATCAAGATGAGCCAAAAGCGCAATGAGCCAGTCCTACGTTGGGTCCACCGAAACCAGATAAAAAGGCACTTGGGCTCCAACAGACAAGAAAAAGGGGGAAACCAAAAGTGACTGACACAGATCAATTTCACCACACACTACACCCCATTCAATGAAACACTCAATTGTCTTCATAAACACCTTACTCAGAGTTGTTCAAATGATATACACCCACTCTTTTGAGATTGCCCCACTAACAAGAAGTAATTAGTATCCCACCGGTGTCATTACTAATGCTCACTTTCTTTATTTCATTCCTTCTCTTCCACTTATCTTCCACTCTTCTCTCCACTCCTCTCACCTAAACAATTTTAAACTTACACAAACTTGGTATAGGGCCTGACGATAGGATTGACTCACTACGTCCACTGTGCCCAAAAACGTGGATTGCAGAGTCCCATGAGCTACCCGTCATGGCACTCTCGCAACCGCACAAATAATTATCACCATGCAGTTGTACGTAGATCCTCCATATTGATGATTTAGCTTTCGATCACCTATCAGGCGACGAATATCGAACGGAACACGAAAATCTAGAAAATATTTCAAACAACACTCCTTTACCCTTGATCCAGAGTCAAAACAAAGGATCAAGGAGGATGGAACTCAGCTGATTAATTTGACCCCCCTTAACTCGGCCTTAAAGGCAAACGCTCGCCTTCCGCCGCTCAGTTCTCCCATAATTCGGGCCTGGTCGGCCGCAGACACCGCTCTGTGCGCCTCTACTGTCGTTAGCTACATCATAATGCTTACCCTGTCCTTCCTCCTCTACCAAAGGGTCAATGCAGAACAAGATTCAATGAGCAAAAAATGCTGGCAACCAAGAGCGAACAGAACCAGATCCCGAACCTGAGAACTCGACCAATTTAATTGAGATTACGCCTCTACCCATGCGTCGCACCACCGAAAACTAGGGTAATCAAGAAAAAGCCACCATGCCCTAATCTCCTCCAGGCAGTTAGAGAGGGCTAGAGATGATGGTGAAGAGGGAGCAGAAGATGATGAGGGAGCAGATAATGATGAAAGGACCGGGGTAGAGCAAAGGTTTGAGTCGGTTCGCAGGTATAACTGAGTGTCATCAGCATAACAGTGAAAAGAGATGCCGTGTCGGCTGATGACACGACCCAGTGACAACATGTATAGGATGAAGAGCAGGGGTCCTAGGATGGATCCTTGGGGGACACCACAAGTGACAGGGGCTGTTCGGGACCTGGCAGATCCCAGGCGGACGTACTCTGTCCTGTCAGCGAGGTATGAGGTGAACCAGTCCAGTGTGGAGTGACGGAGACCAATGTCAGTGTGGAGGCGGCTTAGGAGGATATGGTGGTCGACCGTATCAAAGGCCGCTGAAAGGTCAAGGAGAATGAGCAGAGAGGGGAATCCAAAATCTGCAGAAATGATAAGGTCATTGGTTAGGGTAACAGTGCTGTCTCTGAACTATGGGCAGTACGAAAACCAGATTGGAATGTTTCAAACAGTGAATGACGTTGTAGATGTTCCTGTAGCTGTGCAGCAACAGCTTTTTCAAGCACCTTGGACAGGAATGGAAGATGGGAGATGGGCCGATAGTTGGAGAGGCATTCTGGGTCGAGGTTGGGTTTCTTCAGGAGAGGTTTGATAACGGCAGTTTTGAGTGGGGGTGGGACATGGCCAGAGTTTAACGAGTGGTTTATTATTTGTGTGATGAGAGGACTAATGGCCGACAGGTTTGATTTGATGAGTGCTGTAGGGAAGGGGTCCAGGGGAGAGGTGGAAGGCTTCATCTTTTTGATGAGACTCTCGACTTCGATCTGTGTGACTGTATTGAAAGTGCTGAAAAGAGGAGGTTGTGAGCAGGCAGATGGCAGAGATGGAGCTGGGGAGTCAGAAAGCTGAGACCGGATGGAGTTGATCTTATCTTTGAAAAATACAAGAAACCTGTTGCAGAGTTCTTCTGTGGGTTCGGTATGGGTTTGGTTTTTGGGATTGAGGAGATGATTTATGGTGGAAAAAAGCTGTTTGGAATTTCCTGGACTGTTATTGATAATGTTGGAGTAGTAGATGGACCGGGCTTGTTTAAGGGCCGCTGCGTAGGCCTTCTGGTGATGTTTGTAGGCCAGCTTGTGTACCACCAGGCCAGATGATTTGGAATGAAATGCGACCAGTTCATGCGGCAAGAACACGGAAACTGGGAGCCGCATCCAAATCCAGGTTATAAAACTTGATAAAAGTGTGCAGAGAAGTCCAACCTGCCACCACACAATATCCTCCAATGGAACTCCTCTTAAAAGAGCTTGGGAAGACGTGACACTCCTAGTAGAGTACGCTGTAACACCCAGAGGTGATGGGAGCTTACGCACCTCATAAGCCAAAGAAATTTGCGTCTTTCACCAACAAGAGATCCTGTACTTAGAGGTGGCGAGCCCTTTGCGGCCAGCCCCAAAGCATACAAACAACTGAGATGACTTGTGCCACTTGCCAGAGCGGTCCACATATAAATTTAAATCTCTCTCTACCCCTCCGTGGAGGAAAAGGAGAACAGAAAGAATGAAGCATGACCACATGAGAGCGAAAGGAAGTGGACAAAACTTTGAGGAGATGACCAGGCCTCGGTTGCAGAAACACCTTCACAAGACCGGGGGCAAACTCCATGCAAGGCTCACTTAATATAAAGAGCCTGCAGATCTCCCATACACTTGAGCAACATGACATCATGACTTTGCGTAAACATACACGCCACTTTCAAGTCAAGTGGCGTGTTATCTATACGCATTTTGAGCTATCCGCGTGTATGTCCACGCCGTTATCTTCCGCGTGTATGTCTACGCTGTTAAATGTCCGAGTGATTCCGCGTGTATGTCTACGCCGTTAAATGTCCGATCGAAACGAACCAAAATGTAAATCTACATCTGGGGAGCGATATTTTTTTACTAGGATGGTAGGGGAAGACTCATAAATGGTATTAACCCCAGTGACGGGTAGGTTTAGGGACGGGGTTGGGGTAAGTCATATATATTTATATAGAGAGTAATGTAACGTTAAGTCAACGGCGTTGATAAACACGCTGAAAAGCGATTATGCGTGTTGATAGCACGCCAAAAATGGAAATACGAATTGGCGTGTCATACATACGCCATTTCATGAGATCAGTCTGGCTTGAGAAAGGCTAATGCTATCAAAAGTGCCACCTTGATGGTCAGAATCCGGTGAGGAGCTGACTCCAAAGGTTTGAAGGGAGGCTCCAAATTGCTCCTCCAAAACAACGATAAGGAGGAGGTTTCTCTCACTTCAGGGTCTAGCGTAGAGGCTGGAGCATCCAACGCAGGGAGAAAGCCAGATCAGGAACAACCCTACAGGGGCACTGGTGGGGCATGGGAAGAGCATGATCTCCTCAAACCGTGCGAGGTGGGGGATGTCTCCCAGAAGGTCTGTTTCCTATTTGAGGTGGTCCCTGGGCGCGAAGGCAAGAATGGGAGGTTCACGGGCCTCCAGCTTTTAGGGAGGCAGATTGTGTCTTAGCAGTACGGAATTTATCGACCACAGAGCTGACTGCTTCTCCAAACAAACCTGACTTGCAGATGGGGCTTGCAATAGGAAGACTTTTTCCTTTTCACGAATTTCAGTGATATTCAACCAAAGATGGCCTTCAACAGCCACCAAACCCGCTATTGTGCACGCACAGTGTGCTCAGTCGCACCCAACGCCAGGTCAGTAGCTCTGTCAGGCCCCTGCCCTCATCCATTTCCTTAAGGATGTCCGCTTGGTAGGCCTGAAAAATGGCCATGGTATGAAGCATCATACCTTCCTGGCCGGCCGCCATGTAGGATTTCCCCCACGAGGGCGGAAGCTGTCCTGCATGGCTTAGAAGGGAGAAGAGGGTGGGGGTTCAAAGAAGGAGCAAAATTAGATTGGCCACTCAGAAAATGCTCGTAGAGCTTGGAGGACTGAGAATCGTTAGGCTTGTCAGACCACTCAATGTCGAACTTCTCAGTAGCGCGAGTTAACACGTCCACAAACTGAGTTTAGGCCACAGAAGGCTGTGCTTCCTGGCCGCTACGTGGAAGAGTCCTCTGCCCAAAGTCCTCTGAATCAGAAACTGCGGTGAATAAAATATCCTCCATTCCAAAGGAAAAAGCATCGTGTGACTTTGGACAGGGGCATAAATAATTGTGGTGAAATTCCACAGAAGAATCAGTGCGGCATGAGTGCCCGGGCAAGAGAGGGAGAAACATGAGTGCATGTGATAGGCCGAGGCATTTCACACATTTACCGTGCGGGTTGTCGCTTGCAGTAAGTGAGAGCATGGTGGCTGGCAGATCCATTGTGCTTCACCGTGAGGAAAAACAAAGCAAGTTCCACTATATGCGGTCGCTGAAGCACAAAAAGAGAATATCAAACGTAAAATGGTTAACTAGCACGGGCCAACTAAACCGCTTCTTCTGAAGAAGAAAATCCGAGGAGCAGATGGTGCGTTCAGTGTTTTAAGAGTAAGTGATGTAGTACAGATGAGGAGGCGCCTGCATCATCAGCCAATGAATTGCCGTTAACTGGAACAGAATCAGGTGTGTAACTAATCAGAAACCATGGATATCTTTCTAATATGCTGATGCTGCTCAAGAAACATTTTTTATTGTTATTAATCTTGAAAACAGTTGTGCTGCTTCATAGTTTTGTGCTGCTTAATATGTTCCTTGAAAAATATAAATTACAAATGTATTTACTGTCTTTAAAATGTGGAAAACAGTCAATGCATACTAGTACACAGTAGAGTAATGTGGTTGAAAATAGTTCAGTAGCAGTCAAAATAGTTCAATAGAAGAGATGCTTCTTTTGCTTAAACTGTACAATTCAACCAGCTTATAATGACTTTTGAAAGAATTAACATGTGTGCTGTACATTTATTGACTGCTTTCCTTCACTATCTGATCCTAATCATTTATTTAAAAATAAAATCAACCATTTTTTAAATATATATTTTTTAATTATTGTGAGGAAATGCTTGCATATATCTGTCAAATTTCAAGCATTAATGCAAAAGATCATGATGGGAATGACATAAGTCTCATGTGTCCAAACTTTTGACTTCAAGTGTGTGTATCTGCAATAGTATAGCAAACTCAGGCAGGCATGTACCGCATGTGTGTCCATAATTCATATCCACTCTGTCTTGTCAGCACTCTGCTGGGTGTGTGGTAATTCATGTCACAGGGGTTGCTGAGCAGTGGGCTGGTCAGTGGGTTGGCCAAAGGTGTCCCGCAGTGATCCACATCCGCCGTGGAGCTGCTCGTTCACCCCGAGGTCAGCCGTTTGTCATGGCCCTGATATATGAGCCCTGACCAGGCAGAACTGCTGAATTTGGATCTCCGTATAATGAAAAGCCCCTGTGTTTGTGTGTGTGTGTGTTTGTGGACTAAATGCAATATGTGATCTATTGCATGATGTCTGTGTGATGACTACAGCACATTTGCGCTAAATTCATAAATTACTTTCAGAGCAGTAAATGATATTGCACTACTGATTTACTCTATTTGGACAATTAGCAAAAGCAGGCTTATTTTGAATGTTGTGCTTTCATCTCTCTCTATATACACATATTATTCAGAAGTTGAAAATAAAACAAAGATTTTTGGATTATGTTTTACAAGAAAATATGGTAACACTTTACAATAAGGTTTCATTTGTTAGCATTAGCTAACCACTGTAGTTAACATGAATTAACAATTAACAATACTTCCACAGCATTTATTAATATTAGTTAATGGTGATCTCAACATTTAGTAATAAATTATTACACTTAAAAAGATGTGTCTGTTAACATTAGTTAATTCACTGTGAAGTAACATGAGCAAAAACGTGTTTTATTAACAAACATAAACAAAGGTTAATTAAAGCTGTACAAATATAATGCTCATTGTTAGTTCATGTTAGTTAATGCATTAACTAATGTCAACAAATGAGACCTTATTGTAAACTTGATTGACGTAAAATCTAATATTTATATGAGGAAGGTGATCAAAATAGTCAAAATTAATCTACAAAGAGCTGAACCGAGCTATTTTACAGTATTTTACACTTTTTGTCATTTTGTAAGAGTATAGGTTTTCACTTTTGACAAAAACATCCTTTAAATGTAGTAAACATTTGGTCTTGTCATTTTTAGTAATGTTGGTTAATTTTACTCTGACTACAATGGCATGCACTGATTTTGTATGTGGTTTGAAACAAGCCTTAGCTAGCATATTTCGTTCAGCTCTGTGATGCTGTTGTTAATGATAAATAAGCTTTATTGACCATAAGTGTAACTTATCATCATACTCAAACTTCATGTGTGTTTCTTTTATGCCGCCAATGGTCCATGTCAGTGTTATTATTACATGTATGCCTAATGACCAACTGAGTGTTTTACAAGGACAATTTAAAAGCAATTATTAAACCTTAGCATATCTGCCTTTCTTACATGGAGGGAAATATGCTTTTGCATGCAATTTGACATCCCTGTGGGCAATAAATTCCAACCCAAATGAGTCAAAGTTCCTTTACTTTTACAGATGAGAATGGCTGTGTAGTGCCTTTAATTCTGTATAACATCATCATATTTGGTTTTTACAGTATAGCTTATCAGGGACATGCAAAAAAAATATCATTCAAAACTAGAGTTTTAGAGTTTTTTTTTTTTTTTTTTTTACTTTGCTAGGATGTTTTTTTCTTCTTCTGTTTTCATGTTCTTTGTTTCTAGTCCAAGTCTCATCAGTATTTTCCCCTGCCAATCCTGAAAACTTTCTCCGCTCCCTCTCACAAGAAAGCCGTCCTTTGGAAGACTACGTGAAGTTCCTCGAGCTCAGCCACCTGGGGCTTCATGTATCAACGCTGCGTATGCACAAAAACTTTGCGTACGCCAGCTTACACACTCATGGTTGGCTGTACTAAAAGTGAAATTAACGCGAGAATAAGCGTTCCTCCACGCCAACTTCATGTCTGCCATATGTACATTTCAAATGTTTTTTGTCCGTTGGCGACTCTTACAGGCAATGAAGTGAAGTTGCAAACATTACACTACAAATTGTTGTACAAGTCTATCACACCACTACCTGTGAGAAGCATTGCTATTAATTTGCAATTTATAAAAAAAATTAACATACTATTGTCACACCTTATGGGAATATTCGATCAATTATGCAATTAAGTAAGAACATATAAAAGCATGTGCAAATTGATACAACCCTTAGTCTATGGCAATGGCAGCATTGACCTTATTAGATGGCATTGCTAATGGCAGAATCCGAAGAGAACGAGTTTTCAGGGACCACAATGATTTTCTGGCACAGGCACGGCAAACCACTTGGTGAGGTGGCAGCACCGCCAGATGACCCCGACCCAGGACCAATGTATGTGCTGCCCAACCAACAAGCCATTCAGGCCCGTCAACATGTGATTGCGACAATATAAATGGTAATCAGAAACAAAGTAATTTTTTTTGACCAATTCCTTTAATGAGTGGCTTATGTCTGTGAGTGCATCAGTGATATTTTTCAGGTGACTGTTAATTTCTCCGATGGCCATAACGATTTGCTGTTGTGACTCCAGAACAGCATGCGTAAAGATGCCGGAGACACAATGCCGGAGACGCCGGACACAATGGGCCCTGGCTGCTCAGGAGGGGCGGACTCCGAGTGCGTGCCAGTGGACGTTCCTACTGTTGCACCATATAAGTCCAAATAAACAAATGCACATGTTAACTGTGATTTGAGTCTGTTCCTTACTAATGGGTACAAGCATTTGCCATAAATGCAGTGTATACATAAAATCTCTGGTGTACTTTTGGTCAGCTACATTGGCTGGTAAGCTATGTGTACCCAAGTTAAGCAAACAAATTACAAATTAGCTACATTCGTGGCAGTCCTGTGGTAAATCAGAGTCTCCCACAGCAACATATACTATTCCAGAGAGTAAAGTGTCACCTACAATATTGGCAACTCTCTGCTCAAAGGGTGTAAGTTCATCGACCCCTGTACCACTGACTGTTCTGCCCACACTTTGTCGGTTCGCAGCAATTCTCCGCTTAACTTCCACCTTTAAATCAGACCATTTCTTTTAAAAGTAATTTACAGTGCGATTTTGAGATCCCACCGCATTGATGGCGTCAGCTAAACTACCATATTAAAATGTATTTAATTAAGGGAGGAGACAGGGTGGGGTGTTGTGCTTGTGCATGCACGCTCAATTTCATGTTAATTGGGATGTACAAAGAGAATATGTGTGGGATCCTGCGTACGCAGAGATTCATACATCTGTTTTTTTTTTTTTGTTTTTTTTTTTTTCGTACACACATTTACAGCTTTGTCTGTGCACAATTATGATTTCAACGCATTGACTGCAGCGACGACACCTTGAAGACCTGTTTTTGGAGTGGACTGGATTACCACCTTTTCCGATTGCTGCCAGCGGGAGCTACCACCCGCACGCTGGCACAATACATAGACCATGCATTGCGGCTGCCATTCACTGTCAGCGAAATGGAAGAGGAGAACATTGCCACTTAGCTGCAAACTCCCCAGCCCACATCCACCATCCTGCCATCATAAATCCTCATTCCAGTTACCTCACCTGCCTCTGAACTCCTCTCTAGTCCTTCCCCACTCCTCCACCCACCAGCCACGAACCCAGAGTCAGTGCCAAACCCTGCCAAGGATCTAAAGACAGCCCACCGCAGAGCCAGAGCCTGCTGAGTCTGTCCAGGTGTGTGAGACGGCCCGAATGTCCGTCCTGGAGCTCAAGTCTGAGCGAGTGTTTGTCCTGGAGCCCAAACCTGCACTCACTACGTGCATGAACTACAAGCCCGCTGACCCAGAGCCAAAGACTGCCAAGGCTGACCAGGTGTATGAGCCGGTATCGATGTTCATCCCTGAGGGACTGCTGGTTGAGTTGGACATCATGGAGTTCCATTCTTCCTCCCAGCCCTGAATCCGATTCCTCCAAGTGAACTCCTGGATTCCCTGATCCCAGCCCAAATTCAAGACTTGTTTCCGACGCTGATTCCACCCAGCTTACTTTTTTTCCCGATGAGGGAAGGAGTTGACAGGGCCAAGGATCAAGGTCACGTTTTGGTACTGCAACTAACTCCCACACCACACACATGTCAAAGTAGCTGGAGCAACTTTTCTCTATTTACGGATATGACAAGACACGCATGGGCGTGCAATCCCATGCTACATGTCTGAGCTACCCATGAGGCTGTCGGCTCTGACATTTTATGTAATATTTGCATTTAATTTTTAATTTAATTAAATTATTAGTCGTTTTAGTTAACAAAAACAATAACTGCTCTGGATATGACTCAGGTTGCTCTTAATTATAGTGTCCATCGGATGAAAAAATTAACAAATCGGATGAAAAAATTTACAAATTAAGTGCAAAAATTAAGTGCAATCATGCTACATGTTTGAGCTACCCATGAGGCTGTCGGCTCTGACATTTTATGTAATATTTCCATAAAAATTTTAATTCAATAAATGTTTTTGTAGTTTTAGTTAACAAAAACAATAACTACTCTGGATATGACTAAGCAGTGGTCCCGCCCTCACAGGAAAGGCAGAGTTGCCAGTAAATGGGGTGTATCCCATTGATTGTAGCATATCCCAGAAAGAATATAATTCCTTGTTTTGCGGGTTAGGTGTTAGATGATGAGAAGATAATGTACCAATTTGTGTTACAAAAAGTGCAGAGCTCCTGTTTGGTAAACACACTATTAGGTGATCTGCAACAGACAGCCATTAACATCAGAGACCTTCCCAGCAAGGTATTTCAGCTTGGTTCGACGGCAATGAGATTTTTTTCTTTTTTTTTTATCTCAACATCAGGATGGTCCAGTTCTTGATCAAAGAACTTACTTTAAAACAATTTCCATTCAGTAATTACAAAGAAACAACAACACATTGGATTAAGCGTGACTGAAGTATTGTTTCCTTGTAAAATGTACTCCAATAATATTTTATTTACAACTTTGAAAAATAATTTTTATAGTGTGCCAAGAGTTCAGAGACATCTTTTGATATCTCTGGAATCTGTTGTTGCATATTGTGTTTGGAGTCTCCTGACACCTGCAGGATAATGTGACAGGCCTGGAATGAAGTCCATAATATTGGGGAACACTGTATTACTCGAAGACCCAAACGTCTCTTTTTCACACTAGACAGGAAATCATCTGCTAAATTGGATCAATAACTAATTAACACTTAGCATCTTTGTGCCACTTTAACTCTTCACACAAACACTTTCCCTTGTTGGCCACCCTGCGGAATCAAGCATAATTTAGCTATTTGCTGAGCTCTATGCTATCTAATTTTTTTCTCACTTAAAGCACTTACTGTACACGGTCTTCAGAATAGATAAAGGGCTGTATTGATCACAATGGTGCCGAGCTGAGACTCACAGAACCACTAGAGAACTGAATGAAAGTCTGGGTATTATTAGGGTAGTGAACAGTACAGTGCCTGAAAGGTCATCCACTTGTTTAGATTAGACATAGAAAGCCAACAATCTGAAGATAACCTTTGTTGCCTAATCTGCTTTGACTAAGTGGTGAATAATAGGTGATGGCGATACCTTAACTTTTACGACATGTTGAACTAAGGTGATCCGGATGGTTTATTTCGATTGTTCACTTTATACATTCTATATACTAACTGTAAGTAACTTTGCAACTATGTCAACTAACTCTAAGGGTTAGTAGAATAAGTTGATACATACTTTCAAAGTTACTTATAGTCAGTAGAATGTCTGTTTCAGAAAAAAATAAATAAAGTGTTATCAGATATTTAGCAGACAGTCTAATACTCTAATGATTTGTTTACATGTAGTTGCAAAGTTACTTATAGTTAATAGAATGTCAAAAGTAGACCATCAAAATAAAGTGTTACCCTTAGGATTTTAGCTGGCAGAAGTTAAAGTCATATAGACACGAGAACATCTAGAGACTGTGGGATGGGCTCTTTTGACAAACAATAAATTAGAGGACGCTATGGGATGCACTATTGTATTGTGATTACACTGTTTTGTGATTACAGCTACTAGAATTACAAATCACACAAAAAGAGGGTAGAAGAAGAAGATAGGATTGGGAACACATGTCCAGGTCATTACTCTGGTGAGAGGATCAGATGTATAGGTGAATTATTGATGCAATGAGGATCATTTGTACAAAGACAAATGTGTTCTGGATGGAGCCAGTGGCTTTATGAGCAAATAACTGTTAGTCTGTGCCTTCAGTGGAAGATTAGTGGAGGTTGGGGTTTAGCATTTGCATATCAACACTACTGGCTAAGACTGCTTTCACATTTGGTGTAATTGTTTGGTTCAAACCTGAGTTTGAATCCACCCCCTTACCACTGCCCCCTGCAGTTCTCTTTTTACTTTTAATTATTTTACTTCCAACTGCTATACCCTTGCAGCTTTTTACTGATTTAACTAGGTAATGACTTGAGAGAAAAATATGCTTGCTTAAAGTTTTTTTCTTTAGTTTTATTATTAAAACAACACACACTGAACAACACTTGCATCTGTCTGATGAGGATACACTGAAATGCAAAGAATGTGAGTGGCAAAAGTTATCTGTGGTGACAAGCAGCAATTAAACAGACCTATTATGCTTCACTTTCACATATTAGGCTGCATTTCGTAATATATATAATTGTCTGCTGCGGATGTATTGCAGAAGATGCAAAAATGTTAGACGCTCTCCAAAAGCAATTTATTTTGAAACCAGCAGTTGTAAGAAATGCATTATACTTCAGTAATTTGCACGCAAAGATACAAATTACAAGTCATAATTATTGGTTCACTTCTGCAAACATTAAAGTAATTGTCTCTGAAATTACTTTTTGTAGAGTTCATGAACATTTAGAGTTTTACCTTATCCATTCAGCAGAGATGTTTGCTGTTAGCTGCTCTCATGGGGGGTCGGGGGCTAGTCAACCACTGGAATCCTCCTCACACAATGGACAGAGGAACGTGGACTGTGTCTTTCCTGGACATTATATCAACAGAACTCTAAACCTTTCGTTTACCTGGATCCAACGTTAAGACATATATGTGTCACAAGGATGAAGACGAAGGAGAGTTCAAAAATTTAATTTAAAAAAGCCTATATGAAAAACTGTAGCGTTCTAATATATTTAGCGGCAGCTGACGTGTCAGTAAGAAGAATAAAACTCTTGCTCATTAAGCACACACACACACACACACACACACACACACTGGGTTTCCATGATTTATGTAGACTTTCAATAGATATAATGATTTTTATACAACAATATATTTATTATATCCCCTACCTCTAACCCTAACCCTAACCCTAAACTCAGCCCTCACAGAAAACTTTTTTTTTACATTTTCAAAAATATTACTGCATGATTTATAAGCTGTTCTCTGTCTTCACATCTCTTAATCTGGCCAACAGAGCAGTGACCTTTCCTTAATGGCCTTTACATTTTAATGAAAGGTCTTCTGAGAGGTTAAGGGAGCCATTTGAGAGAGAACCGTACTTAAACGCTTGAAGAAAGAGAGAGAGAAAAAGAAAGTGGGAGTATACATATGAGATGGAAAGAAACAGAATAAGGTTAAAGCTATTTAGTGCCCTACTTTTGTTTGTCCGCAGGTGCTGTGTGAAGCTGGCATGGTAAATACCTAGGTTTACAGGGTATTCACCCAATAATGTGTTTTCTTTGTTTAAGAAAGCATTATCTTGCCTTCCGTTGCATATAACTGCACGCTAAGCCCCAGGGGCGCAGCGGAGCAATGCTATCAGACAAGCCATAATCTGGACAGATAAACCAAGGGTCTGAATTATACAGGAATTTCTTTTCTTTTTCTTTTTTTTACTGGAAGTGCAAGGGGGCTTAATTGAGGAGATGGTGTTGTTCTGATGTTGATATCGTTATTGTTTTATTTTTTAAGCATTATTAAGCTGCATCAATAAACTGATTTTAACAAAATGTATTTATAATTTACATTTATAATAGCAGATTTAAATATTGAGTATATACTTAATAGTTGGATCTCTAGTAGATAATGTCACCATTATGTTCAGTTTAATTCAGTTCAATGACTTTTAGTTTGTATTTCTTCAGTTCATGCTTTGTTTGAATTTAGTCACTATGGTCACCGTCATTATGAGTTCTGTGTTTCAGCTGTGTTTGATTAATAATCTCGTTTGTGTTTGCTTTATAAATTGTACCTTCGCAGTCACTCTTCGTCTGGTCTCTATTTAAAGTGTTTGCTACTGCCTGTCTCTTTGGAATTATCATTAAAACTAGAGTTGTTTGGAACTTTGTTTAATCTGTGTTTGTCTGTCTGTCTTCCTGCAAACACCAGTGACACTTAGGGGAAAGTGGGGTGAGTTGTGCCAGTTTTTACTCAAAGTGACTTTAAAGTGAGGCCATGGCAGTAATGCCTTCAACTTAAGGATGTACATATATTTCAGGATGTGTTGCATCCCTGAGAACAATAACTTTGGATCTGAAATAAATTGTTTCAGAAATATAGCTTTTGGGAAAAAAGTGGTCTCATGGCACAACTTGCCCCTGGTGCGGGGGAAGTTGTGCCTTTGGGGGAATACATTGGGGTAAATTGTGCAAGTGATTTCTGAAGTAAAACAGAACATTTTAATGTTATGAACCGTAATGCTATATGAAAGCAAGATAAATTCAATACAAAATGACTCATTTAAGGTTTATTTAGATATTGTCACCCTGGAATACCATAGCATGCATTTTTCCTACTATGGTCAATTGCATAGGGATTTTGTATTGAACATAACTCTGGATCACAGTGTCATAGAGACAAGGGGGTGGGCTCATTTTACTCAGACGACCAATCAGTCTCTCAGGATCATTGTGAAGCTATCAAGCTATGCCCTAGCAACCATTTAGAACCAAACTCTTTGTTTGTATATCATAGCAACACAATATATGATATTTGTGAATCATTTCATGCAAAAAGGCTTTGGCAATAGATGCCTGTTGACATAGCGCTGTCTGTCAATTATGTAACATATAAGAATAAAGTGACTAGGCTAATTTCTAAACATCCTATTGTGACATAGGCCACTTAAAAACGGAATAAAACTTCTCTTTAATAACAGTGCAAACTCAAAACTGAAATCAGTGTTAGCTAAATTAAACAAATAGCAGGCAGGCCTAAGTCAAACAATGATGAGGCATGCCCATCTCCTCGCTTCTCAAGATTATCCCCTGTGAGTATGTAGGTCTAGGTGGTCTGGATCTGGCACAACTTAACCCAGGCCCTTTGGCACAAATCACCCCGACCCACAAGTTTGAAAAACTAGCATGATCCAGCGGTTAAGAGCTAACATCATGCTAACTGTATAGACTCATTGTGTAGCCTACTAAAGCACTAAAACATGTGTGAAATGTTTTCAAACTTGTCTATAATTGTTCAGACACTACAATCAAAAAACCTTAATCACAGAAATTTTACTTTGAAAGGGAAAAAACAGTTTATTGCACTAAAATGTGCTTAACTCTCATGCCATGTGTCTCTCTTCTTTGGAGGATGAGTAAAAGTGATTGCTTTTCAAAATTATGTGGTCACATGAACAATTTCTTCTATGGTCCCCCCCCCGGCACAAATCACCCCACTCTCCCCTACATTGTTAAAGCTATAAAAATGTCACATAACAAATGTATTTATTTACACAATTTGATGTTGGGATTGGCGGGAATAATTAAATCAGAATATGTAGAGACAATATTGATTTTATTAATTATAAAAACAATATATAAAATAAATGTCACTGTATTTCTACCTTGTTTTTGTTCATATTCATGTCCACGTTAATGTTTCAGTTCATTGTTTGTTCTTTTTCAAACTCCTATTTTTATTTTAGTCAGATTATAACCTTAGTTTGGTCACAATGATTATGCATGGCAAAAGGTGCTTAACAGACTGTATTGTGGAAGTTTGATTATGACTCTGTTGCTACAAATGAGTGACTGGAGAAATAAACAGCTGTTCGATATGCAGCCAATGTTCTGCAAGTTTTGGCCAGGTTGTGAGATTGTCTGCCGCACACCTGCTCAGAACTGCCTGCTTATGCTTAGGTGGGTGAATCAAATTTATTGTGCATCTTGTGCAATGTGATTTTCAAATAATGCAGTTTAATAGATGTTTTCTATAATAAATTATGTTGAATTATTACCCTGATACATCATGATTAAATAATGTTTTATATAATACAATTTATTTCGTATTACATTAATGACAATTTGGTGCCAAATAATAAAAATATATTCTTCTTCTTTTACTTAACCCTTAAATGTATGAATGTTTAACCAATCATTATTACATATTCGGGTCTTTAGCGACCCGGATCTATATCTAACACATATGGATCTCTACCTGTCGCGATACTATAAAACTCTCCTGATTACAGGAACAATTACAGAAGAATAAAATAAAGCATATTTTGTTACTTTTTGGAATTTGGAAGGGTGCAGTTTGAGCAGATGTTTTATACCATTATCACTGTCCTCGTCAGAGCTCATTTCCCAGTACATTCAGCATCTGGCTCATATTCACGATCTCAAACTTATTCCCAAAACTATCATTTTCAACATCTTTAAAATCAATATTTTAATCAGCTTCTTCACCAGATCCACCATCAGACAGTGCAACTAATATTTGATAGTGTTCAGTACTTGCTCAGCAGTAAATCACTGAGCCATTTCAAGTTTTGCTGATGATACTTTCTATCCTTTTGTTTTCATGCGGTAACTATAAGTGAAATGTCACTTCATCATTGTGTACCATACATTGCCACCTTGGGGAATAAAGGTGAATTGCACTTATTCAGTCATCAAAGATTAAATTATTGTTGTGCAGAAAAATATGCTTACACCTTTAACACTAGGGCTGGGCGATATATCGCATCACATTGTTATGCGCATCTCGTCAGTAAAGCCGGTTCCTTGATTAGTAGTAAATCGCCATCACCTGCTTTCAGATGGAGTGGCATTTATTACAAAGAGCCGTAGTTAACTGACAAGCTGAGCCATATCACATTAATTATCGCTGGCGATACGTCCGCGATATTAATGCGATATGGCTCAGCTTGTCAGTTAACTACGGCTCTTTGTAGTAAATGCCGCTCCATCTGAAAGCAGGTGATGGCGATTTACTACTAATCAAGGAACCGGCTTTACTGACGAGATGTGCATAACAATCTCACGATATATATCGCCCAGCCCTATTTAACACACGACATAAGCGACCCTATGCAATTTTTACAAAAAATGAATGGGAAAACAGGCATTCTTTTATTATTATTATGGTTTTCTTGTTATATTGTTTATAATGAATTGAATGAGGAATACTAAGACTACATTCACTGAAATGCCTACAATAACTGAGCCACCAGCACATAGATCAGCAGTGGTGAACACTTGTTAGTTTAAGCCTGGCTTGTTTTGCAGCTGATACAAGTAAAGGATCAATCCAGATGATTTTGTCATTACTTATGTGTAGTGTGTGTCTTTGACAGAGGGATATATATTCCCAGGAAACACAGCCTTGAGAAGTCAGAGATCTGAACTAACGGTTTGTAATGACAGATTGCAGGATCCCTGGGGGGCTGCCGGGTGCTGATGGTGGGACACTTTGAAAATTAAGCCACAAATCAAGATGCAATTATTAACGTGTTCTGCGGCTCTTGGCTCTGACTTGTGCATGTGGATCTGGACAGGTGCACTTACACAAAACCAAAACCTTTCAGCAGGTGTGTTTTTAACAGGTGTCTGCCAACAACAGATGATATCGCTCAAAGGCAGCACAACTGCAGCCATATGGAAATATGTTATTGTACAGAGCACCCAATTGCACCATTTAAAGGTTTTGTACATCAGTGTATGTTATTGCAAATAAAAAATGAAAAAAATAAGATCTTTTTATTTTACTGACTGTATTACAGCATAAAGAATGAATGAGAAATGCAGCATTTTTTTATATATATATTTACATAAAGTATTTACATGCAAAAAATAAAAAGTTGAAACAACAACAAAATCATGACGTAATAATAATTACAAATCAACAACAACCAAACATTAAAAACATGTAATACTTATTATTTAATTTCATTGTAAATATTCTGCTAAGATTGTATATTTCAATATAATTCCGAAAAATGTTCTGCAATTAAATAGTGTTTTGCAAATGGTGAAGTATGAATGATAAAAGTGTTTATGGATTTGGGGAAATGTGGTCACTGAATGCATTTTGTGTGAAAACAATAATAAAAATAAAATAAAAAAAAGCTTCACAATTTGGTGTGAAGAGTTTTGAAAATGTGGCTTCAGTATTGACCGATGCTTGTTAGCAATTGAAAAAACTGTAAACTGAACGAAAATAGATGAAAATCTAAATTTTGATAGTAATGGCATTTTGAAATGCAATTATTGTGAATGAAACATTAATGCAGATGAAACGATTATTTTGTGTTGTGAAAAGGATAATTTATGATTTTGTGTATTGTAGTAACACAATTAAAAATATGCTGAAATTGTTGGGAAAAAAGTGCTTTTGATGATCTGTTGTTATATTAGTACTAAGAGTTTTGAAAATGTACACCTTGCTTGTGAAAATAGTACCGAACCGAATAAAAAAAAAAAAAACTATAATAAAAAAATAATAATAATAAATGTATATAATATATATGAAGAGTTCAGATGCAAAAGCCTCTAAGTGCCATCTGAAATTTTCTTCTACAATGATCATTTTTATCAAGCTTGTAAATTTAAGTTCAATAATTTCACTTAAATGGCAATGCAAATTACCTATTAATTGTCATTTAAGTGAAATTATTGAACTTAAATATACAAGCTTGATAAAAATGATCATTCTAGAAGAAAATTTCAGATGACACTTAGAGGCTTTTGCATCTGAACTCTTCATATATATAATATAATATAATATAATATAATATAATATAATATAATATAATATAAATTATCTTGTGAAGTAAATTACAGTTTTTCACAATTGAAAAACATTTATTGAAACCTTCACCCATTTTCTCACAGCATTAAAAACAAATCCAAATTGTCAAACTAAACTGGCAAAGTCAAACAATTGCTTCAAAACCATTTCACCTTTACTCAAAATCAAACAATGCTTTCAGATCATACACATGTATGAGTCAATAAAATAAGCATTACAGATCATACACTACATCAAAAAATGGAGAACAGCATCCAGAATGTTAAAAAAAATATATATTGTATACAGTAAAACATTTTTTGCAATTACATAAAAAAGTATAGTAATTGCAACTGCAAGGTGAATATATTGTATACTGTATGCACTGCAAGTATAGTATTGTACTGAATATTGAATAGTAGACCTATTGAATGTCTGTATATTCAGCACTTGCATACTGTAAAAATACAGCAGTCCAACTGCAAAAGCCAAAAAAAAGGTCTATAGAACTCTAAATGAAAAGCATTTAGCATTTACGGTACGGTACACTCAAATACTGTAAGTTGTGCAACTGCAAAATCAAGGTCAACGAGAGATCAATTCTGCTTCAACATCATGTCTTCCTGCTGGCTCTGGCCTAAGGACTTTGTCCACATCACAGGCAATGTTGTATTTTGCCAAACGAAGGGAAAAACCTTCTAGTCTGACACATCCAGCCTTGACAACACTGTCCACACCTTGCTCTTTCTCTTTCTCATCCTCTTCCTCTTCCTCCTCTTACATATCCTCTTCCTCCTCTCCCTCTCAGATTGTCTCCATCTATTGTTCGTATCATCATTCAGTGCACCAGTGCACTCTGAACTGGCTCATATTTCATGCAGTTGGTTTGATCGCATCATTAGAAATGTGAACAATTTTTGTATCGTTGTGTGTAAACGATGACAACTTGTGTTGTAGTTGTGTTAAACCTTTGCCTCTTGTATTTAGTGTTTTGCAACACAAATGTATCACAGTGCGAAACAGTGTCTAACTGCATGAACTTGTTTAAGGTTTGGCAGAAATAGTGATTTATTTGACTAATTGGTTTAGGCTACAGAGAATGGAGTTTAGTGGTTTAGCAATTCAGAAAAACTGTAAGAAAGAAAAATGGTCAATTTTGTTCCAAAATTTCATTGTTCTTTATAAAAACAAACTGACCTGGAGACTAATGCAATATCAATCATTTTTTGAATCTCCAAAGAATCTCATCTCAAGAAATGTACATAGCCAAAAGTGGATTATGACAAGAAGAGTTTATGTCTAATAGATTTAGAAATGGGTCACTGGGGTGTGTTTCCCATACAGCAACATAACTCACTGCTTAACTAGTAGGATGCATCGTTAAAGAAATCAACTAGCTTTCCCGAAACCATTTTGTCGCAAATCGGTTGTTCAACCACGTTGGTCAATGATGTCACGCAGGTGGTGGAGTTATAACTTATTTTAATGAATCTGTTTGAGATCGAATTAATGCTATGTTTTGCTTTAAATTACGGACATGGCATCTGAGGACTATTTGTCATTTTTCTGAGCTTTAATGCTTTATTTCCAGATTCAATGATAGGCTCGTTCTTACGTGCTAGAGCACGTTCGCACATGCACACTCTTCAAAAATGGTGCTTTAAATCTCTTGACAAACTAGAAGACGTAAATGACATTTGTATGTATTCTAAATAAAAGATACTGATTGTAATGAATGTTAGCTTGCTTATTTTGCATAATACAAGGATTTATTAAGTCCACATGTCATGCAAACAAGAAACTATACTTCTTGAGACCTGTGGTTCCAACCACACAACTTTGTGATGCTGTTTGGTTTCGGGAAACACAGAGTCGTTGAACTATGCTGATAACGGCGGAACTTGCACCAAAGTTGGCAAACGATGCTTTTGAAAAAAGCACCCCAGGACAGAAGAATTGTTCTGAAATGAAGAGCAAACAGAAACAGACAGGATTTAGCATGAGGGATTCTTTATAGCTCAAAGTCACTGTGCTTAAAAAAGAAAGATGAATGAAGATAAGATTAAAGGAGGATAAGAAGGACTAGAAAACAGCTGATCGATGGCTCTGCATGAAGATCCTTTGTGCTGTAATTACAGGAGAGTCACATAGCTGCCTTTGTTTCTCAGCACTGAACTGATGAGCAGTTTCACGCCAAAGTTTGTATGGAAGAAAATTCAGCAGAAGGTCACTTCCATGGTTATGAAGCTAAGAAAACACTTCCCCCCCCCCCCTTTTATCAGGTGTTTGTTTTGTTTTTCATGGATCCATTTTGCTTTGAAAATAAATAGCAAGCCTGGCAAATGTCAACATGAGCACATTGATTGCCACAGCTGAACCCAATCCCATCGAGTGAGGACAGAAAATCAGTGGATTGAGTTATCTGAGGCTCAGGTCTTGACCTTTGTGCTCCTGCCTGTGATAGCAGGAGCCTTTATTGATAACATTTCTCAATAAGGGCCTTCTGAATAGTGATCGGAACAACTTCAAAATGAAACGGGGTATCGATTATAAATGTCTCAGTCTATGTCGATCACAATGGAAGATGAGAGAAGAGGGTAGTTTGTAGTAGAATCAAAATATTTAGAACGGTTTTCCATGTCCAGCCAATTGGCCTTTTTTTGTGACTGCCAGCATGCTTTGTGAATGTATTTTTTATTTATTTATATTAATTAATGAATATTTAGTTATATTTAGCTGCTAAATTTGTATGACAAAATGGGCCGTGTGCTTTTCATTTAGCGTCCAATCAAATGTTAGTCACATTAGATGATTTACACACACACGCTCTCTCACACACACACACACACACACACACACACACACACACACACACACACACACACACACACACACACACACACACAGACAGTGATTTTTTTCAAACACATGCTGCCTAATTTTTTTTTTGTGGAAACTGCGATTAATATGTTTTTTTTAAGGATTCTTTGATTGATAGTTGATATAAAATACATTTATAAAAAAAAAAAAAAAAAAAAAAACATTTTAACTGTCACTCTTTATAATTGTAATGGATCATTCATGAATAAAAGTAATTATTGCTTTTAAAAAAATCTAACTTTCCCCAAACGTAAAAATAAATAAATAAATATATGTAATATATTTACAAATGTAAAATGCAATGTAAAAATGCAAGAAGTTTTCTGTGGGGTAGGTTCAGAAGGGGATACAATAGAATATACAGTTTGTTTAGTATAAACTAATTATGCCTATGGACCCAACGTGTGTGTGTGTGTGCGTGTGTGTGTGCATGTATATGTCATGTACCAAATGTCCCCACAAGGATAGAAAAACCTGAGATCACCTACATTGTGGAGACCAGCGGTCCTCACAATGGATTTGTTTTTGTTGTTTTTTTAAATGTAAAATGCAGAACGTTTTCTGTGTTGGATATTATATACTGTTTGTACAGTATAAAAAAACCATGACACCTATGGAGAGTCCCCACAAAGATAGCGAAACCGAGTGTGTGTGTGCATATGTGTGTGGCCACCTATGATTTTTTTTTAATACATTTACATTATACTGTAAATTTCATATATGGGTAAACTCTGAATAAATTGTTCTATTGTTTGTAGCAAAATGAGTGTCCTAGCTAACATCAATTCACATTTGTTTTGCTTAACCGTGGTATAGGCCAGAGCATACACTGTGAGCTGATGTGTGCTATAAATTTTCTTGTCGATTGGTATCAGGGAGTTATTTGATGTTCCTCAGGGGACGTTCAACAAAAGGGTTTGCACTTAGAAAACTAACACCAAACATATTGCTGTGCTCACTGCACTCTCATTAGCTTTTGAACAAATAATTCTTATTTAGAACGAGGTTGCTCAGGATATCACATGAGTTTCTTGTGGCTGTTACTTTATATTTACAGTAGTATATATAGGTACAAAGGCAGCGGTGTGGATGGGGAGTTCCTGTCATAGCGGTGATGGAGCTTCCTGGCAAACCAGCCAATCCTGGCGACGGAGTTTATGTCTATAACCTCTCATGCTCTATAAACCTAAATTGTTCTATCAATCACAAAAGCACAATTATCAGCAAAATCTCAAGCCACTGCTTCTGTTATCATCATTTATGCTGGATTTTTTTTCACCCCATAGTGGGAGCGCATAATGGCGTTTAGATTGATTCAGACGGAATTTACTGGTCAACCAACTGTAGTTTTATTGCAACAGGGACTCTGAAATGACTTTAGAGGGTCGGAACACATCAGTTCTGCAAGCTGTTGTGACGTTAAGCAGGTGAGGGGTCGAGAGAGGAAGGCGAAAGAGTTAAAGAATAAATGTGATTACTTTGAAAGCTATTGGTTTAGGCCAAGTAAAGTGGTTGAGACAAGTTGAAAAACGCCCGCCATCACACAGCTTAAATTGCAACAGTGAATGGAACCAAACACAAACACCAACAATTATATTCAAACGTACACATATCGCAACACAATCAAGCTGTATATTGACCCACCGAACTCTCTTTGGGGAACATACACACCCCTTTCTGTTAATCTTCTCCAACTATTCCAGACACTGCTTCACTCCGGCCTCTCCTAGGCCCCGCCGGTGAAATCGATGCCAAGCTGGACGGAAATTTGGTTAGAGACACCGGGTGCGGTTGTAATCCCATCATGCTCAGAGTCACAGACACATTTCAGCCAGAGTTAAATATGGCTGTTTGACTGGCTGTCGTGATCGATTTCTTCTTTCGGCAGTGTTATAACTCCATTGCTGGCCTGCAGTGCAGCTTTTATTGCCGTGGCTCCTCTTGGGGGCGACGCTAATGTTGCACTAAAACTTGGAGCGTGTGCGTGCAAATGGCAGCAATTAGAGCAACACAAACTGAGCTCCGGAGAAACATTCAAGGAAATTATGCGTTGCCTACATGTAAAGCAAAAATTATATTGTTGAAATGTTGCAAAACTGTTTTTCATTGGTGCAGGCAAGAGCATGCAAAATGACTTTGGACCTTAGAAACAGGATAATGTCTGTCTGCTTTAAAAAAAATTAAAAATAAATGATAGTACATTTATTATGTTAAAATATACCAACCGCTCCTACGACAATTAAATTTGTATTCTTTGTATTGAGCTGGTCAATCTGTGACACTATTGGTCAAAAGTTTTTAAGAAGTGGCCGTTCCATTCCAGAATAGATTACAGTCAATTACTGTAATTTCGTGATGACAATGCATGACGTTACTCGAAGTTGTTCAAGTTGTTGCTACAGCGGTCACATGGTAAGATGTGCTAAAATTCCTAGCTTACAAGTTATAATTACTAGCTTTATGAGGACAAACATGGCATAAACAAGCCTTTTCTATGTGCCATGTACTCCATTGTCTATTGTCTTTACCCCAAACTTCTTGTTACCTGATTATTGGTTTAATTGCCCCACCTGTTTTCCATCGTTATCTAAAAGACAATTTCCCAATTTCCTTCCCTAATTATTCCCCTTGGGTGCTTCCGAAATCGCACACACTCTTGAGTAGGTACTAATTTTAAATAAGCAATTACTTTGTGGCTCCTAAAAAAAAAGTATGTACAATAGCATGAATGTGTGTACTAGTATGAATGAAAACATGACAATGTGCCATGTTGTCATAATCATGTGAGCTACCAAATCATCTCTTGTGGACTCATGGGATAGTAAAGTGTCTATTATAAGCACACTTCAGAATCTCGCCGGAAGTAGTAAGTCATCCAGGTACTTTTTTGCCTAACATACTACTTTTGTCACATACTGCTTTTCGCCTACTATATAGTAGGGATGTACGTGATTTTGGATGCAGCCCTTGTGTTTTCTTTCCTGTGCTGGTTCGTTTTGTATCCCTATTCAAATTCCTCCACCCTGCTCTTCACAAGTTCTATTCTATTCTATTCTATTCTATTCTATTCTATTCTATTCTATTCTATTCTATTCTATTCTATTCTATTCTATTCTATTCCATTTATCATGTAAGTATGAAGATAAATGTTTGAATTTAAACCTCCATTTTTATTGCACACTTTGCACATTAACAAGACTGGGAACATAAGATTTGAAATTGAATGAACTCATTTTAACAAAGGAGTAATTCAGGACAGCATTAAAACAGCAAATACTGTATGTTGACATAGAGGAGCATAATTTAAACATACATTTACAAGTGGGCAAGCCAGTCAGATGTTCTGGGGAGATCTCATGGGGAAATATAATTCAAAATGCAGATCCCATATTAATCCTACTAATCAGAGAGGGAAGTGTTGTGTTTGCCCGTAGTTCTCTCAGTATGTTGTCACTCTGGTACATATTGCATTCAGTAGGTTCCACAATTCACAATACAGAATTCCCTGTGTTCCTCTACCTGCACATTTATACCCTCCATTTACGGCACTGGGACTCTATACCCCCAATTCACATCAAATGTCCCTTGTGAGATGAGTGCAGACAAACAAATGAAGAATAAATAAAGCAGTGTTACAAATGTCAGCTTGTGCTTTCGGCAGCGTCACATGGGAGCAAAAAAAGCTCCAAAATAATGAGACATTATGAGCAAGTGCAGTTTATCTCAGTGCGCACAGGAGCGTGAATCAAACCAAATTCCTGCGAACTTCTAGAGGTTTATTGGAGAACATGGATCAGATTGTCAAGGTCTCACCCAGAGGACTGGGTCACTTTACCTCTAGGTCACAATTGTGTTTCTGTCAGGTTAAAAATAATACACCTCAATCTGCTGTGTGTATGGCCACCGAGTCTTGGATACAAGATTATGTTAACCCAATTTTATACAAAATACAGTTTACAACATGCTGATATGAAATAAATAAATAAAAATACACTGTTTTGCAGATGCAGTTGGGTAGTTTGGAGAATACAAATGGAAATAGTCTATTTTATCTATTGTTATTTTAATATTATTTATTTTAATATTTAATATTCCAGTGACTAGCTGGATTCAGGGTACTCATTTTGTTTTGTTTTTACAGTCTGTCTGGAAAGTTTTGTTTACAAAACACAGTGGTTGGCACAGTGAGCACTCTTAATGATGAACTAGTTTGCAAGGTTAGTGACCTCAAATCTTTAAAAAAACATATTCAGAGTTTTGTTTGAGACTGCCTCGCCATTATACAGATTAGTTTATTCTATGCCAGTGCAGTATAATAATTTTTATTTTATTTTATTTGCAAAAAATACGTAATTATTACATTTTGACCAAAATTTACATTTTCTTATTGATCATTCCTAAGATCAGGAATGTTTTAAGTAAGTCAATTATATCAATTATTACTTTGTATTTACATTATAATTTTATAATAATAACTTCATGGCATACAGTTTTGTTGAAAAATGTAGCAATATTCTATTCTATTCTATTCTATTCTATTCTATTCTATTCTATTCTATTCTATTCTATTCTATTCTGTAGATGAAAATTGTTATAGAACATTTCAGTTATTTTTGGATTTGCCAAAGTTTGTAAAAGCAAATCTTTTACATATATTAAGGGTTTTGTTTGAGACCGCCTCACCATTATGTAGATTAGTTTATAAAATGTATCTGATAACCCTGTCCCTAAAATATGATTTCTTCAGCTTCATCCTCTGAATTATATTTGTGAAAAAATCTATATGTATCACTTTTGGATTGACAGATTATAGTAAATGTTTAACTGCTCATGCCGTATCATTATTTGAAGTATTTTTCGTCCATGGTGACCTATTGTGGTAAAGTGTATTCAGATCATAATTTCAGATCCACGTGCCACTAATTGGAACAAAAAATCCAAACAAACTGCAGTTCGTGGGTCTGCATGTTGTGTCTAAGCGGGCTGTTCTTGGCCAGAATAAGCTGCAGTGTGGACCAGATTGTAGTCATAAGTCTGTTTTAATGAGTTCAACCCTTCCTTCTCCCTTCCTCTCTGGCAGGCGGTTTTCTCTCTCTAACTCTCTCCATTGTCAGCTCATACTTTTGACATCCATGACTGCGTTTGAATTCAGATTGCCATTTTGGATGGTGATTTCCCATTGCACTGCCATATGGTAGCATCCCTGCTGGACAATGCAACAAGATGCTAAGTGGCTGTGGAACGTGAACCAGCCGGGCTCGAGTTAACGTCTCTTATGTCTAATTGAGAGCCGGCACAAAGCCGTTCCTCCATCTCAAGCCCATTCAGATCATCTATTGTTTTAGAGCTGCCTCTCGCTGCACAATAGAGTGCTTTATTTCTCATCGGCCTTGACAGCGAGAGGGAAGAGACTGCTATTTTTAAAAGCATGTGGGTGACCGCGTTAGCTAATAAACGCTCACATTACACCAGCCAACACAGAGAAGAAGAAAGACAGAGGAGAGAGAGAAAAAAACGCAGCACGCTCGGGCATTCAACAATTTGCAGGTGCACAAGCCTGACTTCTCATTACACAGAAAATCCACTCCCATCAGCCATAACGCTCCTTCAAACACCACCTCCTATATTTTATTTAAAGTTCTCTCTATGAATAGTATTACCATTGAACACAGGCAAACAGGCATCAGCCATTCTCTCACTAATGTACCGGATGGTGTAGTCGCATACAACGCTAGAAGTCAATTCCGTGCATTTTACCCCTCCTTCTCTCTGGGCTACCACATCCAATGTGATTTACCTTTCTTGGACATTTAGGAAGACACGTCCGCTCACCGTGAAAAAGGAAAAGATTCACATTAGATGAACTGAATGTTCCCTGCCAGTTCGTTAGAATTGGCGCTATTTGATGGATGGTTATAGATTTGCTGCTCCAGCAGCGTTTGTCCCTAATTGGAGTCTTATCTTGACATCTGTAAATATATGGGCATTGACTGACCAGTCAAATGCATTAGCTATTGTGTTGGTGGCACCTCATTTGTTTTCACCACAAAATTCTTTTCACTGCATATGCAGACAAAGTTTCATAAACACTGTGTATATTTGGACTTACAAGAGCTTTATGGGAAAGCATGGTGACATGTTTGGACTCCAAATGCTGGTATGATACTGGTATCAAACACATAAATGAGAAAGTGATACATTAATTACTATTTGAATCTGTTCATTATTTTTGTGTCTTTTTTTGTTGTTGTTGTTTTTAATACAACCCGACTGAATCAAAATGGTTGCAGATGTTGTTTCATGTTGACTTAATTACATGCTAAATTGTTTATCGTTTCCTCTCTTATACAGCCAACATAATATATTAATATATCAGCAAAGTTCTGTCACTTTCATCAGCAGTGGAGTTACTTAGAATTTCATTTGCAAATCCACACAATAGTTCCTAGCAAGATTATAACTACTTTAGAGTACTCTAACATTAATAGCTAATGCCATGATATAGAGAGCCAATTTATAACGTTAATGTGTTTTATCACTAATAGCACTTTGATTAGTGATTGTTACCTCATATTATTTCTCTATGAGTTTCCCCAGCATGTTCAAATAACTGAGGCACACTTCTTCGCTTGATCACGATCAGGCCCATTTATCTCCATTAAGGATGACAGCCAGGGTGTGTTTGCATGTGACAGGAAACTGATAATGCATTCAACTATCTAATGCATGCATGTATGACCTTATTTTATGGTGAATCTTAAGATTTTTTGGGGTAAATTCCATATAAGCAAAATAAGTAATTGTAAGCCATGTTTTAAGTTGCGCTTAAAATGTTTTTTTTTATGCTTATTGTCTCTTAAATATATTGATAACAAAAAAAATCTTTCTATACAATTCTATTTGCCAAAGAGTTAAAGTTAATTGAAAAGTAACCTATAACTTATAACTTAGTGCTGTCAGTTAATATAATTAATTACATGATGTGCTGATTAAAGGGCACCTATTATGCAAAATTCACTTTTACATGGTGTTTGAACATAAATGTGTGTTGGCAGTGTGTGTACACAACCACCCTATAATGATAAAAATCCACCCAGTCATAAGCACTGTCTCAGAACAAGCTGTTCTCAGATTCGGGGAAATGTGAGGTCACTTTGCACAGGCCCCTCCCACGACTGTTGATTGACACTGCAGTTTGAGCATAGACCCACCCTGAGTGAGCTGGACACAGAGTCTGCCATTGTTTCGACGCTTGAGCAGCTGTAGACAAGAATGTCTCCTAAGCGATTGAGGTGTTTTGTTGTTGGATGTAAGAATGAACATAGCAGTCTTCATTTACTCTCGTTGTTACTCGAGAGTAACTGTAATCGCGGATGGCTCTGTACTGTTTGTGATTCAGCTTACGGTCTCCGGAGCGACAGGCCTAACGTTACTGACCACGGCAGAAATTAAAGTGAGAGCATGCACTTTATGACAGCTCATCGAGTCGTTTTACGGATATAAGGTTTACCAGTTTATTAAGCACCCACTGAAAAGGTGTGTATATATTTGTTTACTGTTAGTTGTAACAAGTGTTTTGTGTACCTTGCTGTGTATGTTGATGATAATAAAAGGGAGAGACAGAGAGAGTTTATGGATAAGACTTTAATGCACACTTCTTTTACTGTGTTTATTCAGCTCTTACAGTGATTCTCTGGAGTAAAACTAACGCTCATCTTTTGTGTGATGTACAATAAAAATCACTGAACTCGTCAGTATATTTTGGTCATCATTCGAACGGGGTTTGCTACAGCAGGCTTGTATTAATAGTGGATAAAAGCAGATGACAAATACGTTATAACCAGGGCTTGACATTAACACCCGCCAACCCGCCAAATGCGGGTGGATTTGGCTCGTGGCGGGTAACATAGTCACTCCAACTAGCCACTTTGGCGGGTTGAATAATTGTAGTCTTTTCAAAAGGCATCTGAAATAAGTGTGACACTACAACACTACAACTCCCATGAGTATTAGGGCTGTCAAAGAATATTCTAAATTCGAATATATATTCGAATAGTTTAAAAAACAGAATTTCGAAGGTGAAAATGAATATTCGAATGTGGAAAAACGCCCGCGGTAGCAGAGGCGCGGCTGTCTGCTTTGCGAGTGGGCGCGCTGCCTGAGGGGTCAGGGACAGGTAACAGGAAGACGCGTTAACGTTAAACAGAAACATTACTAAAGTGTAGGCTACTGTACTGACTGAATAGATATTGCATGAATAAGGTAGGTTTAGATACAGCAGTTTCATGCACTGCAGGCTTCCACATGGTTTGATTATTTACCGTTTCATTTCAAGGAAAAGTTCCATGTTTACCACAGCACAGCTCGCTCGGAGCGTTCAATGTCGGTTCTATATACTGTAAAACTTCAATTAATGTTAATAATATTTGTTTCAATCACTGAATGAAGCCTGCTATAAGAGTCGCGACCTTAAATTGCTTGTACAAAACTCTTGATCAGCACTCAACATTTGCTTATTGTTGTTGTTCATTTAAACCGTTATGCGCAGAGGGCGTAAACGCGTCTTTACATTGACTTAACATTGAAATCACTCGCGCCAGACGCTCTATTCGCATTTGGTGTGAACGCAGCATGAGGATGAGGGCGAGAGAGAGAAAGAGTGCCTGCGAGTGCGAGGTCTGCGGTCTTGGCCATTAGTTGATTTACTTGTTTTTCTGTAGGTAATATGTTGTCAAATTTTTTAAACTTAAATAAACTACCTATACAAGTAGTTTTGTCTCTTTGTATTCATTTCTCCTGTTATTGACGTAATGTGCGTCATTGACAAAATGCGCAACCAGTTCGAATAGTTCGAATATAGGCTACGTGTTTTTTTTAGAGGGAATATTCGAACGTCATTTTTGAGCAATTTTGACAGCCCTAATGAGTAGCCTACATGCACACAGTGTTGCCTTGCGCTTGCGCGCTAGTGACCGACAACACAGAATCGAAGAGACAGCTAGCTGCCCTGCTGGAGTTACTTCGTATGCCGGTGGAGCTATGTGGCGACATATAATAAATGGTTTTATTTAAAAAAAGGAGCTTTACACACAACCTTATCAGAGCTAATGATAATGACCTGTATTGTTATGTAGTCTTGATTTGGGTGTGTACAGTGGTTTTACATTTAAAAGGGTTGTAAATCTAGTTCAAGTAAATTTTAGCATGTCATAGTCTACTTTTATCAGGTAATTTCACAACAACAAAAATGTGGCTAGTAAAAATGCTGTGTGGCTAGTAACTTTGGAAAACCACTAGCCACATTGGCTAGTGAGCAAAAAAGTTAATGTCAAGCCCTGGTTATAACCAAAATTAAACTAAACTATACCTGTTCTATCTCCATACAGCATATATTCTCCGGCTCTGTGGCCATTATTGTCCGACTCCGAGTCAAAATGAACACTGCAACTGAGAGTTTCTGTTCTGATATTATCAGATGAGATTGTCCTGGCTCTGAGCGCGAGCTCGTGATGCTCCACCCCCTGGGCCAGCAGCAGCAGTTCATTAGCATTTAAAGGGATACACACTAAAACAGCATGTTTTTCTGAGCTCCAAAAAATGACAATTTAAACATGCTGTAAAAAAAATTATCTGTTGGGTATTTTGAGCTAAAACTTCACATACATACTCTGGGGACATCAGAGACTTATTTTACATCTTGTGATAAGAGTCATAATAGGTGTCCTTTAATCGCTAATTAATCACAAATTAATCGCACACTACATTTGGTTGAGAAATTATCCCCTAAAGAGAAGTTGAAGTCATTACTGAGTTTAAAAAAGCATCGAATAGACAAAAAGTAGCTTTAGAAATAAATATTTGATTTAGGCTAAAACGGACATGATTATTATATATATATATATATATATATATATATATATATATATATATATATATATATATATAAAAAAGCTGTATCTGAATTTAATTAAATAATGCCATGAAATTAATGGGTTTTAAATTGGTATTAAATTGATAGTTATATCTTATTTTATGTTTTAAAAAAAGAAAAAGGTCATACATGTTTGAAACGACATGAGGGTGAATAAATCATTACAGAATATAATTTTTGGGTGAACTATCCCTTTAATTGATTGTTTTATTAATGTGGAAATATGATAGTCTTATTCTAAATAAGAAAGTAAAACTGCCAGTAGGTGGCATTAACTGATGTCAAGCACACTTAGGTAGTCCCCTTGCCTATAGGAAGAGGGCTACTTCGGTGAATAGCCAGGGTGACCTGAGGATCACAGTGGGGGCTAACCCACCGAGTCAGTCTCCGTGGGCCCCCCCACTCCTCTAGCACACAGCAAGCTGTGGAGCTTCCGGGTGGAGGCGCTGGTCCTTCTCATGGGGGAACGGTTGTTTCATTCGGGATACCGCTGTACGATCAGATGTCGAACGCGGCAACGGAGGGTGAGCTAGAGTAATTTGGGAATAAAGACTTGGCTGTGTTTCCCCCTTCAGGGAGAGTAGCGCTGCTTGAGCCTGACACAGAGATGACGGCTATGCTTTCCCAGGCCGCCGAGAGAGTCGGGCTCGAGCGGAGGCCTCCACAGTGTCCTGCGACCTTGAGGTTGGATGATTGGTATCCGCGCTGGTTCTCAGCACTCCACCCAAGTGCCATTCTTTCCGGAGTAGCATGAGGAGATTACTAGATCATGGACGGCACTGGCCGAAACCGGAGTGGCCAAGGGGTACAGTGGAGCGCGCGGTTGCGATGCAGCTGTGTCAAAATAGCGCTGCAGCCTGGAGGGGTAACCCGCATCTCCCTTTCAAGGCCTGTAAGTTCTTGTCCATTCTCACGGCCAAGACTTACAGAGTCGCTGGAGAGGCTGCCTCCACCCCCCATGCCATGGCTCTCCTGCTAGTGTACCAAGCCTAGGCACTTAAGGAGTTGCACAAGAGTAGTTCTGACCCAAAACTGATGCAGTATCTGCACACAGCGACGGACCTCGCCTTGCGTGCAACGAAAGTCACTGTGCGCTCCCTCGGTCAGATGATGTCCACCTTGATGGTCCAGGAACAGCATCTCTGGCTGAACCTGGTGGATATAAGGGAGACCGACAAGTATCTCCCAGCCCAGCCTCTTCTCGGCTGCACAGAAGCAGACGGAGGCGATCAGACACATCCTGCCCTGGCAGCCTGCTGCTGCTTTCAGCCGGCTGCAGCCCCCTGCCTGCTTTAAATCATCAATAAAAGAGCAGTTTCCTCAACCTCTGGGTCCCAAGAGGGCATGGATGGCGGTGTGCGATGCTAAGCCTTGCCGTCCTCATCCCCCTCTCCTATCACCAGCGGGTAGCAGTGTACGGTTCTAAGATGCTATGCATTCTCATGCATCACCTGCCCAACCATGGAGCAAGGTAAGTGTTGCACCGCACACTCAGACCCCACTTCGGGACACTATGCCTTCCGAGTCGGGTCCCTGCACCCCAGTCATTTGGCCCACTGCGGGTAGGTCTGTGGTCCCTCTGGTCCCACTTGTACGGTCTCTGGGGGCCTGGCTAGTGCTCCCCAGCTCGTCTTGCTGGCTCATTCGGACTATCAGACTCGGCTATGCGATTCAGTTCGCCCAACTGTCCTACGGGCAGAAATCACAGTCCTATTGGCGAAGGACGTGATAGAGCCGGTCCCTCCAGCAGATATGAAGTCAGGGTTCAACAGCCCCTACTTCATTGTACCCAAGAAAGGTGGTGGGTTACGGCCAATCTTGGACCTGCAAGTTTTGAATGAGACCCTTTCACAAGCTCCTGTTCAAGATGCTAACGCAGAAACGCATTTTCGAATGCAGCCATCCCCGAGATTGGTTTGTAGCGATCGATCTGAAGGACGAGTCCCCTAGAACAAGTGTCCAGGCATGCTGTTGTCTTCACGGATGCCTCCACCACCGGATGTTTTGTGCCATTCATATTCCAGGCGTGTTCAATCATGCAGCCAATGAGCTCTCACGACAGCATGCGCTTCTGTGGAGACTGCTTTCTGAGAGATGGGGCACCCTACGGCACCCACATCCAGACCTCTGGAACCTCCATGTGTGGTCTCTAGATGGGACTCAGAGTATTTAGGTGATGTACATGTAAAGACTGAGACAAATCAGACACAATTATTTGTTATATTTAACAAATAATATTTAAAACTCACTCTGGGGGATCTATGGTCCCATCCCCCTGTCACTGGCCTCACTGTTTTAATTGATCCAGTTGCTAAACACTTCCACAATAAACTCCACGAAGGTGCAATTTATGAAGTTTAATCATGAAAGGTGTGAAACTACAAAGAAGAGAAAATACACAAGCATGAATTTCACAAAATAGATAAATCATCAAATGTGATGCGATCTGGGAAAACCCACCACATGGTGAAATTTTACCTATTACAGGTTTTGATATCATATGGAAGCTGGTATCAAGCCCTTTCCAAATCTGTTTTTATTTTTATCATAGTTTGTTGGTAGCAAAAGTTATGTTTATCTGAAGTCGGCCGATCTGCAAGTCTTGTTCCGTATTGAACTGATACAGAACGCACTTTGTTCCGTATTTTTGAGAATCAATTCAGTGCAAATCCATGACAGACACATAGCTTCTAATATGTCAGACTATGAACGAAGACATTTGTAGGCTATGAGAAAAAAAACCCTGACGGTGCGGTAGATAGTAATTTCTCCCCCTGTTTGTCTATGATCAGCGTAGCGTTTTTAACATCTTGTCATCAGAGAATGCCCTTTTAATTGGTCGTTTCAGTCATTGTGAGTCACGTATCGTAGCAACGATGACGACAAGTGACAACAGCGGGAAATGTAAAAATGACTACCTCCGAGCAGCCGGCGAAAAAGAAAAGAGCACAGAAATGTAAAATTGAATGGGAAAATGACTACCCGTGGCTGGAATGCGTGAGGGACAATGAATACAAAGCCAATTGTACATATGCCGTCGCGTTTTTTCTGTTTGTCACGGCGGAGTGTGTGATATTAAGCAGCACGCATCAGGAGATAATCTAATAATTCTATTGAATAAGTTCGCACATAAGGCTACAGAAAACTGTTGTGTTTATTTTTCTTCAAATGCAGTCTAAGCCGGTGAGTTTTGAATGTTATATGTTGTATTTGTTTAAGTTAAAAATAAAACGTATTATAAACTAAACAAATCCATGGTTCATTGTTGGCAAAATGATCATGATAGCCTTTATATTTCATGTGGTTCAGTCTTGTATATTGATTAGGCCTACTTTGCTATTCTATAAATATATAGGCCTAATAAGTTGTATTATAATATGCTATAAGGTATGAAATATATTTATCTAAATGTATCAATTAGTTTCCACAATATTCACCAGAAGTCATCATTTCAGAGGTTATTTTTCAAAAAATAAATTGTTATGAATTGCAACACTTGCTACAACCTGTCAAACCTAAGCCCATTTCCAATACTTTTTAACCTAAATTAATTTGTTAAAGACGACTTTTTTTTTTTTTTACTAAAATTGACTAAAACTTGACTAAAACCTTTTTGCGTTTTCGTAGACTAAAACTTGACTAAAACTATCAAGTTTATAAGTGACTAAAATGTGACTAAAACTAAAAAGCATTTTCGTCCACAAGACTAAGACTAAAACTAAAAGGGCTGCCAAAAACAACACTGGGTCGAGTCAACACTGAGAGGTGTTTCTCAGACTTTAAATGGCCTCTACACAAGCTCTTCCCTCTCTTGGCCTTCTCGGTACGTTCGCATAGCTGTCCTGCGTGGCCACACTAGGCCCCAGGGCAGCAGGCCTTGACCCACAACCAGTCATGTGCTCATTCAGGAGAGAGAGGACTCTCTCAACCAGAACAGAATCAAAGGACAACATAAGGAGTGTGGGACAATGTCTTCATTCAATGCAGAAGAAGTCCATCGTAACTCCAACCATCAACTCTTCCAACTTCCTCCCTTCTCCTTTATCTCTTCTCCTGTGTAGCGTCTGGACCAATCAGACACACACAACTTATTCTTTTTTTTTTATGAATAATCCAGCAAACTAACTATCCCAACAAAGGCCTGTGAAACTTCCCCCAAAACTAACATCACAAATGAAGCTAACACACTGGCAGAACGTGGTGTCCTGTTACAGGACACATTGAGACTGATAAGAGTTTTACGACCCCAAAAGAAAATTCTAGAGAGCTGTGACTCTCACTTAATTCTCGCTGAGAAGGAGAAATAAACCCTGTTAATCCTATATATTCTATATATAACCACTTCAGAAATGTGTAAACACGTATCTAATTTTCCCACCTCATGATTTTCCTTTTATGTGGTTTGGCTTTTGTATTCTTGTAAACTCTATTGGGTTAATGTTTCAGACTTTGCATACTATGGTTAACCAAAATCATATGTGTGGCATGTTTGGTCTCTATAAACTCAAATCTTCGTCCCCGATTTGTTAATTTACATTACATTTTGCTAACTTTGTGACGCATTAGTATTATAAGTATCTTGAAGATTATTTTCTTAAACACCCAATGAAATTACATATTCAAATGCCCTGCTAGAACACAATGGGTCGTAAAATTTCACCTCCAGAGGGTGTGACATATTCACACTTTAAAGATCACTGATCACAAGATCAGCTCTATTAGCTCTTCTCTCTTAGTCCCTTTCTGAAATGCTGACGTGAAGATGATGCTGATCTAGAAGTTTTCTAAGGACCCTCCAAGTTTGTGCCAGGTTGTGGCCTTGTCTTTCCATTCACCAAGGATACTCTGCTCTGACTACCACTGGTTCTCTCTCATCAAGACCACATCAGCAAAGATCAACTGGAGCCTCAACAAATTGCATCAGGACAGTTTAATTCAAATGGGCGAGACATGCAAGTATCAAACTTAGTTTCATTATTTGATACATTAAGTGTAAGGATAAAGAAGGGCGTGTTAGAACTAAACTGATGGTTTGCTCAAGGCTGTTGATCTGCTGAATTTCAAACAATGCTATAACTTGTATTCTGCTTCAGCTCTCTTTCCCTTGGTAAACTGTATGCATGTATGTGTGTGTATGTTAGAGTAGTTTAAGTGTTTAGACTAGTTAATAAAATCTTGTTCATGTCACACGTAAAGTTGTCCGTGTCTCAAGCTCATATCTGGAGTCACTAATCACATATCTTGTCTACTTGCTCTTAGTAGTACTGTAAAGTAAGAAAGACATTTCCCATGCCCCAGAAATGTACATTTCTTAGAATTAATAAGCAATTAACACTGAGTGATCACGGGACAAACAGGTTAATTGATTGTAATATTAATTGACGACATTAAGTTAATTATATTTACTGATCCAAATGTTCATAATCAATTATAACCAGTTATTATTGATAAATAATTTTTCATAGAGCTAATTTGCTACACCTGTTTGCTCTGTGTGTCCTCTCCGGCCCAAGGGCTGGCAGGCCACAATCGACACTCTAGCCATGGGAACAGAGTCAAACCAACCACGCAAGTTCATCACCAATTCTTCAGTCAACACTGAAGAAATCGATTGAGACTCATGGGACCATCAAAATCCTTCTTCAGGAACTTCACGAAATGTTTCACTGCAAAAGCCATGCAAGTATACATTTAATGAGGTGTTCTGAAAATGATAAGCTGATGGTTCTTTTCATAGTTAAATGGATATTTTCCATAGTTCCATTTCCTGCTTCCAGTTTCATTCTGTCACTCACCATTTTACCTATGCATGTATGTATGTATGTATGTGTGTTTAGTTTAGCTATGTTTGTGATTTAGTTAATAAAACTTGTGCACAATACGTATTAGGTTCTGATTAGGTTCTGATAAACAAAGTTTATTTTACGATTTAGATTTTGACTACAGGCTCTTAGTAGTACTGTACAGTAAGAAAGACATTTTCCCTCCCCCGGAAATGAACATTTCTTAGAATGAATAAACAATTAACACTTGTGTTCACGGGATGAACAGGTGGATTGATTGTAATATTCATTTTACTGCATTAAGTTAACCCTCTGGGGTCGGCAAACACGCCGGTGCGTTATGCTGGATTTTCTTCACATAGTAGCACAATATACTTAAATTACTCCGTCATTTATGGTCATAGAAAAAAGAAATATGAAAAAAAAGAATCTGTGAGATGTCTACTTTTGTATGTGTCCGCTTACAATCAAAACAAAACATTGTGCTTTTGTAAAATAAAGAAAATAAACAAGGTGTGCTTTTTGCCTCACTGTCTTGGTGAACTTTTTTTTTTCTTGAGCACGTCTATAAACTGAAACAAAACTTGGCGAATACTTGTCACACATTTATGAGCCACATATCTTTATAAACATTTAAGTGTGTACTTTTAAATTATCTGATTCAAAACAAAAACAAATATTCTCTGTTTAAGTAATTTGTATAAAACCAACAAGATGTCCAGTTTCTCAAACCCTTGCTCATTAGTTTTAATGTGACCATGCCCACGCGCGCAAAATAGATTGACATGCAAATCTCCATGTGAAGGAATGCGAACGCGCTCATTACCTCAAAAACAAAGCACTAAACTTCAGTCCTCTGCTTTTCGTAGAGTTTGGAAAACAGGCTGTGAGATTACATTGGATTTACCTCAGAAGAAGAACGCGATTTGAAGACAAGAAAGATGTAAGGTAAGAATGTATTCTGAATTATATTAGTTAGTGTTATTGTTGCATAAACATCAGCAGTTCACATAGCAGTTGAACTGTTGCTAGACTAAAATGTATGAAATCGACAGAAACATGTTGAAAGATGAACTATAGACAGGCAGGCTACCTTTCAATGCAAAATTTATATTCGAGAATAAAACACTGCATGATATAAAAGTAGACTAGTATGAGTGTTTACTCTGTTATGGTGAATATTATAATGTTTAGACCCGGGTTTAATGTTAAATAAGGTGTTTGTGGATACCTGCTCAAACGTAGATATGTATAATATGGTAACAATAATGTTTCATAGTTTGGAGCGGCTAGATCACTTCAGTAAATGCTCCCTGCACGCGCTGTGAGTTTGAGTCATTCGCACTGTGCGTTTGAAAGGCAAAACGAAACAAACATTAGGCTTCATGTTTTTACTCTAATCTCATTTCATAACGTCATAACAATTGTTAACATTTGAAGTAACATGATAATCAATATATTTTTTCTCTAGTGTAGTGTTACTGAAGTATTCCTTTTTAACGATTGATAGGCCGCCTGCTATAGGCTATTGTTATTATTATTTTATGCAGCACTGCACATATATGCGTACAAGGCACAACAAACCTGGTGTTCATTATTTATTTATATATATATATATATATATATATATATATATATATATATATATATATATATGTGTGTGTGTATGTATGTACGTATGTATGTGTGTGTGTGTGTGTGTGTGTGTATTTTGTAAATTTTAAAAAGCAATTTTAACCAGAAAAATCTAAAATGTATTCCCAAAATCGTGCAGCCCTATAGTTTCTCTTGATATCAGCATGTTCACAGCGGTTTTTTTTTTTTTTTTTTTTTTTTTTTACAGGGACCAGATATCTGCCCCACTGATGAGTCCTGCTGACTTCAACATTCACATGAGTCTCTGTACATGAACATGGTAAAGTGAAAAATCAAACACCTTGGAAATGACAGGTATGTACTATGTTTCAGGAATGGCACTAAGGTGTGTGAATGGTTAAGTCTCTGTCTTTAGTTCAGTGTGTTAAATAATGTGCTTTTTTTTGGTCATTTGTTGTGTATCTTTGGATTATGTTGTGTTTCAAATGAATCCAAACAATCAAAAAGCCATTCTTTTTTTCAAATCTCCTCATTCTTTTTGCAAGGTTCCTCATAATGATAAGGCCTGATAGCACCTGATAGGGCCATTATGGGGAGGGTCTTTGTCTTTCTCAGGTGTGAAACACATCAATATTAATGATGATTCACGCCTACTCGCATAAAGCTTTCTTACACAAAACATGTCTTACAAATTTTAAATCAATATATTGTCTTATCTGAATGAGCAGTCAGGATGATTTTCACATAGTTTAGGAGTAAATATTCTAGGTTACGTGATACAATTTTCAAAAGTCTTGTGAAGAAATAATCAGTATGGGTTTCATGACCTTATTTCAGTGACAATTTTTTTTTTTTTTTTTTTTTTTTACAAACCACGCATAAATGTCATTATCTCAAAACTACAAACTTTTACATACATGCTTCTGACATATTATTGTAGCAGAGTTTGTGCTGAATACAGTGTAATCAGACTTTAGCCATGGAAATGGCATAAGTAACAGAAATAAGCACAAATGTCAGAGCATGTCAGAACACCTCCAGGGCCCAGAAAACACCTCAGACCCCAGAGGGTTAATTCTGTTAACTGATCCAAATATTCATAATCAATTATAACAAGTTATGATTGATTATTAATATTTCTTTAGAACTAATTTGCTACATACCCCCAGGTGTAGACACCATCACTTCTGCAATAGCACCCTCTACGAGGCGCGCTTACGCAGAGAAAGTCGATTACTATTGTTCCGCTTGACCCATGCAGTAAGACTATTGGATAACGACGGAGGCCACTTTTTTTTTTATTTTTTTATATGATTTATTAGACAGTAACAAAAATAAATGCATAACATTATACATTAATCAGAACTGTCGAGGATAACACAAAAAAGTTAAAAACTTATTTCCATTGTGGTCCTCGTTGTAGTCTGATAAAGATGGCCAGGTAAGCTCAGATGACTAATGGGTAATGGCATCATGCCTGTGTCTCTGCTTAGAGACAGCCTTTCCCCTCTGCTGGCCTCCATAACAGACAAAGAGCTGGTCTGAGGTCATGAAGCTCTGCATTCGGTCCACGTAAAGCACGGACAGGACAGAGCAAAGAAAGGGCTGGGTAAAGCTTGTTCCTGAAAGGAGTGGTGGGAACCTTGGACACATATCCGGGATGGGGTCTCAGAATAACGTGAGAGTTGATCGGTCCAAAATCCAGGCACGATTCATTGACCGAAAATACTTGCAGGTCCCCTACCCTCTTTATGGAAGCCAGCGCAGTCAGGAACACTGTCTTCATTGACAGAATTTTCAGCTTAGTTGACTGCAGCAGTTCGAAGGGGGCTCTCTGTAATGCCGTAAGGACCACTGAGAGATCCCAAGAGGGTACTGGATGAGAGCAAGGAAGATTAAGCCTTCTCGCACCCCTCAAGAACCTGATGATCAGGTTGTGCTTCCCCACAGATTTAACATCTATTGTATGGTGCTGTGCGGCAATAGCGGCAAAATATGCTTTCAGGGTGGAGGGAGACAGCCTTCGCTCCAACCCCTTCCTGCAGGTAGGAAAGTACAGCGCTAGTTGGTTTTGGTCATCTCCTGTGGTCTTCCCAGTGAGAAGAACACCACTCAACAAACAGGTTCCACTTCAGAGTGTAAGCCCTGTCCTATCTTCCGGCCCAGCAGATTCAGGGGGATCAGGTGGCTTGCATGGGGTGCTGGAAGGAGCAGCAAAAGTGGTGCTTTGGTAGGTATCCCAATTCGTCAGTTCAGCTCTGATGTAACGTCGAATGTGACTGACTGAAAGGGAACGTCTCTAACGGATCTAACCCTCATTCCCTGAAGGAGGGAACGGAGACATTATGTCCCGTCACCACAATTGCTGTACCACCGCTGAGCGGCCGGGTCACTGGCTCTGCTCCTGTGTGCAAAGTGTGCATTGCATCTGCTTCCGTATTTATACCCGCAGGAGATGCAAATCCCACACACCAATGTGCATTGGCTTGTTTAGTTTACACTCTAAGGTAATTGTGCTCTCAGTTCAATTCTGACGTACATACGTAACTGAGATGTTCTCCATGTCTGTAGATCCTTGGTCATAGCTTGTTGGCAGTGTCTTTTGGAGGTTTTCTGTCCAGTAACATATTTTTTTGGTTGTTTCAGTATTGGTTGAGATAGGATGCACTGTAGTGTGAGCTGGAGGAAATAAAGAGATAAAAAAAATAAAAATAAAAAATACACATATTATTTAAACTTTGACAAAATCAATAACAAACTTGGCTTAAATGACACAAACTGGAAAATCCAAACATGAAGTTTTTATTTTTTCCAAAGAAATGTTCATGTAGCATGTCAAAAGTATAAAGTGTTTTACATACAACACTATAATGAGTGCTAGAGTGCTGCAAACAGGAGGATGAATGTTTGAGCATGACGTTGATGATGGATCATTGTGTGGACCATCAATCAGTTTTCAGGGGGTGGAGCCAAGCAAGTGACCCAGCACAGTTGTGTCGTGGGGGGGCACTCTTCGCTTTTGGAACATCGCTGTGCTTCCAAAACTGTTTCTGTGACAGTTGCCATGGAAACTGGGAGATTCGCCCTAAGAAGTTTGTGTATGAGTGTGCATATATGAGTGCATGAGAGAAAGATAAACATGAGACTTATGTGTGTATTACTTTTACAATATGTTCTTATCTACACCCGACCGTGTGCGCGCGTGTGTGTGTGTGTGTGTGTGTGTGTGTATAAAGGTTGATGATTTATTTTAGTGCATCTTGCAGTTTTTGTGAGGACTGTTTCATCATTGTACAGTATGTTCAGTGGAAAATCTTTCTTTTTTTGGCTGTCAATGTGCTGATGGCAGATTTTTATCCCATGCAGCAACCCTAAGTGCTCAAATAATCTCCCATCTCTAATATCTAATATGCTTTTTTTAATTTAATAGATTATATAAATTACAATACAAGGTGTTTCCTCCTCCTCCAAATAATTATCTGAAATAAGTTATTAAATGATGAGGGAGGATTGCCACCGGATAGGGGGTTGTCATGGCAATGGACCGGAGTGCCGGCAGGAATTTATGGGAAACCGAATGGCATTTTCTGCAATACGGACATGACTCGTATAACAGTCGGACTCTTTCGATTACGCTGCAACAAATTACTTCCTGCTTCTCAGAAGTTTGCAGATCTGCACAGGGAAGAGAATCTTGCTGGGATGTGTTCTGTATTACATCCTCTCTGTTATTCTGTAAAAAAAAATTTGGAAGGGTGTTTGCAGAACTATATTTATTCTGATGTCAGTCAATACCAACAGTCAACTCACTTCCTCAAATAAACAACCTTGTATACATATCTATTAATACAATATTAATATAGCTCATACTTACAAACCCCCAATTTGCTGTATAACTGTTTGTGTAATCAGACATAATTTTGCCAGCAAGAAAGCACTTACATTAATAATCACACAGAACACCCTAGTAACCACATAGCAATGTCCTGGTAACCCCACACAATGCCTTGTAAATATATTGTAATTTTACAGGTAAAGGACTGTGAAAATGTAAACGTATATTGACATTCACAGCTTTCTCTGTGTGACAGTTTCTTCTTGTATTTTTCTTATCAGTTTTTAGGGTTTCATGTAACATTTTATGTTGTTAAAGTAACATTTATTGCATTAATTTGGTTGGTGTTTTGTGTTAGCAATGAACTAACTAAAATCAGTCATCATGGAGCTTTTTTTTTTTTTTTACCACCTGCATTTTTAATGAGGTTGTCAGTGTAGTTATTACAATTGGTTGCAGCAGAGACGAAACATGATCTAAATGCAGCAGTCTTTTGTTAAACAAAATCCAAAACTTACAAAGAGCAGGAATGGGAATGGAACAACCAACTTAAAGCAACAATAAGAACCAGACAGAACACAGGGTTTAAAACTTTAAATAGACAAAACTGAAGAGCAAATTAACAAGACACACCTGAACTGAACTAACAATCAATCAGAAACTAGAAACAAACAGACAGGGGGCGGAGAAAGACAGAACTGAACTAATTAACAGATAAACTAAACACAGACCAGAACAGAAATCAAAACAAACAGACATTGTGACAGTAGTATAAAGGTAAAGGTAAAATAACAGTATTTAGTAATAGTTAGTAATATATGAACATTATTTTATTATTTTTTGTCTCCGGGATGGGAGGCGGGCACGCTAACAAGGACACGGTATAAAACTTCAACACAGTCACTAATGCACCTCTTGAGGCCATGGGAGTGAGGGTTACAGGCACAGCTATTACTAGCTTGCTTCCATTACACTCACCACTCTAAATCTAACTCCCATCCAGGTCACGGCACCAAATGTTACTCAAACCTCTAAAAGCAGGATTGGAACCAGCATTTCCGGTATGGGAGGCGGGCGTGCTAACAAGGACGCTAAAGGCCACAGTCTCTAGCGTCATTCGCTTGTGTACCTATTGAGGCCAGGTGAGTGAGGTTTAGTTGCACAGCTCTTTACTAGATGGGCTCCATTACATCCATATTTTCTACAGTAACGTTCTGGCAACCACAGCTAACGTTTTTATTTTTATTTTATTTTTTACCATGAATTTTATGAATTTTTATTTATAGCTTAATTTCAGGGAGTTTTGCATGAGCAAGCATCACTCTCAAACACTAATAATAAACTACACATAAATGCACAACACTCACTTACTATTATACCAATAATTTTCTCTGATTTGACCTTAAAATTTCAATTGCAGCATTAATACAGGGCTATTAAATGAGAACAGGCATGTTTGCTGTGACTCAACATGAACAGCTGGTACATGGGGTGGGTTATTTTTTCCCCAGAGTCTTGCTTGTTGATTGGAGGATGTTCCATGTTTCTCCCTGTCGTGCTGAGAGTACTGTGATAACAGAGTTTGTGTTGAATGCACAATTGTTCAAGCTGTGTGATATTTTGCTTTGCGTGTGTGTGTGTGTGTCTGTGGGTGGATGAGATCCGACAAAAGCCATCAGACAGTTTTGCCGATGTCTGGTGGCAACAATCACATCTGTGTGCCTGGAGTAGATAAACAAGAATTTACTCAGACTAGCACCACAAACATGCAATAAGCTTCTCAACCTGTCTCTGTCATTTACCAGTATAGCGCCCAGACCTCCGAGTTCATCTTAGGCTCAGCTCTCTAGTGCTGAGAGTCTCAGTAAACGGAATTCATACACTCAGAAAAATGCTGGGTTGTTTCTGTAAACAAATTGTTGGGTTGATTGTGCTGGGTCAAAATGCTGGGTTGTTTGGGGTACTGTAAACACATTATTGGGTTGCTCATGCTGGGTCAAATGAGTTGTAAGGGGGTTAGGCCGGCGACACACTGGCTGCGTGGCGTGAGCGTCTCAGCTGCGTGGCGTGCCCGCTTTTATTTCGGCTCCCATGTTAACAGGTTAGAGCTTGCACACTGCCTGCGTGAAACGCGCGGAAAACGCGTGCATGCTAGAAATAGAACCGACGCCTATTTTTCGGAAGCATTTCTAGGCAAAATAGAATAGGAAAAGATGTTTATGTCATTTTGACACAAATACATATTAATAAATGTTATTTTGATGTTTGAAAGTGTCTAAGGTTTGACATAAATGCAAATATAAATATAATTAAAAAAAAATTATCGATTTTCAAATACTGCAACTGTCAATACAGAACGAAATATTCTATAACCTATTTTGCCGTCAACACTGCCGACGTTGTCTTTGCTGCTATATAGCCTATTTATGTTCAACATTAACCCTTTCGCACGTACAATCACACCGGTGTGATCAGTCTTGGCTGGTCTCTGGAGCGTACGATCACACCGGTGTGATTAGAACGGTCAGTGCATGACATGATTCAAATGTGCTTTCGCGCGTTGGCTGGCGCTGAGCCAGAGACAGGCGCGCTCAGAGCTGTCATATATATTACAACTTTTCAGTGTTTTCAACCCCATAATGTTTATTTTAGGTTTCAGACATATAAGTACTAAAAAAAACAATACATTAAGAGTTTGTAAAATACACACTGATGTCAAAGGAAGAGGCAATAATAATCCTTTCCATTATAATTAGACACGTTTTATTCATATCAGATACACATTGTGTAAGTAACTTTAAAGTTTACTCTATTCTTCTCCCAGTTCACCAGCCACTTACTTTTATGTATTTCGGGAGAAGTGGATGGATTCACGTGTTGTAAATCCAACAGATCCGATTCTCTGAACTGCGTCTGCGGCACAAACTAAGATGGCGGCGCCCATCGCGCATACAGCTCAACTAACGATCGTTATAAAGGTGTTTAAACAACAAAACACTTCCACTTGCATATATTTGACAATCGGAATATCAGATATTTCATGCCATATCTAACAAATTTGTGAATATTTTGAATAAAGAGCAGATCATCATTCATTCAGCTTTGTTGTTGCTGCGGTGTGTCAGTGACAAGCAATGACGCGTCACCATGGAAACCATAAGTCCACCATGGAGTCCATAGTAATCGATTGTCGAGTTCACGCGCATAGGTAACTAAACCTATGCGCGTGAACTCGACAATCGATTACTATGGACTTCGACTGAAAACAGGATGTAAATACAGGTATGTGCACTGGCTGAAATAACATCATTTTTATTCATATCTTTCACATCTACTGCAGTCAGATTCACCCGTGTTCACTCTGAAGGAATCACTCACATTGGCTGTGCACTTGTAATGACACATCAAGGCTGTTAAGAGGCTAAAGCAGGTTTAAAACTTGCCCCATTGAAGTCAACAGGGTGCAAATTTTAAAAAGAGGATAACACGGTGTAGGCAACACCGATTTTTGTCGTTGTTCTCTGTATTGACAGCACTCCAAATTTACAAAAAAATTAGTTAAATGTTAAAATTGACCGGAGTTCTCCTTTAAGTGCAATCCTTCCCTCTTATTGTAGGGATAAGTTATGGGAACGGTTAGGTTTAGGGTTGGGATCGAGTTAGAACTATGTTTTTGGACAGGATTGTTGTTCCAGGATCAACAAAATATGTTGATCCAGGAACATGTATTTATTGGCAAAATCACAGTGATCCATAGATACCATTTATTACCTTTTAATATTTAAATATAGAACATTATTTAAATAAAATATTTAAAATGTATTACCATTAAATATACCTCTACCACCTATTAAGGCACTAGTTAGCATGGGTTATATCTATACCACTTGCATATTATTAATATATTTTGTTAATACATAACTAGAACTACATAACTAGAAATAACTAAATTTATTTTCCAGTTACCCAAAAAGGTCTCAGATGTTGCTATTATTTATATATATTTGTATTTGATTTTTTTTATTTGTATCTATGTGTCATGTGAAGGCTTGACTTGATAATTCAAATAAAAGATGCTTGACACAGAAGAATAATGAACTCACTTTTAATAAACACCAGGAACAAAACAGAGAAACACCAGCGATGTGTTTAAATACACAGTCGATGATGAGGAACAGATGAGACACTAATCAATGAAACAATAACTATGGCTGTGTCCGAAATCGCCCCGTATACCCTTAACTAGGGCACTATTTGAGGAGACAGCCATTTGTAGTGGTGTCTGAAACCATAGTGGATGTTATCGTACTCTCATACAATCCCACAATGAACGGCATTAACGTTTTTACAACCGATGTATGCTTAATGGCTAGAGAATACCCATAATGCACTGTAAGAATTCCTTTGAACCATGGACCATGTTCCTACTCATGAACTGGATTTTAATGCAAGGACGGATTTTGACAGTTTGCTTCAGACCTGTATCCATCACTACACATGAATCTGGCATTAGCTGTGGTATCCACTTACCTCTAGTCTGGGGTTGCCTAGCACTGTGACCACAGTAACCAAGCAACATCAGAATTCACATATTACACTGCAATCAAGGTCTTACGTGAGTGGGCACTGTTATGGATGCTCTAGCCTTATTTAGAAAAGTATCTAGCTCTCACCGAGTTAATATGAGCAGGTTGTGTCAAACTATTTTTGTGCAAAACACAATTTTTGATGATTTGACTACAGCTTATTGTCAGTATCACAAGTAATCCAGTAATAAAATTAATTATTCCTCATGAGACACAATTTCCGGATTGTTTTAAGATTATGACTTTTCTCAAATGATAACATGCTGGATTAATAATGAATGTATGCACACTCAGAAAAACAAATGTTTTTGCATGAGTAAAAAACATTTTTGTCAAAGACTACGTCTGGATCGGATTCAGAACGATGATCAAAACACAGATGGAGTAGACAGAGTCCATCAACTTGATACACAAAGCTTGCACAGTCCTATACCCCGTCCTGGGTCGACATTTCATTCAGTAACATTTGGCAGTTTTGATTTATATGCTGTTTCATGTTGATTGTCACATTATATCACATTTGCATATGCCTACATATAATTTGTTTCTGCTTCTTTGTTGTATGTGTTTTGATCAGGAGATTCAGTACTGTTTCAGAAGATGCCAAATAGCTTCCGAATAACAGTGAAAACACGGAAAGTCAGACATTTTCGTCAATGATGGGGAGAGAGTTAATTGGGAAAATAATAATAATGAGAGCATCGGAACTGGCGGATGAATCACGAGAACGTGCCTCGGCAGTCTTGAGATCCCCGCCAGATCCATCTGTGAGCCCCATGAAGAGGGTCCCGCACCACGGGGCTCGCGAGCCTGGCCATCCTCGTTGAAAATAGCCAGGCGGGAGCGCAGCACACAGATTGTTAATCTCTCACAATCCTCGCAAGCAGCCCCCTCGAGAGCTGCCCGCGCGTGCTGTGCTCCCAAACAGTGTACACACATTTGGTGTGTGTCCCCACCCATAATATAACGTGGGCAGGGATGCACACACCTTCTGTAACTGCTTGTGGCTCAGTTACTTATTTTGAAATTATAACATAATTTTGTTATGTGTGACTTCTGATGTCAGCTCGTTTCAAAGTATTACATCAGGGGTCACCAAACTTTTTTCTCTGGGGGCCACATTATCGTTCCTGACTGTGATGGGGGGCCGGGGCCGGGTCAGCTATATAACATAGAATTGTATGACCAAGACCAAAATGACCACCAGCAGGCCTCATTGTGTAGTAGAGATTACTATCCTGGCACAGCCATCCCCACTACTATATCCACACTACTATATCAACACTTGATTCCTGGCACATATTTGTTTATCTTTACTAGTGGTTTGCAAAAGTTGTAAATCGAGTCTTCACACTTTGTTTTATTTAAAGTTATTCTTCACAAATAATCGTTGGTCCACTGTTCTTTGAAAACTCTGCACTCTCTTTTAGGGGTGGAACGGTACACAGAAGTCACGGTTCGGTTCATACCTCGGTTCAGACATCACGGTTGGGTACAATGAAGGGAAAAGCAAAACAAAAATGCAGAAGGCTTGTGCATGTCTCAGGCTGGACCACCAAAAGAAAAATAAATGTCTTATTTTTTTTAAGTAAGTTTTATTAATAAAGTAAAGGCATAGAACCAGTTTATTTGTAGTGCACTGACAATAGTTTTATATAATTAGTTCATTAATTCAATTAATAAAAATACCTTGATATGTTTGGTAATTGTACCTGAATTAATTGAAAATTAATCTGCTACATTTCAGATTAATATATTTGTTTTCCTTAAAAATGTAATTAACAGTAACTTAAATACTTTGCAGTTTGAATGATGTCCTGCATAAACTAAATGACGGAGTATGTTTTTATGTTTCCACTGTTCGATCGCGGCCGCGCCACACACACACACACACAAATATAAGTAAACACTTTACGACTTTTCGATCGCGCCCACACCTCTCTCTCAACATATTCCAGCATAGCAATCTTTACACCGCAGCCTGCTTCAGAGCTAAAGCGGAGCTACAGATTAAGTGTCCCTAAGAATCCGCGTATCTAACAGTAGTTCCGCATTACATTAATTAAATTGCACGCAAGTTTTATTTATTTTTATACCGCGTATTCTCCGTGTAAATGTATGCACCAAACTGTGACGCCCGTACCATGACGTGCCGTCCATGACGACTTTTGGGGATTGCCTCATAGGGCCGGTTCAAGTAGTGGGGGGCAGAGGGGCTGGGGGGCCAGTCAAAGGGGGGTGGCGGGCCTGAGTCGGCCCGCGGGCCTTAGTTTGGTGACCCCTGTATTACATAATTGATTACACTTGTCTATCTGTTATGCTTTTTTTTTTTTTCAAGTTTCATGTTTTATATCGTTTGTAAACTGGTAAGCTGCCAAAACATGCCTTACACTGGTAATTTAATATGGTAAACATCAGGTTATTAGTGTTTTATTTTTAATTCCCACAAAAATAGGACGCTAAACAAGCTCGCAGATTGTTGGTCATTAGGTCAGATCTGCAGGCACCATATGAAATGTGGATTCAAGGTGGCGACATAAAACTGCAGTACGGTTTCCATTCAAGCAGAAATGAAAAGTCAAGACTGTGATGTTGAAGTATGAGGAACTCAAACACGTGTGGCAGCAGTTTAGCTCCCCTCACTGTTAATGAGGGCTAATTGAAATAAACATTTGAGCTTAAACCACTAGAAAAAGATAAATTCTTATTAGTCGACCGGATGTTTGTGTTTTGTATGAAGATGCATTAATGTGTTTGTGAATTAGCAGCTAAGCTTATGTTCTATACTGAAGAAAATTATAAACGCAACACTTTTGTTTTTGCCCCCATTTTTCATGAGCTGAACTCAAAGATCTAAGACTTTTTCTATGTACACAAAAGCCTATTTCTCTCAATATTGTTCACAAATCTGTCTAAAAATGTGTTAGTGAGCACTTATCCTTTGCAGAGTGTAGCGACTGCGAGGATGAACCAAACACAAACTAATCTTTAATTCAAACTTTCCACTTCCTGCCGAACAAAGGGGCAGATTTGGTCAGGACTTCGTATCCTCATCAATCTTGTCATGGGGTCCAGGCGCCAACCAGTCTGGTTATTTAAAAGAGAACCCAGCACTAACTGGTCAGTGCTAGCTTTGTGGCCGAATACTGACTGGTTAAGAGAAAGACAGAGACCAAGGTCCCACACAGAGTCCTCACATCCCAGGGTCAAATCACCAAATCCAGAGCCATAAGTCACCCATCCCGGCGCCAGTAAGGCTACAATGATAACTTTTTATGGCCCAAACGAACGGAAGAATTTGTCAATATGAGGGTTTTTTTTAAAAGAATGATTGGTTCAGAGATGGCACAACTCACAAGATATCAGCAGATGTTGCCGGACCCCCACAACATTCCTGACCTCTGAAGGACCAAACCAGAGTCTCTCTGCTCTTTAAACCAGAAAACTGAGATTTTTCCTATAACAATACATAAAATCATCCAGAACAGTTTTCGATGGACTTCTAATCAAACATCATGCAACTACATAATCCTGTATTGTTTCTGTCACTTATATGCATGTTTAATAAGATTATATCCCAAGTAAGTCCTTTAATGGTTGTAACTGTTAGATGTTTGAATGAAAGTGTGTTGTGTTTCATATCAGTATGATCGTATGCTCGTGATTCAAAAGATGGCTTGATTGAAATCTGTGTAAAATGTTTCGTATTCTTATAATAGTAACGATGTCTAAACTCTGGCCTCTGTAATCTCTGCTAGAGCTTGGATAGTAAGGAGATCCCAGATAACCCATGATTTACGATGAGACAAATAAAGCCAGTGTCTAATTGGTCCGATCTCTTCAGGAGGTGGGACAAACTTTTGAGTTTAAAATCTTAGACCCGAAACAAAGCTCGCTCTCTATCTCTGTGCTCTCTATCTCTGTGCTCTCTATCTCTGTGCTCTCGCTCTCTGTTCTCTCTCAAGAAACCCTCTGCTATCACTCTCAAGAAAGTGAGCAGAACAAAAATGCAGCGGGAGATGAAGATCTAAAACAGACTAATGACCATGTAACAGACGAGCAGAAATTAAGATCAGATGGGTTAGATTCATTTCCAGTCATCTTACTACTCTCATCTCAATTTTCTTTCTTTTCTGAGTTTTCCTTTCTTTTCCGATTGAAAGTCTCGGTTTTAAGTTAAGTTTTGCTGCAAAGTTTCGATCCACGATTCACGGCTGCAACGCACGCTTTCAACTTCAAAGACTTTCATTCACCCGCCAGCACACCACGTGACTGGCCGCCCCATCTATCCAAGCACGAGGAGAGCCAATGAACGAACGAGGGAAACCCCCTTTGACACTGACCAAAGGAATTCCCAAAAGGAACGCAAAAGACAAGCAAGTAACCTCCAGACTAAAAGCTGAACTGGTGTACTGATATAAATTTAATAACCTGTCTAAGAAACGATAGAAGGGTTAATTAATGTTTGATGGTTCGTTCCAGGTCATGTCTTATAAGTGCATATAGAATCTTGAGATTTCATCATCTCACTCATCATCTCACTCTTTCCTCACTCTCTTCCTTTCTGCAACTCGTATGAATGTGTGTGTGCGTGTGTTTGTGTTAGATATTAGTTTTATGTGTTAGAATAATCAATAAAGTATTGTTTGTATTTTAAAAGAGAAGTACTTGTGTTATGTGCTTACAAATTTATTGTCTTGAACTTCGATCTAAGTTACCTATGCTTTACCCTTGATTATTTCTTAATTTATTGTTAGCTGGGGATTATTCTTTCTTGGCCATTATATTTCCTAAAGTTAATGATTGTTTATGCTTTCTGTTCATTGGATGAACTGATAAAATGATCATACTATTGATTCTGCTACAGTAAATTCTGAAAATAATTAAATTATTAATTATTGATCATAATCCGTTATGAATAATAATTAATTATATTTATACGGGCGTATAAACGCTACAAGAGATAATCCATCCACCTCAAAGATGTGGCATATCCAGATGCTGATTAGACAGCATGATTATTGCACAGGTGTGCCTTAGGCTGGCCACAATTAAAGGCCAATCTAAAATGTGCAGTTTTATCACACAGCACAATGCCACAGATGTCGCAAGTTTTGAGGGAGCGTGCAATTGGCATGCTGACTGCAGGAATGTCCACCAGAGCTGTTGCCCGTGAATTGAATGTTCATTTCTCTACCATAAGCCGTCTCCAAAGGCGTTTCAGAGAATTTGGCAGTACAGCCTCACAACCGCAGACCATGCCCAGGACCACCACATCCACCAGACCAGCCACCCGGACAGCTGCTGCAACAATCGGTTTGCATAACCAAAGAATTTCTGCACAAACTGTCAGAAACCGTCTCAGGGAAGCTCATCTGCATGCTTGTCGTCCCCATCGAGGTGTTGACCTGACTGTAGTTCGTCGTCGTAACAGACTTTGGCGTCTCGAACACGAGAAGTGTTCTCTTCACGGATGAATCCCGGTTTTCACTGTACAGGGCAGATGGCAGACAGCGTGTATGGCGTCGTGTGGGTGAGCGGTTTGCTGATGTCAACGTTGTGGATCGAGTGGCCCATGGTGGCGGTGGGGTTATGGTATGGGCAGGCGTATGTTATGGACAACGAACACAGGTGCATTTTATTGATGCCATTTTGAATGCAAAGAGATACCATGACGAGATCCTGAGGCCCATTGTTAAGCCATTCATCCACGACCATCACCTCATGTTGCAGCATGATAATGCACGGCCCCATGTTGCAAGGATCTGTACACAATTCCTGGAAGCTGAAAAAATCCCAGTTCTTGCATGGCCAGCATACTCACCGGACATGTCACCCATTGAGCATGTTTGGGATGTGCTCTAGATCTGCGTATACGACAGCGCGTTCCAGGTCCTGCCAATATCCAGCAACTTCGCACAGCCATTGAAGAGGGGTGGACCAACATTCCACAGGCCACAATCAACAACCTGATCAACTCTATGTGAATGAGATGTGTTGCACTGCATGAGGCAAATGGTGGTCACACCAGATACTGACTGGTTTTCGGACTACTGGAGTGCCTCAGGGGTCAGTGCTTGGACCACTTCTCTTCTCCATCTACATGACATCACTAGGATCTGAGATTCAGAAACATGGCTTTTCCTATCACTGCTACGCTGATGACACACAACTCTACCTCTCATTCCAGCCTGATGATCTGACGGTAGCTGCTCGCACTTCAGCCTGCCTGACAGACATTTCTGGCTGGATGAAGGACCACCACCTTCAACTAAATCTTACGAAGACAGAGCTGCTTGTGGTCCTGGCCAACCCAACACTTTATCACAACTTCTCCATTCAGCTAGGTTTGTCATCCATAACTCCATCAATGTCAGCCAGGAACCTAGGATTTGTAATTGATGATCAATTGAACTTCACAGACCACATTGCTAGAACTGCCCGGTCCTGCAGATTTGCCTTGTAGAACATTAGGAGGATCAGGCCCTTCCTATCAGAGCATGCTACACAACACATTGTCCAAGTGCTTGTTCTATCCAGACTGGACTATTGTAATGCTCTCCTGGCTGGTCTTCCAGCTTGCACTGTCAAACCTCTGCAACTGATTCAAAATACCACAGCTAGAGTGGTTTTTAACGAGCCGAAGAGAGCACACGTCACTCCTCTCCTCACACAATTGCACTGGTTGCATCAAATTCAAGGTACTGGTCTGGTCATCTCAAACGATTGGAAATTTAATAATTTACCACCTCTGTGTGACAACACTCATTTGAATCACATTCTATTACCATCACTAGCCCTATTAAAATCCATTTTGTAGTTATATATGGTCCCCCAGGTCAGCTTAGCAGTTTCTTAGAAGAGCTTGATGTGCTACTCTCATCCTTCCCTGACGATGGTACTCCTCTCATAGTTCTTGGAGACTTTGGCCCCGTTTACACGATGGGAAAACGCAGATATTTCCCTGCGTTTTGGCCTGTCATTTACACGAAAACGCCGTTTTTATCCAAGAAAACGATTATTTCTAAAAACTCCGGCCAAAGTGGAGATTTCTGAAAACGCCGGTTATGTGTTGCCGTGTCAACTGTGAGAAACGGGGTTTTAGGTTCTCAAACGTCACAATATGCGCCAGAAAATGCTTACGTCATGTAAGCGCCCTATGTTTAGAGTTTGTTTGGCTGCTATTTGATCATGGATGCTGTTAAGGTGGTACTCATTTTTACTTTTGTGCAAACGGTTTTGGCCTGTTTGCATTTGCTTCGCTGTCTGTCCACACAAACGAATCTCGCGCCATGTCTGTTGTTTTGAAAGGAACTGGAAGTCGCTCGTGCTATTCGTTGTTGTCGATTTTGAGGATTCTGATTGGCTTGCATGGCTTTATCCGTCTCCCTACACTGCCACCCATAGGTTTGGCATAATTATGATGTTGCTCGACGGCGTATTTATGCGGGTTGATGTAAACGACAACTTTTTTGAAAACGATGTTGTGTGCACAATGTTATTTTTGAAAACGGAGGGGGAGAAATATTCGTTTCTCTAAATACCCGGCTATGTGTAAATGTGGCCTTAAACATCCACCTAGAAAAACCTCAGGCTGCTGATTTCCACACTCTGCTTGCCTCATTCGACCTCAAACGAGAATCGACTGCGGCTACTCACAAATCAGGTAACAAATTAGACCTTATTTACACGTGCTACTGCTCCACTGACCATACACTGGTCACTCCACTGCGCACCTCAGATCACTTCCTCCTCACTTTCAACCTGCCTCAGAACAGTCCCTCCAGGATTTCAAGATTTTTTTGTGTGATTTCTGCTATCAAAATGACTGATTTTGTGGTGGTAATTTCCAGAAATTTGTGAAAAAATTTGCGATTTTATAATTAGGACATCACATTTACCATAATAGTATTATGTCAGATGCACAATAGTCATACATGACACAAATCACAAACAAAATCCATAAAGCTTGTTTATTTTGGTCTAATCAAATTCTCATCAAATTAACTTTTAAAACAACCTATGGGCAATTTTTCCACCTGACCTATGTAAATATTAACAGCAGGTGTAGTAATTTATACTGTAGAACTGTGTGTAAATCCTGAGTTGAGGGGTCCTGAGCTGCAGTAGGCAACCAGTTACTTATAGTGCGGCGTTTTGCATGGCGTCCCCACTACGTATAGCTACGCAATACGAAGTGACCGTTCGCAAGGGAACTACTCGGTTTCTATCGTAACCTCAGTTCCCTGAGAGAGAACGAGTATTGCGTAGCCGGCCGCACTATAGTAACCTGGCAAGTTGTCGCTTCAGTCGTTAAACCTGCTAAAATGCCGTTTTTCGGGGACTAATATCATAGACAGTAAAATAATAATATAGGCTACGGCCGCGCCCCCTTGGCGGGCTCTGACGTGTAATGGCGTAATGCTAGCTCATTGGCGTACACGTCAGAGGTGCCCGCACCATTGGATATGCAGTTGCCGCAGCACAGCCAATGGGTGAGCCAGACGCTCACTGTGCTAGCTGTGCAGCTGCAAAATGCGTTTTACATTATAGGCTTCACTAAATCGAGGAAAATGAGTTTCCCCTTTTCCCGCAACATCTGTATCCACGTAAAAATGCATTGAAACTGTAATTAAACTAGAGATATTTCAATTGGGTGATTATAATTTAATGTTTTGTGAGGTCTTTTTCATTTTTGTGATTATTTTGCGGTTAAATTAGGAATTATGCAGGATTGCAAAAAAATGCGAGATTTTGTTGATTTTGCGTTGTATTCAGCGATCGCGGAATCGCGGGAAACTGGAGGGACTGTCAGAACACAACACAAACTCCTACACAGGTCACCTTTCGGCGAAACCTACGCTCACTCTCACCCACTCGCCTATCCTCTTTGGTCTCATCCACACTTCCTCCACCTGATCAGCTCTCAACCCTAGAAACTCTTTTCTCCACTGTAACATCCTGCTTGGACAACTTCTGCCCCCTTTCCTCCAGGCCAGCCCGCACCACACCCTCTGCCCCCTAGTTATCTGATGTTCTCTGTGAACATCGTTCTAAACTCAGAGTTCCTGAGAGGAAGTGGCGCAAATCGAAAGATACTACAGACCTTGGTCTTTATCAATCCCTCCTCTCTTCCTTCTCTGCTAATATCTCTACTGCTAAAATGACTTACTATCACAAACAAATATTCTGACTCTCCCATGTTTTTCAAAACCTTCTCCTCTCTTCTCAACCCTCCTCCTCCTCCTTCATCAACCCTAACAGCTGATGATTTTGCCACATTCTTCATAAATAAAACAACCACCATCAGCGGCCAATTTACCAATCCACAAACTGACACACACATTTCACCAGCTAACACACACATCCAACCCTCCTTCTCTCTACTTTCAGAGGCAGAAGTCTCCAAACTCCTCCTTTCCAATCGCCCTACCACCTGTCCGCTTGATCCTATTCCCACTAACCTACTTCAAGCAATTTCATCCTCAGTTGTACCCACATTCACGCACATCATAAACACCTCTCTTCCCACTGGTAAATTTCCCACAGCATTTAAGCAGGCTCAGATAACCCCACTGCTTAAGAAACCCAATCTAAATCCAGCCCATCTGGAAAATTACAGACCAGTATCTTTTCTTCCATTCGTCGTGAAAACACTTGAACGAAAACACTCTTCCTTCCTTACACAGAACAACCTCTTGGACAACAATCAGTCTGGTTTCAAAAGCAGACACTCAACTGAGACTGCCCCGCTCTCAGTAATTGAAGCTCTGAGACTGGCAAGAGCAGCTTCCAAATACTCAGTTCTCATCCTGCTGGATCTGTCTGGTGCCTTTGACACAATTAACCACCAGATCCTCCTGTCAATCCTAAAGATGAAGGGCATCTCGGGAAACGCACTCCAATGGTTCAAGTCTTACCTCTCAGGTAGGTCCTTTAGGGTGTCGTGAAGGGGTGTGGTGTCTAAGACCCAACATCTAGCTACTGGAGTGCTTCAGGGCTCAGTGCTTGGACCACTTCTCTTCTCCATCTACATGACATCACTAGGATCTGTGATTCAGAAACATGTTTTTTCCAATCACTGCCACACTGATGACACACTACTCTACCTCTCATTCCAGCCTGACGATCCAACGGTAGCTGATCGTATCTCAGCCTGCCTGACAGACATTTCTGGCTGGATGAAGGACCACCACCTTCAACTAACCTTGTGAAGACAGAGCTACTTGTGGTCCCGGCCAACCCAACACTTCATCACAACTTCACCATCCAGCTAGGCTCGTCATCCCTAACTCCATCAAAGTCAGCCAGGAACCTTGGAGTTGTAGTTGATGATCAATTGAACTTCACAGACCACATTGCTAGCACTGCCCGGTCCTGCAGATTTGCCAGATTTACATTAGGAGGATCAGGCCCTTCCTATCAGAGCATGCTACACAACTGTCCAAGCGCTTGTTCTATCCAGACTGGACTATTGTAATGCTCTCCTGGCTGGTCTCCCAGCTTGCTCTGTCAAACCTCTGCAACTGATCCAGAACGCTGCAGCCAGAGAGGTCTTTAACGAGCTGAAGAGAGCACATGTCACTCCTCTCCTCACAAAATTGCACTGGTTGCCAGTTGCCACTCGCATCAAATTCAAGTCACTGACGTTTGCCTACAGAACAACCACTGGCTCTGCTCCCTTTTACCTAAACTCATTACTTCAGACTTATCTGCCATCCAAAAACTTGCGCTCTGCAAGCGAAAGACGTCTTGTGGTACCATCTCAAAGAGGCACAAAATCTCTTTCTCAGACCTTTACCATGATTGTTCCCAACTCAACCAGAGCTGCTGAGTCCGTAGCCACTTTTAAGAAACGGCTGAAGACGCATCTTTTTCGGCAGCACTTGATCCAGTAATACTAACACTTTATCTTCTATTCTATTTATATATATATATATATATATATATACACATGCATTGCATTAGATTAAACTGAGAAGGGTCATAGCACTTGCATATTGTCGTCCTACTGTTAGTTTAACTGCTTCTATTGTTCTCATTTGTAAGTCGCTTTGGATAAAAGCATCTGTTAAATGAATAAATGTAAATGTAAATGCAAATGTAAGTTACTTACATTTGCCTACAGAACAAACACTGGTTTATGAACTTACATTGTTTGTAAATATTGATTTATAAAGAAAAAATATGTTCCTAATTCTGAGTATCTGAATGTTTGTGTAGGCTAGTCCACTGGTAGTGTACTTAGGAATTTACTTCAAATCTTCTTTACTTTTTTTTCCACCATTAACTGAAATTTTAGGCTATCTGTGTTTTCACTGTTTTACGGTAGGGGGTGCTATTACACATCTTCTGAAAGAGTACAGAATCTCCTGATCAAAACACAGGAGAAGAAGAAGCTGAAACAAGCGATAGAATATTGCTTATGCAAATGTAAAATAACGTGATCATCAACATTAAACAGCATGTAAATCAAAACTGCCTAATGTTGTTGAATGAAATGTCAACCCAGGACGAGCTATAGGACTGTGAAGCTTTGGGGATGTTGATCGACTTAATCTACTATTTTGATCATCGTTCTGAATCCCATCCGGACAAAGTCTTTGACAAAAATGTAATTTCTCAGCTTTTTGTTCAAAGTGTTGACTTTTTCAAAAAACATTTTTTATTCAAATTACCCACATTCAAGTGTTAAAAAAAAAAAAAAAAGAATGCATGAATTAAAATTAAAGTGCAGTTAAAGGTATATTTCCAGTATATATAAAAAAAAAAAATAAAAAAAAAATGGGAACAGTAGTATACTTGTATTATTTTGTATTATGTATTATTTTTGCACTTTAAGTATGATGTTATGTTATGTTATCACACACCATTTGGTCTTTTTTCCCACGCACCTATCACCTGCAGGTGTGCGATGGTGATTGCCAATTAATCACTCAAAAAAAAAAAAAAAAAAAAAAAAAAAATTACTACTAAACTAGTTGTTTACTGAGAGTATACTTCAAAGTGTACTTTCATAAACTAAAAACAATATATATACTTATAAGTTCATTTGTAGTACAGATGCAGTACAAATGTTGTCTGGCTATCACCAGACCAAGCTCAGTCTTTTATGATTGAACATTAGTCTGGGGAGTCTGCTCTGTATTTTCTACTGCACAAGAGGCATGATCAACAGGCGTAGTTCAATTGACTCTGTACGCAATTGGATAGTCCTTCAACCAATCAGACCAACGATCCGGGTGACGTACTTTGCAGCGAAAACTCCAGGCAGGAAACGTGTCAACAAATGTGTTGGTTTGTAGCATTGATCAGCGGTTTGCAGAAGCATCGTTGCAATGGCATCGAGCAATTTTTGCAGGTTGTACAAAAAAAAAACATGAAAGTGAGTGGTATTTACACCCACTCAAGCGATTTGTTTGCTAAACTAAAGAAGCCATTGAGCATCGTCGAGAGGTTAAAAGGAATTGGATTGGATTAAACCCGCCAATAGCGAGGCAAGTGGATAACCCAGTTTGTGATTGGTCCCCACAGATTTGTAACGGAAGCAAGATAGAAGAATGTACAGGTTTCCAGCCTGAGCTGCAGGGCGAAATCAAATCGGCGGCAGATCGGGCTGGGTTTACCCAGTCTAGTACAAATGAGAAACGTAGTTGTGAAATAGTTGTGCACTTAAAGTTTACAACTGTTACACTTATAGTACATTTAAACGTATACTTTTTATATACTAAAAGTGGGCCAATTTAGTCCCAAGCAGTATTGAAATGGGTCACTTATTAGTTTACTACTAGTAAATTAACATTAGTATACTTACTACATAAAGTATACTTAAAAATATACTTGAACATTACTAAAGTATACTTCATAAAATTAACTGATGTACTGCGTTAGATTAAACTGAGAAGGGTCATAGCACTTGCATATTGTTGATCTACTTTTAGTTTAACTGCTTCTATTGTTCTCATTTGTAAGTCGCCTTGGATAAAAGCATCTGCTAAATGAATAAATGTAAATGTAAATCTGCAGAAAAGCAAACATCCTACATGACTAGCTCGATATTGTGCAATTAAGCATTTTTCCATTTTTCCCCCTGCGTATTTTGTGTGTGTGTGTGTGTGTGTGTGTGTGTGTGTGTGTGTGTGTGTGCTTTCAAGTGCGGTGGAGACAGGATTTTCTCACCACCCTAAAAATAACCACGGGTGACCTGGGAGAAATCCAATCCCCACATCCAATTGTGGCAGACGAGGCTGCTCTTAACTACTTCAAAAGGTAGAGTGATGAGATTTCAACCGATCGATACTACGCCGGGGACCGAACCACACCGCCTGGCCCCAAAGTGCTTGCCTGTTTGCCTCTCATCTGTAAGCTCTTGTGTTAGCACTTGAAATTACTTGGCATGTCCAAACCTTCGCTTGTAAGTAGACTAACCTTGGGACCCCCTGTTTAGGGACATTGTCAGGTCTTTGCTCTCACAAATTGTCTCTGTGTGTACTTCACACTCTCCATTTAAATCAACAGGTAAACAGATATTCACACTTTTACAAAAGCTAGAATAAAGAACGTTAAACAGCCTGATTTAATGGTATCATTTGGGTCTTTCCAGCCGTAAAGAAAATGTATTAAACTATTCGATCGCTAGTTACCTATGTCGCGAATCAGTATTTTGTGAACACAAATTTGGGCTATGGGATCCACATTGGGACACTGATGACAACATTTTGTGCATCACGATTGCATGGTTGCACATCAAGACGTCACTGGAATGTGTCACAATAACGCCATGTAAGATGTCAGGACTGATGTCCTTCACTTGTCATGAGTTTTATCATGAAATATGCACTTGTCCTCAATTTCTGTCCACTTGAGAGACTAAAGACAACTTTTCTTGTTATACAGTGAGCAGCTAATGGAAACTGGTTTCAAGGTGGATTGTGGGAATGTTTCAGTGCACCAGTGTCATTATTGTTAACAAAAACTATTAAAAATTAGATGTGTTGCTTTGGCAACTAACTTAAAATAAGTTGAAGTTGAAGTACTAAAATTACTACAACTAAAACTGTAATAAAAACACATCAAAGCTAAATAGACATATAAAAAAAAAAAAAAAATGACAAAAGCGCATAACAAAATTACTAAATTTTAAGTATAAGTATAAAATGTGAAGTAAGTAAAATAAAAGCTTTTTAAAATATTAATACATGTACATGCTATAATAATATATAAACAAAAGCAGATTAAGACACCTTAAATAAAATGAGTCTAAATGAAAATATAAACCACACACACACACACGTTTTTTTTTCATGTCTTATGGGGTCTAGACATGATGATTTTATACTATACTAACTGTATACTCTATCCCATATCCCTGAACCTATAGCCTTAAACCAACCGATCACGGAAAACTTTAGCATTTTTACATTTTCAAAACATCATTTAGTGATGATTTGATCATGTTATCATTTAACATGATCAAACATCATTTAGTATGATTTAAAGGCTATTTTCCTCATGGTGACCAAACAATTTCCTCACAAGGTCAAAAATGCCATCCTTTTAATGCAATGTTTAACTATTAATTAAACAGTTTCTGTCATAACCACCAACAAGACACTGTACCATTTTTGCTGAGTAGCTCCGACCACTGTGAAATCTCATTGGTTCAACATATATCTTTATTAAACATCAAATATATTCTCATTGGTGATTTTTGTCTCTTTGCAGAGCATTTTGCTTTTGGTGATGACATTTAACATGATCTGACTGTACATTTGACACATTGTGCCTAGCTGGTAGCCGTTCACACTAACAGTAGTTTGCAAACACACTGAAAGTCATGAATCCTAAATCATCTGTTGGTGATTCAACAAAGTTATGCAGAGTTTAAGTTTATGCAACTGCACAGCGACGCTATGTGGCAACTACCAATGGGAGTGCAGACTGTGATCCACTGGCTGATACAGATAGTGTTGTCCTCTAGAAATGTCTACTAACAACCAACAGCACAATGACATGAGACCTCCAACAATTTAATCACTGTCGATGTGAACGCCCCTTGGAGGTGTACACTTACGCTTTACTCAAATTATTTTTATGGGTTGTTTTTTGGATGCTGACACAGTTTTGCTTTAAAACTGTCACTCACATTATGGGCATCTTAGCTCTTGGTAAATTACTGACTAGTTTACTGATTTGTTTTTAAGAAGTGCTAATGTGATGCCATGTTCCCCGTGGCTGATCATGACTGTCGTGATGTGCTTTTTATCAACACCAAGCATGATTATCTGACTTTCTAAACTCCTCAACATGGTATTTTAAAACATCCAAATGTGCCAAAACATGCTTTGGTGAAATTATTTTTCTGTTACTTGGTTAATTAATGTCCATCTAAAAGACGCTTCTAGTTCAGGTGAAACTGCCTTTATGTCCCAGTAGATCCAGCAGCGGTACAACACTGATTTGCTTTTATGTGGAGTCATTTAGCTGCACTAAATGGAGCATAATTTGTATGTCTGCTTTTTACGATCTTTGTTCAGTTTTAATGAAGTCATAACCCCATCGGCGGGAAAGCAAGTAGTTAAAAGGAACCAAAGGGAGCTTCTGTGCACAGTGCTTTAGGATAAAAAAAAGCAATGTGAACATTTTGTATGCACCCCTTTTTACACTGTTGTGTTGCAGATCTGACATGTAACACAAACTTGTTGCCTGTTTAATGTAACGTATTCCTATGAAGGGAAAGATGAATTTTTAGCACCATTACTCCAGTCTTCAGTGTCGCATGATCCTTCAGAAATCAATATGCCGATTTGAGCTCAAGAAACATTTATTATTATTGTCAATGTTGAAAAGAGTTGTTTATTTTTATTTTTTGGAAACATAATATTTTTTCAGGATTATCTGATGAATATACATTTCAAAAGAACAGCATTTATTTGAAATATAATTTTTTTGAAACATTATAAATCATGTTTGATCAATTTAATGCATCCTTGCTGAATAAATGTTCTAATTAAAAACTATTAAGTAAAAAATAAATAAAAATTGTGTTGATTATGTACTATTTAAAGGTACAATATGCAAGAATTTTGCATTAAAATATCCCATAATCTCAAGGCCAGTGTTATATATTTTGTTAAATTGATTACTTACAATATCCCAAATGTTTCCAACTATTTTTAAATCGTGAGAAAATTGCGATTTTAACCAAGGAAACGGGGCGTTAGAGCAGGGGGGAGCTGGGAGTCGCCAGTCAATTGCGTCATATCCGCGTCCACATACAGTAACATATATGATAACCAATTTAGTATTAAACCTGACTTTTCTTGCGGTTAATTCATTTTAATGAAATACAAGTGTGATGAGGTTCAAGAGTCAGGAAGGAAGAAGACAGGGGTGACTGGGACTCGTACTTTATTAAAATAAAGCAAAACAAACAAAAGTCGTGCACAACGCGCATTCACCGTGGCAACCGCGACGGCACAAAACAGTTCAAAAATGAGAGCTCGGATCCACCGGTTTTCTTTCTCTGCGTCCAATTTTCTCTTCAGTCTCTCTCTCGTTCCAGCGCGCGGCTTAAAAGCGGTCTCTCCACGCAAGAGCAATAAGACACAGGTGTTCGTCATTTGCACTTGACCTACTTGCTCGTCTCTTCTCTCTCCCATTACAGACCGTGCTGAACCACGCCCCCCTCGCCACAAAAAGCATGTCATTATAAAAAAAGAACTTAGCCTCATCCATGAACATGACTGATTTACATCCACGGTGGAGTTTAAAACGACAGATTCCATCATTCCACGCTCCTTCACATCGTCATCAAGCTACGCCGTTGTTGTTGTTTGGAATGTAACGCCCTCTAGAGGCAAAAAATTCTTGCATATTGTAGCTTTAACGAGTGGTTTTATAGTCCTAGATTTACTAACAGCTTGCACCAGCACAAAGTACCCTCTTTTTTTTAAACTAAAAACATGCAGTGCAAAATTAGGAAAAGGCATGGATACAGTTATTTTTGTGGCTGACCTTATTGCAAATGCATTTGTATTTGCGCAAGTCAATTTACTGGTATTTGCACCATTATTTACCACCCCAAAAAAGCACGATAATTTGCGCTGCTCTTGGTAGATTGGGTTGGTCACTATGGAAATGATCTGGCTGCGTCAGTGTTGCTTAAAGCTGCAGTCTGTAACTTTTTTCGGTTAAAAATGATCCAAAATACATTTTTGAGCAAGTACATAACCAGACAGTGTTCAAAACCATCTGCTTGCCTTAGCTCGATTCAAAACGGTAAGCTTGTAATAATGTTTTTAATTCCAGTGGTACTGCTGGATTTCCGCGGGAAATTCAAGCATGTCTTTGCGTCATTTGTACACATAAAGAAGGTGTCTTGGCTAGTAGGCTATATTGCATGTGAGGATGTTGGAGGTGGAGATTTATAGCCTTTTCTAACAGCACTTGATATAATTAAACTTATCAATTACTTATTCAAACGACAATCACCAGTGACAACTGGAAATTCACCCGTTGTAAAATGCAAAAGACTTTGGAGTGTCTACAGAAAAAAAGAGACTGCAACCGGGCCCATGCAAAAACATGGATAAATATTGGAAGGGCTTTTGAAAGGTGGTGTGAACTCCGTGTTTTGAAGGGGTTCAAAACGGACGCAGAGACAGCTTTTTTTCTGCTGGACAGGTAAGAACCAGTTCTAAGGAACATTAATTTGTTGGTATGACAATTAGAAATTAGACTGCACAGAAATGGAAACTGAACTACAGGTAGCCCTAATACACATTAAATGTAGTCACGCAATGCTGATGTTGATAACATTAACAATTTGAGAACAAAGTATAATTTGCACAGTTTGACGTGATATGATAAGCGATCGTTAGATTTAATCAGCGCAATTTACTGCAATACTTTTTTTCCCCTTAGTTGGTCAGAACAAAAGTGGATGTTACTTACTTGTTCAGATGACATTTTCCAGTGAAAAGTCTTATGTTGGTCATACTTCCAAAAAGTAGAATCTGTGACTCCGAATGACAGTATCCACACCAGCACAGTGACTGACAGCCGCCAGGTCGATTTCGAACAGAGATGGCGAGGAAAAACTACGGACTGCAGCTTTAATTTGTGGGTTGTCAGTAGATTTCCACTCCCATCGGCACTTTTTTGGGGGAATTGCGCTCTCAAATCATTTTTGGTTCCCTGAAAGAAAAAAAAAAAAAAAAAAAAAAAAAAAAAAAACCTTTCAGTCACCAGTTCATGTCAATAACATTTTAAAAATCTAAAGATTTTTTTAAATTGTTTAAAATGTAAAGAATCCAAATGATTCTGATTCACTGTCTGTCTGCAAGATAAAACACTACCAGTAAGGGTCAAAAACACTTTTTAAATGTTTTAAATTTATTTTCTATGGTAGAAACTGAGACGTAACGTCTCCGTTCCATCCTCAGGGAACGAGGGTTACATACGTAACCTTTCATTCAGTCACTACGAGTTACTTCAGTGAATGACGAAATGGGGGTCCCAATTCAATCACGCCACAGCTACTGTCTTCCAGTTCCCTGTGCAAAACTCTCCCTGTCATGAGACTAGCACGGTCGAAGGCTAGGCTTAACGCAAGAATACCAAGGTACACTCGGTAGCATATCCCAGGTGGAATAATATGTAACACAGCGCCCACCCGTAGGGAGGACTTAGAATACACATATGAACCGAGTGCAGGATGCATAAGGAAAACTCAGAGGAATCCAGCCCAGGGTGGAATGTTTCAACCTTGAGATGGCAAGAGGGTCTTGCCGAGGGGAAACACATGCTCGGAGGAGACTTACCGTGGAAATTCACATGTGGGGGTTGCTCAACGGGGGAACCATGCACATGGAGCACCTAGCCAATCACGAGGGCTGACCAACTGGGCAGGCACTCTGGTGACGGCATCAACAGTGCAGGAGGAACTCAGGGTCTAAGGAGAACTCATCTGAGTGAATAGTGCACTTATTCAGTCCGCAGAGTAGAATGGTGCAGCATGCGATGACACCGAGCAGGTCCTACTTACTGGCAAGTGGAAGCAAGTACATGAGAGGACACTGGTTCTACACAGAGATTATAGAATCTCGCGAAAGTGTTGGGTGTCGCCCAGCCTGCAGCTCTACAGTTGTCTGTTAGCGAGACGCCATGCGCTAAAGCCCAGGAGGAAGCCACACTCCGGGTGGAGTGTGCCTTCACCCCTAGGGGGCATGGTCGACTCTGCATCTGGTAAGCCAAGACAATGGCGACCACTATCCAGTGAGACAACCTTTGCTTAGAGAGAGCCTTTCCCTTCAGCTTCCCACCATAACAGACAAAGAGCTGGTCTGAGGTCCTGAAACACTGCGTTCTGTCTACATAAGCACGGAGGGCACGTACTAGACAGAGCAGTGCCAAGGCTGGGTCTGCCTCCTCCGAGGGCAGCGCTTGCAGGTTCACCACCTGGTCCCTGAAGGGAGTGGTAGGAACCTTGGGCACGTATCCAGGCCGGGGTCTCAAGATCACGCGAGAGTTAGCCGGACCGAATTCCAGGCACGCTTCGTCAACCAAAAATGCCTGCAGGTCCCCTACCCTCTTGATGGTGGCCAAAGCGACCTGGAGTGCTGTCTTCATTGACAGAAACTTAAGCTCCACTGATCGCAATGGCTCAAAGGGAGCTCTCTGCAGGGCTGATAAGACCACTGCAAGGTCCCAAGAGGGTATAAGAGGAGAGCGAGGAGGATTTAGTCTCCTCGCCCCCCTCAAGAACCTGATGACCAGTCATGCTGTCCCACCGTTTATCACTCCACAAGGTCGTTGTGCACAGAGATGGCAGCCACGGAAACCTTCACGGTGGAAGGAGACAGCCTTCATTCCAACCCTTCATGGAGGAAGAAGAGCACGGACCCGGTCAGGCATTTTCTGGGGTCTTCTCGGTGTGAAGAACATCAGGTGACGAAGAGGTTCCACTTCAACGCATAGGCGTGTCTTGTAGACAGGGCCCTAGTGGAAGTGATGGTAGCAGATTCCCCAGCAAATGGCTGAAACCGTGGGAGCTTGTCGGCTGCACGGTTCAGCTCTCCCAGGTTGTGAATGGCTCGAAGCAACCTCAGATGCTTCTGACTCCACAGGAGATGGCAGGCGAGTTGCGACATACGGCGGGAACGTAGACCACCTTGTGGGTTGATGTACGCTACTGTTTCCGTGTTGTCTGAATGGACTAGTACGTCTTGGTCCTTGAGCAACGCCCGGAAGCAGTGCAGGGCCAAGCGTACTGCCAGCAACTCGAGGCAATTGACATGCCAAAGGCGCTGGGGTCCTGTCCAGGAGCCCCCAGCAGCATGTCCATTGCACATGGCACCCCAGCCCGTGGTGTAGGCATCTGTTGATACAACAACATGCCTGGAAACTCGTTCTAAGGGCACTCCGGCCCATAGAAAGGAGAGGTTCGACCATGGGGTGAAGGTCTGACAGCAGGCCTGAGTAACTGGTACTCGGAGGGCTGCCTCGACGACCTTCGTGAAGACGTGAGGGGACAGGGCTAACCTGAATGGGAGGACCGTGTACTGGTATGCCTGTCGAGGAAGAATAGAGACATGAAAGTATACGTCCTTCAGGTCGATTGCTGCAAACCAATCCAGTGGACTAACACATTTGAAAATGCATTTGGCTGTCAACATCTTGAATGGAAGCCTGTGAAGAGTTCGGTTCAAGACGCGCAGGTCCAGGATTGGTCGTAACCCACCGGTTTTCTTGGGTACAATGAAGTAGGGGCTGTAGAAGCTGGACTTCATTTCGGCTGGAGGGACGGTCTCGATCGCACCCTTCGCCAGTAGGGTGGCGAGAGTGGCGAGGCAGAGCGTCGTACACTGCCTTCCGCGACCTCTGGGGGCTCAGAGTTGGGAGTGTCAGTTCTTCCTTTAACCACATTAAGGTGCTGCCAGCCGTGAGGCCATCAGCGGGGTGAGAACAAATTATTCTCTCCCGGCCCTCCAGCGGGGGAAGGAGTGGTCCTGCTACCATCTGCTGGGAAGAACTGCAGCCCATCTCTGAGCTGCCCGTATACGCTTTAGAATCTGCACCATACTCGGAATTATACCACCTGTAATGATTGAACTAAAAAAACTAGAGAGAGCTGGATCCAAATGCATTTATTTTATTGTCAAAAGAATATACCTAAACAAATCAAACACGAAAACCAGGGATGAGCACACCAAACATACTGCCATGAAGGACATGACTCAACAAGGAACACAAGAAACACTTGGGTTTAAATACACAAGGGGTAATTGGCAAACAAGACACACTTGGGAACAATCAAATAACTAATCAACAAGAAAAACTACAAAACATGGCGCAGAACAGGAATTAACATAAAAGTCCACACAAGACCAGGGGAACACAGGCTGTTTTTTATTTTATTTTATTTTATTTTATTTTATTTTATTTTATTTTATTTTATTTTATTTTATCCAGTGTTAATCTTAATTTGTGGTTAAGTCTTTGAGCTGGTAAATGGAAGATTGCTGGTTCAGTTCCCTCAAGTAGAAATTGATAAGTCCTTACTCAAAACACTGAACCACAGGTTGCTCTAGGGTGGTTACCCCCAACAATAATGCTGTTTTATGCAGAAAAGTTGCAGAAAACATACCATACGTCCTGGTTGAGTAGTGATCAGTAAGCATTCTTTACAGTAAACATAAAGAAAAAAGTGACATGACAATAAGATTCCTCAAAAAAGCAGAGGGAACGAGTCTCAAGATGCTTTGCACTTTATATGCAATGAGAGAAGAGTCATAATTTGATTTGGAAATGAGCTGAGCATGCAATAGATCTCCACAGCCTTGTATAGATGGCCTATACTTTAAGAAATAAATAACTTCAAGTTAAAAACTCTTTCATTATTTGTTTACTCCCAGACCATTGTGCATGATCTATCAAGAGCACACATTTAATATAAAACAGATCGGGTCATCATAATCGATGGTCCTGTCCTATATTTATTTCCATGATCGGCTCAATCTTTCTGTCTCGACCTCTCGTGAAATAATTTAGTTACTCTCTTTCTTTAGGTTAGAGTCTTTAGGTTATACAACTCATGGTCGAGCAGCTCCCTGATTCTATTGTGCTGAGAAGGTAGATGGCTTTTATAGGCCGAAGTAAGATACCCTGTAATTTTCTTTCCAGGGTGTGTGATCTAATCAAGTGCTTATAGAGGAGAACTTAGGTAGAGGAAAAGTTAGCAAGGTGCAAATAACGCTTTTACATTTATTCCTCCCCTCATGACCCTCTGTGTTTTTTTGTTTTGTGCATTTTGGCCGTTCGATTACATGACAACAGCGTTCTGCGTGGCTGAAAAAGCAAACTTTTGAAACCGGGTTACAAAGTGCAAGTTTTTGGTCTCCGTGTAAACAATGAAAACGTGAATCTGTGAAACCAATGACTTCATGCACATGCGTATTATTTGTTCAGTCTATACTGTTTCATCGCCATCTAATGGCCTGGCAGCAGAATACAGCATTTTTTGTCTTTTTCGCTGATCCGGTTTAAAGCTGCATTATGCAGCTTTGCCGATTTCTTCACTGTTTTCTCGCTTTTTGCTCGCGGGTTTCTCTATAGAGCTCCCCCTACAGCTTCGGAATAGATATTTGACAACACTGTCGTCAAAACTCGTTGGCTCGTCCCATCTTCTCCCGCTGGTCATGTGCATTTGTTTTCAAAGAACCCAGCGAACGCACGGAGCCATGTCCACTGAGGTATGTATAATACACAGAAGGCTAGCATATAAATGTTTAGATAGTATATGTGTGCAGTGCCGTAAAGCAGTTTGTTACATCGCGAGACCTGATATCACACGATACTTCCTGATGCTGCGGCCGGCGGCTCGCCGGCCCAAAGTTGCAAGGGTGCTTTTTCGTCTCACAGGCGCTCGAGGGGTGCGAGAAGACCACCATTCAACCCGAAAACAGTCATATAACCATTCCAATGACTCCGAAGCTGTTCGGTTAAGATAAAAAAAGTTACTTAGTTCACCTTTAAGCATATTGTTGTCGTGTAAACATACCCTAATGCAGTACTGAAATGCTGATTGCTGTTTTTGTGTCATTATGAAGAAGAAAAGGTTGGAAAGGCTCTCTCTCTCTCTCTCTCTCTTTCACTCTCTCTCTCTCTCGTTTTTATATCCATCCATCCAATTTTCCAATTTTCCGAAAGAATAATCACCCAAAGCTTGCATCAGAAACCAAATCAAAATAAGCGACAACCTCAGATCAGTTTTCCCAAGAAGAATAAGTCAAATTTGGGGTTTTGGTTCGCTTGGTTTGACCCTTTTTCTTCTTTCTTCTCAGGCTTCTTTCTCAATGTTGGCTGAAAGATTAAACTTTTTTTTTTGTATGGCATTTTGTCTGTATAGGTTTATTGAAATCACACCGACATTGGATTCAGAAATATTTTTACCATTCTACAACAGAAACCGCATGGATGTATCGGCATCAAGTTGTGAAATGTAATGTTGACATCCTGTGTAATACTCGCTCTAACCTTATTCCGTTGTGGAGTAATTCCTCTCTCGTGGCCATTGGGAGTAGCCTGCAGTGGGTTATCCAGGGCAAGGAAAGAGGATGATAAACAGAAAGAGGAGATACTCGCACAGTATGATACCTGAAACGCGGAGAGATGCCTGCATTCAGCTAACAATGAGAGATCTCCAGACTGGATTAGTGTTGTGCTAAGAGGACTACAAAGTCAGGCCATTACCCAGACAACGGCAGTAGAATAGGGCTGGAGATAACATCACGTCACGCAAAGGGAAGAGAGAAGGTTAGCCTTGGCCCAATTGCACCTCTTCCATGTTTTCCCGCTGCTGATAAACCTTGTCAGATGAGGGATGGAAGACTTTGAGTGTACACAACACTAGGGCTGCTCGATTATGGAAAAAATCATAATCACGATTATTTTGGTCAGTATTGAAATCACGATTATGTAACACGATTATTTCACATGACTTTGGGAACGTGCTGCATTTATTAAAAAGACACGGCAAGTCGGCAACACTTTACAATAATGTTAATTAGTTAACATTAGTTAATGTATTAACTAACATGAACTAACAATGAGAAATACATTTGTTACAGTATTTATTAATCTTTTTTAATGCTAGTTAATAAAAATACAGTTGTTCATTGTTTGTTCATGTTAGTTTACAGTGCATTAACTAATGTTAACAAATACAACCTTATTACAACCTAATAACGTATTAGTAAATGGTGAAATTAATATTAACTAAGTTTAGTAAATGCTGTAGAAGTATTGTTCATTATTAGTTAATCTTAACAAAGGTAGTTAACTAATGCTAATTAATGAACCTTATTGTAAAGTGTTACCGAAGACACCTTTCAACAATTCTTAAAAAATCGAAATTTGAACATTTATTGTACTTTTTGAAATATTAAAATAAATAATATATAACAGATTCAATGAGTATTTTAATAATTCCCGCAGGTCTACCACTTATATTGAGGGAACTTTAGCGTGTAGATTGTATGAGTAGCCTAAATGAATCCACACAGATTATAAAATCCAATCAATAATTTTAAAACTTTCTCCAAGACGCAATTTCACAAACCGTGTGAGTGTTCAGCGGTGATGCCTCTTCTCTCTCTCTCTGTCTCTCAAAATGCGCTGGACAAGGCAAGCGTCGAAACTACACTCTCGCGTTTAGGAGTCGGGACATGACGGAATTGTCACTTGCACGCATCGTAACTTAAGTTTATCATTTTCACTTCTTTTAAAGTTTTATCAGTTTAAACATTCAAGCTGAGAGAGTTTACGGCTTCGGGAGGGGCGAATGTGCGCGTGCGCGCATCATTCAGAGCACAAGACAAAATAAGAGCGTTCTTTCAAAACGGAACATGGCAAAATACTAAAAAAAAGTTTTTACTCGATTATACTATTTTGGTGATCGTTGGGAGCAAAAATCGAAATCGAAATCGAAATTCAATTAATTGCACAGCCCTACACAACACATTGATGCACATACACTGTTTATGTAGTCCACTGCAGCAAGGTTGTACAGCATTCAGAATTATTTTTATTATTTTTATGAAGCCGATTTGAATTGAGGTGGCAAACAGGAAGCAATTTTAAATATAAGGAAGTTAAATTCTGATATTTAAAGAAATTCATATAACTGCAGAGGGTGTAATTTTAACAAGAATAGTTTTTGTTAAAACAAACTTCGAATGATGGCTTTACAAAGCATTGCTTTTAAGTTTGAATTAGTTTAAAAAGTATTGCATTTTTTATTCAGCACTGAAAAAAGTGCATATGGCTTGTCATTAGTTTAAAGAACTTTTTATACTTGATCTAACTCAATAAATTCACTTTTCTGGCTTGTCATTGGTCTAATGTAATTGAGTTTAGTTGTCTTGAAGTAAAACTATTTTTGGGGGTGTAATTTAAACTAATTGCTTTAAATCAAATTACAATTTTACGTCCACGTCCAAACCACGTGACTACTGACGTCATCAAGCTTGGGTCGAGAATTTTCTGTTCGGCCGCCATCTTGTTTTGCTGTATGAAGACCGTTGCGGATACGTATGGAATTCCAAAGCTGCCAATATTAAAAATAAATAAATACATAAATAAATATACAAATAAATGTAAAAAAAAAAATATGTATATATATAAATAAATATACATAGAAAAGCAAAAAAACTAAAATAAATAATTATTTATACATTTATTTCCTTATTTATGTATATTTTTTTTTTTCCATATTTATTTATTTATTCTTTTATTTATTTCTACATTTATTCATTTCTACATTTATTTATTTCTACATTTATTTATTTTTACATTTATTTATTTATACATTTATGTATTTCTACATTTATTTTATTTCTTCATTTATTTCTTCCTACATTTCTTCCTGCGTAGGGTAATGAGGAGGGGCGTGGTTTACCTCAGACATAGCAATCGAGCTCAGAGTAAGCGAAGGCGAAGGGTTGAGGCCACAGTGACACCCTGTGGCGAAATACAATAAGTACAGCTCACTGACGTTGAAACGGTCTGTGACTGCGAGGTATATGGTCAAAATCCTAAATCTTACTGTGTGACATGGATAGGCTAGGCTACTCTTTATTCCGGACATGGCCGTCGAACATCGTTTGGTCTGGATTTGTAAAATGTCCTGGGCTAAGAAACATGAAACAGGGACTCTGAAACGGAAGCGCTTGATATTTTCCATTTTTCGGTCAGAACTCACGGAAAGGAAGCAGGGCACATATAGGCTACAGTGAAGTCGACGCAAGCATATTGACCAATGCTTTTGAAACGAGACCATTGCATTTTAATGTAGCCTAATTTGAATGCGAATCCGCAACCTCTCATGTCCAAACGTATAGGAGGTTGCGGATTCGCATTCAAATGTGAATCAACCCGCTACAGGCAGTAGCCTATAGTATGGCTACCATTTATACTATCATAATATATTTTGCCATAGTATTCATTTACTCCAGAAGAAGGGTTAATGGCCCGCATCACATTATTGGTGTAAATCACTCATTTTATTGGATGATCTCAATAAAAGCGCAACACGCAAAACATAATCAACAGCTACAGCGGAGAGAAAAGAAAGAGAAGAGCGACAGCAGTTGAATTTCGGGGCTGAGCTCCGTCGGGTTTGTCTTGACAAAGTCGAACCAACAACAAGATCTAAAAGCTGCTGAATTTGCTGCCGTGGCAGGCAAAATTTATTTTGAATGGCAGATTCTGACATGATAGCCAGGGGACTAAGGTTTTCACGGATGAAATAGTGCACATAGAAATGTCTCTGTGGACGGCGCCGTCTTTTATTTCAACCCGTTATATTCGCTGTAGGCTATCACTGCCATAGTTTGACCAAACTCCCCGCCACAATCATTCCCTTTAAATAGACTCCATAATGGTTTGCCAGCTGATGATGATGATGATAACAATAGCCTAATAATGATAATAATAATAATAAAAAGAAAGAAAGAATGATAATAATAATAATACAAATTAAAAAGTTATGTAGGCTACTAGCTATTTTTTTGTTATGTTTTTGGCAGTTTTTGGGCTACAGAAATTTTTACAAAATTTAACAATAAACAATTTGATTTGATCTTTGAAGTAGCCTATTAGATAGAGATAGCTTCGATATTTGATCAGCCATTTTCGGCCGAAAATTTTCGGTGGCCGAATATTCGGTGCATCCCTAGTGGTATATTGTTTTCATACTTGCATTTAAACAGTTTTAGCCACTGAGCATGGACTCCTGTACCGTCACTACTGTAGCTGCTAGTGTAAAACAAAGTCGAAAGATGTGGCTAGCATTCGTAGAGTCCATTCCCCGTGTTTACCTCGAAGGTAACGTTACATACAATAGCCGCATTAGCTGTTAGCTGCTATTTGTTAACCACTGTAGAGCAATAAAAACACAGTCTTACCTTTTCAATTTCTGGCAAGTCCCTGATGGTTGGGATGGCACCTTTTCCCAAACGGAGCTTCGAGGCCAAGTTCGCCTGATATTGCCCCAAATTTGTAAAAGATTCCGGTGTAAAATGTTTAGCACACACACCTAACGATACGCCACTTGAAAGAGTTGTTGGGACAGCGTCATTAAAAATGAATTTCATCCACTGTTCCCTGATAGTTTCGTCCGTTTTTGGTAGATAAAACACATTTGCATGTTGTTTGTGGCAGTCACCCACAGAGCATCTCAGGTGTGCACTCGATTTCTCCATCTTTCTCGAGTCAACTAAACTGAATCTGAGGGGGAGAGGGGCGGGCTTCCCGCGGCATAGGTTTGCGGTGTCCATATTTGGTATATCCTCCCCCGTCTTGACGTCAAGAAGGGGAAGAAATCAAAATCTCGTTTTTTCGTGCGCGTGCACGTGGCCTATTTTACAAACCCCGAGGTAAACAAACGCTTCACTTTTAAATATCGGCTTCCCGGCCAGTGTACAATCATTATGCAATCATAACATACATTGATTCTCGTGGAAAAGTGAAATTTCTACATTATGACTCCTTTAAACGTAGGGCTATCACTTCATTGATTCCATCATGTCATATTTATGTCTTCAAAATGTAAAACACTTCATAATATTTTTAAGCACTTGTAGGCTAATTGCTGTGTAAATGCATTAAGATCTCTTCTGTATTGATGGCTCTGATGAAGCTCTGGTTGGATTTTAGTGGTAGGCTAACTGCCCTAAAGTCTTATCCTCTAACTGAATTTATCGATGTGGATTAACGTGACGTTCATACATTTAATAAGGTTGCCCCTGGACATGAGTTTATGGAGGTAAGCTAAAGACTACCACCATTTAAGAGAATAAAAAAAATGTTTCTGTTGCTGTCAGTATTGTTTTTGGAAATTAGGCTACATTAAAATGCAATGGTCTCGTTTCAAAAGCATTGGTCAATATGCTTGCGTCGACTTCACTGTAGCCTATATGTGCCCTGCTTCCTTTCCGTGAGTTCTGACCGAAAAATGGAAAATATCAAGCGCTTCCGTTTCAGAGTCCCTGTTTCATGTTTCTTAGCCCAGGACATTTTACAAATCCAGACTAAACGATGTTCTACGGCCATGTCCGGAATAAAGAGTAGCCTATCATGTCACACAGTAAGATTTAGGATTTTGACCATATACCTCGCAGTCACAGACCGTATCAACGTCAGTGAGCTGTACTTATTGTATTTCGCCACAGGGTGTCACTGTGGCCTCAACCCTTCGCCTTCGCTTACTCTGAGCTCGATTGCTATGTCTGAGGTAAACCACGCCCTCCTCATTACCCTATGCAGGAAGAAATGTAGGAAGAAATAAATGAAGAAATAAATAAATGTATAAATACATAAATGTATAAATAAATAAATGTAAAAATAAATAAATGTATAAATAAATAAATGTAGACATGAATAAATGTAGAAATAAATAAGAATAAATAAATAAATATGGAAAAAATAAATATATACATAAATAAGGAAATAAATGTATAAATAATTATTTATTTTCGTTTTTTTTTGCTTTTCTATGTATATTTATTTATTTATTTATTTATTTTTACATTTATTTGTATATTTATTTATGTATTTATTTTTTTTTTTTTAATATTGGCAGCTTTGGAATTCCATAGATACGCAATTTCCACAGTATTGGTGAGTAAGCCTAAAAATAAGTTTTCATTATGTTTCATCGCCGTTGATATACATTTGTATAATATTAAAGTAGAATTCAATACATTCATGAATGTGTTTGGTTGAATATCTGTTTTATTTTGGTCAGAGTCATCTGATATTTCAGGTGTAACGTAACAGTTAGCTGTTAGGCATAGTAACGATGGATAGCCATTAGTAAATACTTAAGTTAAGATCATTTGTGGACTTTTAATTACATTATTTATTTGGGGTTTTCCTGCATCGAGAATTACAAGGCAACAGCCTCCGTCAAATGTCGTGCCTGATCCGGCTGTCCTCAACACTCACAGACAGGCTCAGATTAGGCCTGTCGCGATAAATAATCATATATATATCTTTTTTACTCAATCATTCACAAATTCTAATATAATGATTTAAGTGGTGTAAAGCCATTTCATATCTTGTTGTGAGGGACAGAAGAAATTTTACATCGTTAAATTAAAGTTTACACAAACTCGTCTTCCCTCCGCTGCAGCTGTCACTCATTCTCTATTCAGCATTCAAACAGCGCGTCGCGGTAAAACTCCTCGTCTACCAAATTTAATAATCGTGACAGCCCAAGTTCAGATACCTATTTTCCAAGCAGGATTTTACCACCTTCAACTCATTTTGAGCCAGGAAAACCCCTAAAATAGTATAATTGTTACTATCGGTAGAGATTGTATATAATGTATGTGCATTTCGTTCATTGAGTGGATTGCATAAAGTTTCTGACATTTGATTGATGTAGAAACATTGGTGAATGAGAAAAATAAAGTAGCAAGAGTGGTTAATACTTTAAAATTAGTCAAGCAACAGTTTAGTTGGTGTGATGATTATGCCTCAAATCAAATGACAAGTTTGCATTCTGTTTAAGCCACGTGACCACGAACAAAATTCTTGTCGACCATCATCTTCTTTTGCTGCAGGATAACCTCATGGTGGACACAAAATTACATATGGTGAGTACAAATTATGTTAAATTTGTTTCTACCGTACATTTATAATCGCATAAGGATCAGTTAACTGATTAATGCAAGTGTTTTATCAAATAATTCAAAGTTTGTATTCAAAGTGGACATCAGAGAATTTACACTTTATCAATACATGGCTATTGCACAGTACTGAATTGAGTTGTTTTTAGTGTCATATGGCGTTTGAATGGTCATAGATATTTTATTTTAATTGAAAATGTCTACCTTGCCAAGTATTCACTTTAACACATTTGGTTGTGTCTTAAACATTTGCCAAAAAATCGAGTTTGTCTTTGTTGGTATGTGTGTTAATTCTTAAAGTGACAGTAGCTTCATATATACATACTACTGTATAACCTTAGAAGAATAAATATATGGTAAATACTTGATTGATCAATTACGTTGTTGACGTTTTAACACACTGCAGTAGTTCCGATTACGTCATAAAAGTTTAAACATGCATGCACGTACACAATGACCTATTACATAATACGTTACACAAAATACATTATTTTATAAAATCTGTATGACATGACATCTTTGCAACTTTGAAAATAATTATTGATAAACATTCAAATTACACCAATTTATTTAATTAATGTATTATTTATTAATATCTAAACTTGCAAAATGTTTGGCTCTTAGGTGCAAAAGCATATCCATGCATTTTAATTTTCTTTATGAAAGTTGGTGATTGCTGTGTTTGTCTTTTTTTAAGATACAGATGTTGAAAGACAACAGTTTGGAGTCATTGTAGTCCAGTCAGAAGATAACGGTAAGTAATTGGTCTCTTTTTGGTAAGAGCAGTTGAATTTATGAATAAGCTCTCTCAGTAAGAATTGTTTCTTTTTTATTAAATTTTTTCTTGTGTGTCTTTCAGATTGGCCAGAAAGATGAAGCACAGAGAGAACTTGGACAGTTTTTGTGCTCTGTGAAAGTGATGGTCTTAGCACTCCCCTGGACATCAGCATTGTCATTGATGGTATTGAGGTTTTACATGAGTTGTCCTCAGTTGCGTCTGCTTGTGCCATGATGTTTGGAATGACGTACTGAGAACTTGAGGTATCCTGAAGTACTTAAATATACCTTTGAGGCCTTTCAAAAAATTGTCATGGACATAGAGAAGATGCGAATGGATTTTAAAGGGTTAATTCATCCAAAAATGAAAATTCTGTCAGTATTTACTCACCCTCATGTTGTTCCAACCCCGTAAGACTTTCGTTCAACTTCTTGACATGTGTTCACGAAAGCAACACAACGCATGCGCAAGAACTGAGAAGATGCCGCAGATAGGTCTCGATGTAGTGTTTAAAATGGTTCTAAAGTGTGCATTTACTGGATGTCCAAATCGTGAGAAACCAACGAGAAAACGTATAAGTGCCTTGCCAATGCCGCTAAATGAATGGCTTACCTTTCAACCTTTCCCATCAAATGATCTCGTGAACTCACTCAGACCCAAACTGAAGAAAATTAATAGTTGAATAAAGTCATAATTTATGTTTGTTTTTTGTGCACAAAAAGTAGTCTCGTCGCTTGATAAACTTAAAGTTGAGCCACTGTAGTCACTTGGACTGTTTTAACAATGGTTTAACAATAACAATATTTTGTTTAACAATAACAACTTGGCCGGCAGAATGAAATTACCTAGCAACCTATGAAGGAGTGAGACAGCTCTCAGATTTCATCAAAAATATTTTAATTTGGTGAACTAACCCTTTAAATGTTCCTGCATGTCATGTCTTTTAAGGAGCTTTCAATGTTGATTTGTTTCAGTGTTTTTTTTCAATGAATTGATGTTACACTGGATGATTTATCAATGCCATATTAAGGGCTTTTCAATGTTTTCTGTTACATTCCTAAATTTAATGCAAGATAATCTGAAATGTCGAGTGACAATTTTACTGTAGCAAATGGAATTGATGTATACATTTATTGATGATTTTTTTTTTGTGTGCAAAATGACATTGTTGACGGTTTTATTATTGAATGTATATATTTTTTTTTTTTATTAAGCCATGCACTAAAACGGTTTCAGTATTGACTTTTGTAAATCAAATGAATTCTTCATCAAATGTTTTAGAACAAGTGGAAATTCTGTGAGTTTGTTGGAAGATTGCACTAAATAAACAGTTAAATGTTTGATTCCAGAGTGTAAAAGACTTATTTTTTCAGACAAAAATTCGGTGATATTTCATGTTTGTAATTTTGTTTTGTATTTATTTTGATATTTAATATATACAAGTTTTAAAAATTAAGTTAATCCAAATAATAATTTATAATTTAATGCTAATTAAACAAATCTCTTTGGTTGAAAGAGTATTTTTACTTTCAGTTGACTATGGAAATGTGATTTGAGATAAAGTAAACCGATTACTTGTAACAAGTTGAAGTAATTTTTTTACTTTGATCCAACGACTAATTTTTTTCAGTGTGCAGGTTGATGTTTTATTAACAAAGTTTAGGAGAAGCGTGTTCAGATAATCTACCCAATTAGCTCGAAAGGAGGCTTATATAGAGAGCTGACTTACCTCTGTTCCATGACAGTTTTTCCAGCATCCCTCCTCCACCCCAACTCCTCACTCTCGATTATTCCTATCCAAGCCAGGGGGAGTGATCTGTGTTTGAGCCAAATTCCGAGCTTGGAGCCCTTCCCTTGGACAGCACACCAAAATATGTGTATTTAACCCCATAAACCCGAAGTGTACTGCTGGGGTGTTACAGTTTAACTGGTTACCGTGTTAAGTTTTGACAGTACACCAGATGTGAACTATCAGCCGCAGATTTGTCAATTCCAGAAACTTGTGCAAGTCCATTACAATTAAATATTTACACGACATGATTCTGGTATTATTGTAGAGATTAACAAATAAGGGATTTCATTACTTTTAATGTTAAAAGTTTGTTTGACAAAAACGTCAATAAAGTTATACTTGTTACGGGACTCGAACTGCGTAAAAAAAAAGCAGTCAGCTTAACATTAAAGGTGCATTGCGCAAGTCTATGAGTTTTTGCAGAACTATGCCCCCTCTGGCGACAAGCGAAACTGCAACCAGAGGTGTGCACACTCGTGGACCACACGCACACGCACGCTTGCACGAGCACGAGCTGTTCATAACCAAAGGAGCATCAGCCGCACAAATCTTTTGTTTACAGTCATAATGTCTTCAGAGGTAATAAAGTTATAAATCTGCAAGTCATTTTAAATATGTGAAAGGAAAGGCATTTGAGTAAATTACACACTTATGTGTGAGGGGAAAACGGGGGTAGTAGAAAACTTCGGTTTTTGTTTCCATGATCTATCTCCATGTTGAACTGTTTTATGTGTTTACTGTATCTACTTATGATTATATTATTATGGAAACACGTTCATGAACAATATAAGTTATATTGTTACTTTGTTATTACTTTGTAAAAGCTCAAAATAATAATCATACCATACACAGTTGGTCAACAAAGTACACTCAAATGTCTCAAGGTAATATTCATAGATTATTACATAATTTGTTGTCATAGATTTGCCGTATCAGACATAAGAGACTGGGCTATATCTTACCGTTTTATCAAGGAAAAAGCCAACTGAGGATCCCGTTTGAGCCCTAGAGCAGACCGGAGATTCCAACGAACAGTATTTATATCGTTTTTACCTTTTGTACACAGCCACGTCCAAGTGATCTGAGGGCGCGGGCGCTTCCTAGTGTGTGCAGACCGGAGATCTCCCCATTTGTTGAAAGCCTTCCCGATGTTGACTCTCGTCTTATTCCGACGCCTGTGGCACTAGACAAAAGTTTTATTTTCTTTGTCTTACGTGGAGTTTGCGTTGGGGTTTGGAATTAACTACAAGCCGGTCTCTTTGAATCCATCTTCTACTTTTGTCGAAAGTTGACTAAAGTTTTGTCGCTCGAGTTGTCTTCGCTGATACGGAGAATGGCGGCGAATACACAAACCTGCCAGACATTACCAGGTGAGCGTGAACGCGCATGACGTCACGCCCAGTCTCAAATTCCGTCCCGAATCCCTCTTATTTATTTTACTGCACAGGATTATAGAGGCAATCGCAGTGATCAGAGAAGGGCTCATTCAGCCCATCAGGCAATTGTTTAAGCATGTATGGGTTAGAAAAACTGGTATTTTTAACATGAAATGTTGCGCAATGCACCTTTAAAGCATCTTATCACAATGAGCTATCAATTAGTGACAGAATGCAAAAGGTTATTGATGTACAACTCATTCAAAAGTCTTCTTTGTTTCATTATGGGAGGGGCTGGGCTCATGTTAACTTGTGCCTCACGCTAACAAGCTGAAAGTCACATTATATTGTTTGACACTTGAATGGCATTTTTTCGTCAAAACGCATGCTGCTCCCCCAAATAATACACAACATAATAGTCTAGCTACTTCATAAATTCATCATTTTAAATCTTAGAAACTCAGCTTTTTAATGCATCTAACCATTTCATGATCAACTCTTAACAAGCGCTGAGCTTTAAAACGGAGTGTACCACCGGCAGGCGCCACCTACCTACGGAAAAAATAATACTCATATTTTACAAAACGACTACTCTGATCAACACGAAACAGGTGTCATTTGAAAGCTCAGAGTCTGAACTTTACAATGAATATAACCAATTTGAACTCCTAAGTAGTGCTCAGTCATTTGCTGATAAATATAATTTTTATTGCATAATTTATGAAATACTTTTTTGCACTATGTACTGCAATATGTCAAAAACGTCACACAGCTCAGATAGTCATGTGTCATATGTCATTTGAAAGGTCTCACGGAGTAGAATACATCAAGCATAATTGTTTTGGGCTTCGACTAAACTTCATTTAGTTTTTGTACGTAAAGCCCCGCAAGACCTATATGTAAATAATATACCGATACGTTTTTGCTCGTAACTTCATGAAACATGCTCCGATCGTAGATTATTTACAGCAGATTCTAACGATTAAAATGAGTCTAAAGATAATGAACATTATCCATTTCTCAGATCTAAAGATATTCCTCATGGAGTTTTCACTTATAGGCGTTTTCACCTATAACTTCATGAAACATGCACATATCGTAGAAAATGGCACTTAATTATTTACAGCAGATTCTCACGATTAAAATGATGTAATCAACACAATCTATTGCGTTGATTACTAGATATTCCTCATGGAGGAACAATTTTGGGGCGTCAAGGGCTAAACAAAAAGGCCACCTTGGTTCCAAATGATGTAACTTTTTATAACCACAACATTTTATCCAGATGTAGCTCATATGTGGGGAAACTAAAAAAAAAAAAAAAAAAAAGTCCTTCTACCCTCTTTCTTGCATGTCAAATAAGAAAGATATGTCAAATTATAAAAATAAAAAAAAACCAATACATTTGTGTCTTTTCTCAGCAGTTTCTCAGCATGAGAACCAACAATACCTGTCTTTTGACACTACTTGCTATAGTTTTGAAGTTATTAGTCTTTGCTTTTGTGTATGTCACTTATGTATGTTACATGTAAGTGTGAACTTGTGAACATACATAGGTGGTAGGTGGCAACAAGTGACTGTATTTACAGTATGTGTGAGTCATTGAATCATTCAGTCATTCAATTTGTTCAAAATCACTTATTCATTCAGGGAATAATCAAGTGACTGGCTGCATCCGAAATCATATACTTCCCTACTAACATTAGGCAAAAAAGTAAGTGACAAAAGAAGTTTGTCCGAATTCACAGTGCAGGCAAAAAATACTCAGATAACCTACTGCTTCCGGTGAGATTCTTATTATATAGAACATACTTCTTTGGCTATCATGAACTAATTACTTCATTCAAAATAAGTAGCCTACCTAAAAGAGTATGCGATTTTAGACGCAGCCACTGTCTTTGTACACTGTCTTTCGGTGTACACAGTCACTCAGGAACATAACACTACTTTGTGAGTCAAAAGTCTAGAGTGAACAAAGTTGTATTACCTTGATTGTTAGCATTTACAATCTTGCCAAAACATATATATATATATATATATATATATATATATATATATATATATATATATATATATACACATATATATCAGTGTTGTTTATTATTATGTGTACAGTATATTATTAAAGTATTTATTAATGTTTAATTACATTTTCAGTTTTCATTGAATATAAGTTGTAATAATTTTGTCATGAGCTTTTGTTATATTTGTATATAACTTAATTTTTAATTTCAGGTAGGCCTATAGTTTGAGTAATTTTAGTACTTCTAAATAAACTTCAAATTAAATTTCAAGCTTAAGTGTGTCCAAAATCATGTTAATAGTTTTAGTTAAAGGAACACACCGACTTTTTGGGAGTTTAGCTTATTCACCGTACCCCCAGAGTTAGATAAGTCCATACATACCTTTTTCATCTCCGTGCGTGCTGTAACTCTGTCTGACGCACCCACCGCTAGCCTAGCTTAGCACAAAGACTGGAGGTAAACGGCTCCAGCTAGCATACTGCTCCAAATAAGTGACAAAATTGTTGTGTTCACGTAATACATACAGTATACATATAAACAGTTCTAGTTCTGCTATTCAGGATGCCTGTTTTACGTTGCACATTCTGACGCTGTGAGGCCAACGTAGGTGTGCACTTTTGGTTTTGGAGTTCCGGAAATAAACGAGTGAGCTGATGCATTGAAAGTGAAACTAGTCGTTATTTTTTATCAACATAACATTGGCGACGAGGATGGCTGATGCCCCGTTTTTTTCTCTGCCACCTCCGGACTATTTTCTGCCCCTCCCTGGCGAACCTGTCGTTCCTTGGAATCAGTGGAGAATATCTTTTGAGCTGTACCTTTTAGCCATTGGATTGGATAATGCCAATAGCGCGAGGAAGCGCGCTATCCTACTGCACTTGCTGGGAGCAGAGGGGAACAGGATTTTCAACACGCTCGATGGTACTCTGGACAATTACAATGCTGTAATTACGGCTTTGACTGGACATTTTGTGAAGTCACAGAACATCCTCTTTCAGCCGCTGGAGTTCAGACAAAAATGTCAGCGCCCTGATGAGTCTGCTAGGCAGTTTGTAGCAGATTTAAAAGCCTTAGCACAGCGCTGTAATTTCGGCGTCATGAGGGATGAACTTATTCGAGACCAGCTCATTGAAAAAAAACGTCTAATCCCAGAGTCCAGGAGGAGTTGTTACTCAAAGATGCAACACTGTCACTTGAGGATGCATTAACACTCACCTTACAAGTGGAGGCGGCAACTCAATGTGCTGCTAAAATAGCAGAAAACAAGTCTCATACTGCCGTTATTGAACAGCCAGTGCAACAGCTATCAAGCTCAGACAACCTGGCTGACCCTGCTGCTATACAGGTTGCGCGCCCCCAGCAAACATGCCAGCAGAGACGCTGTGGGAATTGTGGCTCCACCCGTCATGGCACAAGGGCTCAGGACTGCCCTGCTAGGGGCAAAACATGCAGACGATGTCAGAAACCTAGCCACTTTGCTAAATGGTGCTGTCTGCTCCGGCTGACTACTCTGAACAGTCACATGACCCGGTGGTGCCAGTGCGCACTATAGGCCCCCACCCAGGGACCTTCTCCAGGTGCCCCGTATACCTGGATGGCCGCTGTGTCCCTCTTCTCCTCGACACCGGGGCCAAAGTGTCACTGCTGAATGTTGACACCTGTAACCTACTGTTCCCAAACAGACAGCTGCAGCCCCCATCCACTGCTCTCTGTGGCTATGGCCGCAGCAAAATCGACGTTGTTGGCATACTTTACCTCCCAGTTCGCTACACCTCTACAACTGTGGACCACTTCCCATTCCACATTACACGCCACGGTGAGAACATCATGGGCCTTGACCTCTTTCTCAGCCTTGGCTTTACCCTACAGGACAACAACGGAGCACGAATACTACAAGTGGGTTCCCCTTGGCAACAAAGCCGGCCTGAACTGTTCAATGGCCTTGGGTGTCTCACCTCATTCACACACAAAACACTCCTATACAACAGCGTGCCTCCCGTGGTCCAGCCCCTTCGGCGTGTTCCCCTGGCTCTGCGGGACGGCGTTACACAGGAGCTCCAACGCCTCCAGGCTGATGGCATCATAGAACCCATTGATGCCTCTCCGTGGGTGTCCAACCTCGTCATCGCCAGGAAGAAGTCAGGTGGACTGAGAGTCTGCGTCGACCTTCGCCAGGTTAACAAGGCAGTGGTGCCTGACAAGTATCCTTTCCCGACGACAGAAGAACTCACAACCCAATTCTACGGCTCCCGGGTCTTTTCTAAGTTGGACTTATGTCAGGGCTACTTACAAATTCCTCTGCACCCGGAGAGTCGGAACCTGACAGCTTTTATCACCCATACTGGCCTGTACCGCTATACGAGGATGCCTTTTGCGCTCAGTTCAGCGGCAAGCTGTTTCCAGAAGATCATGTCCACAATCCTCGCCAGCTGCCCCGGTACCGTGGCCTATTTGGACAACATTGTGTTACACGGGCCTGATGTTGAAACACACAACGCCCGCCTGGAACAGGTCTTTGACTCCCTCAGCCGCCACCATGTCACCTTGAACACTGAGAAGTGTACGTTCTCTGCACCAGCCATTGATTTTATTGGGTTCCGTGTGTCGGCAGACGGTATCTCCCCTCTCCAGTCGAATGTGGCAGCCATCACCGCAGTCCCCAACCCCACGACAACCTCGCAGCTGGCTTCGTTCTTGGGGATGACAGCCTACTACATGCGTTTCGCCTGCATTTGGGCGTGTGAGAGGTGGCATTTGTACCTGTATGGACGTTCTTTTACCCTACGGACGGACCACCAGGCCCTGACAGCCTTGATGACCACTTCGGGCGGAGGACACAGGCCCCTTCGCCTCTACAGATGGTCAGACCGCCTGCAGCAGTATGACTTTCAGTTATAATTCACGCCTGGCAAGACTAATGTTGTAGCAGATTTTCTATCCCGCCCTGCCGCCACCCAGTGCTCTGCTGTCTCTCCAGAGGATGAGGAGGAGGTAGTATACCTTGTCCACTCACCACTGAAGGACACGGTCTCCCTCCGTGACCTGGAGTCCGCCTCAGCAGCCGAGCCAGTCTTCAGCATGCTTCGTGACTATATCAGACATGGTTGGCCTGCCCGCGTCCCACCAGAACTGGAGCCATACTATCGAGTGAAGCATGAACTGTCATGCTGGGGTCAGGCCTGCATCGCTCGTGGTCTCTGTGCTGTCATCCCAGTGGCCCTCAGAGGGTGTGTCTTGCAAATGGCACATCAGGGACACCTCGGCATCGTCAAAGCCAAACAACGGTGCTGTGACGTCGTGTGGTGGCCCGCCATGGACCATGACCTGGAGGGACTTATCCGCTCCTGTGCAGCATGCCTCACCAGTGGGAAGACTGGGCCACCCACTTCAACTCCACTACAGCCATTAGACTGGCCGTCAGCACCATGGGACCACTTGCAGCTTGATATCTGTGGTGAGCTGTACAATGTGCCACACCATCAGAGGTTCCTCGTGGTGGTCTACGACCTGCACTCCAAGTGGCCTGAGGTGGCTCCCATTGGTACGGTTACCTCTGCTGCCGTGGTCAACTTTTTCGACCAGCTGTTTTCCCGCTGGGGTTTGCCTCGTGCAATTACCACGGACAATGGTCCTCAGTTCCTGTCCTTGGAGTTCACCACCTTCCTCACCAACAAGGGTGTTACCCATATCTGAACCTCCGTCTATCACCCCCAAGCCAACGGAGGGGTGGAACGATTCAACCAATCCCTGAAAAATGGACTGCGTGCTCACATGTCTGAGGGATACTCCCTGATGGACGCACTGTCACAGACCCTCCTCCACTACAGAGCAACTGCCCACTCTACAACAGGGGTCTCTCCTGCTGCACTCATGCTGAAAAGGGAGCTTGTGCTTCCCCTGTCAAGACTCCGTCCACCAATGGCCGCAGGCCCATGGCCATGGCCAGCAGCAGTAAAGGCTCACGTCAAGAGACAACAGAGTTCTATGAAGCGGAGGTTCGATGAGAAGCACAAGGCTAAGTGGCCTGCTATCAGAGTGTCAGACTGGGTCAGAGCCCGCTGGCCCCACAGAGCTAACAAGCTGTCATCATTCTGGTCGGCTCCGTGCCAGGTCAGTCGGCAGCTCGGCCCAGCTTCATGGCACAGCTTCAGAATGTTGTGTTCACGTAATACATACAGTATACATATATACAGTTCTAGTTCTGCTATTCAGGATGCCTGTTTTACGTTGCACATTCTGACGCTGTGAGGCCACCGTAGGTGTGCGCTTTTGGTTTTGGAGTTCCGGAAATAAACGAGTGAGTTGATGCATTGAAAGTAAAACTAGTCGTTATTTTTTATCAACATAACAAAAATAACGTCAACATTTTCCTATTTACATGTTGTGATTTGTATAGTCACAGCGTGTACGAATAACAAGGTCAAGGTATCACCTTGGAAAATGTTGACGTTATTTTGTCACTTATTAGGAGCAATCGGGACATTTTTTATTTTATTTTTACAGATCGGGCTTTGGTCGGACTCGGGCTCATTTAGCTTCTCTCCTTTCATCGTGCCCATAATATACGTGCAGAGCTCAGGCTACTGTATGAAATATTTTTATAATATTGATAATATTATAAATATGCAACGCAATATGCTAAATGAATAAATGTAAATGAAATGTAAAAATGCGATTACGCGAGTGCAATGCATTAGGTGACAGTTGACCATGCAGAGCATCAGGGAGAAGTTGGAGCATGGGGGGTTACTAAAAGTTCCCAATACTTCAGGAAAAGCTGCATTTTGAAAGAGTTTTGATTTGATTACCACAACAAACAATGAGCCTGAAGCCTTCAACAGTGAATGCTATTCTTTTTCTTCACAACACTCGCAAATAAACAGTGAATGAGCCTACTCAATTCAACTGATTTTTTTTATTTATTTATTATATTTTTATTATTATTTAACGTTAGCCAGTTGGCAAATAGTTCTTTGAAACGTTCTTTGAAAGTTACATAACATCAAAAAAAGGTAGGCCGTAAATCTTTATTTACTGCTGGATCACATTTGGCTATATAATATTCTCTACTGCATGCTTATGCTTCTCTGTAATGGACAGTCTGTATTAATATTTGTGGGCATAATTGTCGGTGGTGGTAGTTATGTTTGAGGCCTATAATAAAATGTTACCTAGTAGCATGTGTGTATGTGTGTGCGTCTAGCAGAGACAGCGCGCGTCAGAGAGAGCTTAAAGTGATATTGATGTTGGTCTTGGGTCGGGTTCGGGCTGAAAATTGCAGACGTTTTCGGGTTGGGGCCGGATTAGGGCTTGAACACCACGGGCCAAGTCTCGGTTAGGGCTAACATGTAATCACAACATGTAAATAGGAAAATGTTGCCGTTATTTTGTCACTTATTGGGAGCAGTATGCTAGTTGGAGCTGTTTATCTCCAGTCTTTGTGCTAAGCTAGGCTAGAGGTGGGTGCGTCAGACAAAGTTACAGCATGCACGGAGATGAAAAGGGTATATGGACTTATCTAACTCTGGGGGATATGGTGAATAAGCTAAAGTCCCAAAAAGTCGGCGTGTTCCTTTAACACTAACAACACTGAAAAAAAGAAGAATGAAATTAAGGAGAAAATAAAATAAGATGGTAAAAAAGCATAAAAATATAGACGTACAATAATACAATAAAATAACCTTTCTAGATTACAGGAATCAAGTAAATAAAACAACAACACCCCGATAGCTGATAACAAAGCTGTAGCCTAAGCTGTCAGCATAGGTACAGGTTGGCAGTCATGGATGAAACTATTTTGAGTCCATAATTTCCCGATACTATTCACCCTAGTTTCTTTCTCTTCTCTCACTATTAACATGCACACATATTGCACTGATTATGCATTATAAGCTGGCAATCTAAGATAAATAAATGCAAATGTTTTTTTTTTTTTTTTTTTTATCAAAGAAAAGTCATAAATGGTTTAAGCAAATCACAATCAACCCTCCTGCTGATTTGCTTTGCATTATTGCCATTCTGCCAGATTATTGAATGTGTGCATGCCTTCTGCAAGGTCATTTGCATGTCAAGAGTGGAGAATACATTGTATGCAAATCCTTAAAATTGTTTTTTTTTGTTTGCTGGTTTATAAGGTTTTGGTATTATCTGTGTTTTCAAATGTCACTACTTATTGGCAAGGCTTACTGGGAGGCCAACAAATTCGGCTATGGAGTCATTTAATAATAATAATTAATAATAATAACATTTATATAGCACTTTTGTGAGTACTCAAAGCGCTTTACATAGAAGGGGGAAATCTCCTCAACCACCACCAATGTGCAGCATCCACCTGGATGATGCGACGGCAGCCATATTGCGCCAGAACGCCCACCACACACGAGCTTATTGGTGGAGAAAAGAGTGATGAAGCCAATCAGTATATCTGGGGACGATTAGGAACCCATTTTGCTGGATAGAAGGCAATGGTCAAATTTGGCCAGGATGCCGGGGTTAAAAACCTACTCTTTTTTTTTCTCAGGACATCCTGGGATTTTCAATGAGCACAGAGAGTCAGGACCTCGGTTTTTGGACTCACACAGACCACAGGGTGAGCACCCCCTTATGGCCTGACCAACACCTCTTCCAGCAGCAACCTGTTTTTTTTTCAGTGGGCAACCAGTCTTGGGCTACAGGGTGATATGGCATTTAATGTCATGGAAGATACAGTATTATAAATATACTATAAATGTCATAGAAGAGCGTTTAGCTTATGACAAGCAACATAATAGAAATTACGTCTCTGATGGAAGTGTGTAGTGAGATGAATTACCGACCATATGAACCTCATTAGAGTCTCTGCAATTGACGTCATTCAGGGCTTTTCCGTGGACTCTCATCCCCCCCGCATCACTTTATATGAGCGAATATCTGTCGAGAGGAGACGGTGCCAGTAATCTAGAATGTGGTGAATGTCAGCCAGGAAGTGAACGGCAGGTGATGCTGTGGGGGCTTGAACTGACCTTTGCCTTTTACTCTGATTGGACACAGCTGGTATTCATAGACCCAGAGAGAGAGAGAGACTTCGGGCACAGCCATGACACTACACTTCTTTGGCACATCCATTTATTGGCTACAATTGCTATGACATCTGTACCATATGCCACCATATAAAGATGGATGACCATTTACATTCATACTCGCACACCATTCCAATACCAAAAGCCAATTTATGTTGCTTTGCCAATGGCCCGATTTCTTCCGTTTTAATACAGAGCTATGGATATTGCCCTTTTTTTTTATGTATTCTTTTTTTTTTGTGAAGTTTTATGTTTGTCACTTTCTGTGGAAAAAAATGAATAAAAAATCTCTTCTCATTCTTTCTATTTGTTTTTTTTCTCTCTCATTTTTTTACATGACTCTCACTCTCTCTCTCTCTCAAGTGTAACCAAAATGTTAATCATTTATGTAGGCTAATATTTATGCAAACATTTTATTTGTTAATGCAAAATATATGTTGAATTTAAGTGAGTTTGTTATGTAAAACATTGTCTACTAATGCTGCAAATCTGTTAGAAAGAGATGAGCCCTGTTTGTATTAACACAAATGTAGGAGGGGAGATGAACCACTGAGCTTTAATTAACAGCTTCTCAATGATCATAATTGCTGTCAAGTAGATTAATCAGTACTCAGGAATTGCTCTTCATTTTATTTATCATCCCTGGCACAATGGAGTTCTTCAGATCTGTTGAGTTATAGCGCTTGTCATCTGTATCTCTCTCCTTGAGTTTCCATTTTGTTAATGAAGCACCTGCTCACTCATAATTCAAATTAAAGATTGGTCAAGCATTCATTAAGAGAAGCGCTCATGCCCTTCCTTTTATTTTGTTTATTTCTCTTTTGCTCTTTCACCTTTTGTTTCTTTTTCTCGTTCTTTTAAGACTTTGAAAGGCATTTTTTGAAAAGAAAGTTTTTTGAGGTCGGTAAGATTATCGTGTTTGTCCTCTGTTGTGAATGCACAGGATGAGCTTATGCTCGTTCTCGTGTGCTCTGTCTTGTGTGAGCGTGAGGTTTCGAGTTCACTCGGGCCATATACGCTCTTCTGTCCACGTGTTGTGTTTTGTGTTGCACGCGGTTCGTGTTTACATCGGCCGCGTGCTGTCATGTTTTGTCTTCCACTAGCTGTGTGCTTTCATGCAGAGTCCTGCACGGGTCCGATTTTGTAAATCCGCACCCGCCCGTACCCGCAGTGCTTAAAACCGCATCCGACCCGTTTTCCGACAGCAGCACTAATTAAAATCCGCACCCGACCCGACCCGACCCACTTAAAATAGAACCGACACCAGACCCGCACCCGAAATAAAATCAGTTTAGCCAATCACATTATAGACACAATTACAAAAATGTTTATTGCCAGGTCATACAGAAGTTATTAGGCTACACGACAATTAACACAAGGACAACTTCAGCCGAAGCCAAAAGGCCGGTAGCCTACATGAAGAACATGGCAAACGTTACCACAAAACTGAGTAGCCTGTAACATTTTACCAATCGAACAGATGCGGCTACAACACTATATCTTCCATGCAATTTCGTCTAGCCTACTTCTGACAATTTTGGGTTCAAACACGCCCTGCACACCACACATACTTAACAGTGTTACATTTGAAAAATACTGCTCGATCTCAATTCTCAATTCTCCAGCGGCAGTCATCTTTGTTGTAAACGAATTCAACCCAAGCGCTCTTTGGTGACGTGGATGATTACGTTACTGTTGATCATCTGTCCATCATCGTATAAAGCCTGCCCTGACAATTTGATTGGTCCGAACAGCTCTGGTTCGAGCATAGTTGCTCCACAACTGATCAAGTCCAGCCCGAACTTCCTGACCTCAAATGTTGTGGGCGGGTCTAAGTTCGGCTGGCATTCAGGCTACATGTGCTTGTGTTCTAGTCATGCTTGGTGTGAGCACATGGCTTGTCATGTATGTTTCCTTGTGCCATGTGCTCTCCTGTCGATTGTCTAGCCCCTCCCATCTTGTTACCTGATTATTAGTTCATTTTTTCCACCTGTCCTACCTCGTTACCTGTTTATTTAGTTGTTTGCTCCCTATTTATGCTTCTTGTGTTTGCAGTCCTGTCCTGGATCGTTGTTGAATGTACCTTGTGTGTTGTGTCAAGTTAAAGCAAAGCAAAGCAAAGCAAAGCAAAGCAAAGCAAAGTCAAGTCTTGGTTTTTTTATTTATTTATTTATTTATTTATTTTTTTATCTTGTTATTTATTAAATAAAGCCCATTATTGTTTCCTGCACTTGAGTCCTCACTCACTCCTGACATCTTAAGTGTCACATGATCCTTCAGAAATCATTCTAATATATCGTTCTTAGTTCTTTAATAAAGTTCAAAAGAACATGATTTATTTCAAATTGAAATATTTTAAATGTTTTTACTCCCACTTTTGATCAATCTAATGCTGTTGAATGAAAGTATTTATTTCCTTAAAGGCACACTATGCAAGATTTGTACCGTCAATCATTTCGATGGTAAACAAACTCGTAGTAGGGCGAATCATCCCGATAGCAAAGCAGAGGTGGGACGCCGCTGGCAAAACCAGCAATGCAAGTTTGAGAGGTGGCACCCCCACAAATCTTGCGAGAATCACGACTTGCTTAACGGCACAACGTCACATACATCATGAAGCAGCCTCTATGGAAGACACTAGCACGCATTTAAGACGTGAATCAGGCAGAGTCGACGAAGAAAACGAAGAAAGCGCGGTCGGAAGAGTGCAGAGACTGCTCTGCGTGAGTAGTGTTTACGACATTTACGTATTTGCGTGAGTGGTATTAACGCTAAATACAAGTACTCCACAGCGACTCTAGGGGTCGCTGTTTGAGAAAAAACGGAAACTGCATACTGTGCCTTCAAAATATATATCTCTTACTGCCCCCAAACATTTAAAAGGTAGCCATACTCAAACTCTGCACTGCCTGTAATTCAATTAATGTTTCTCATTCTGAGTATTGATCAATCATTTACCCTTTAATAGTGTTAGTTCAGTTCAGCACTGTTCTTTGCCTTCTGTAGAATGTAGCTTCATTTTTTCTGCACACATACATCATATCTGTGTTAAGCATAAATACAATATATTTTTATATGTGCAAATAAATAAATAAATAACTGCAGTAATATAATTGATGATACTATAACTTCCAATGAGGAAACCCATCACAGCTGTTTCATGTGGAACACCGTTATCATATCTACTGTAGATAAATCTGATCTGAGAACAAATGCATCAAATATACAGCAAAACATGTGTGTCTTTTTTGGAATGTTTGGAAATAGATAAATTCATTCCATCATGCATCCATAAATTTACTGTGACATTAGCTGGGATTACATTCACATCTGATATATAATGGAAAACAGGATTACAGGGCTTGTGCAGCAGTATTGACATTCTTCATTCTTCTGGTTATAATTTGATGCAAACCGGTACTGAATTGCAGTCTGTTTGTTTGGGCTGGACATAATATTGGTTGGACCAATGGCATGATAACAGATGGAGAGTATGTTTAAATTTGCTTATTATTATTTTCACAATTCTGTTTGGTGACGCTAGCGGCTCAGAATTTACACTCTTCACCTTTAATATCTGATAAAAACATGCTGAGCTTCGGCCTGTGTGAAAGCAGACAGACAAACACACTATGTGATGGCCGTAAGGAGAATGTTCCGGAGCAGCACAGTTGGTGTGTTTTTATGTGTGCTAATGGATTGCTGTGAGATTGACAGGTCTAATGAAATATATGTGTCTCCCTCCCAGAAGAGAGGAAGGGTAAATAAGGACAGCACAAGAGCTGGGTTCAGAATAGCGTACTGCCTAGCACACAAGCTTTATGTGCAGTATGTAGCTGAATACTAATACTAAGACATTTTAAACAGTATTGCGATATATAGGGCCTATACGGTAAAACCGTATTGGGCGGAGAGAGAGCACATCTGAAGTTCTCTTTCATTCCTCTGAGAGCTCGACAGAGACAGAGGGAATACACTCATCTATGATGAGTTAAAAGATCTTGTGATTTCACAGTAAGCAAGCACAGTCAGGGTTCAAAATGAGTGTCATGTTGGGAAGTAGCAGATAAATTCATGACAGATACACACATTTAGAATAGAGCACTCTCTGGAATACACATCTGACTAGAACATTTATCAGAAAATTACCACATTTAAAGTCTTGATCATTATTTCCAGTGATAAACAACCAGGCAAAATACATTTCTTAATTTTCTGTGACATTAGCTGTGATTAGATTCATGTCTGATATATAATGGAAAACAGAATTGCAGTGCATTTACGGCAGTACTGATATTCATCAAACGTTGTAATCTAATAACCCTATGTATTAAACATTTTACAGTTAATTCTACCCCAACTGCTTAACATACTCATTCCATTCAAATGTTGTTTTGTAAATTATTTCAGCATTTGTTGGATTTTGTACTTTGATTAATATAAAAAAATAATAAAAAAAACTCTCACTTAAATTAATAGACTGTTCAGCATTCACAATGTAACGGAAAGTAATAGCAATATTTCCATACCAAATCTTGACTGGTCACCTATATACTATCATCTTCACATTTTGCATTCTTCTTACCCAGCTGATTTTACACTGCACAGTGACCAAAGCTGCATCCGAATTCCACTACTTAGTATCCACTACCTATCAAAAGTTTAAAGTTCCTCTGTGGAGAAAATCAAGCTTTTCGTGTTGTTTATATGTCTATGGGGTGTTTTAACTATCAAAAGTTACAAAATATTTCTATTTCAAATAAACACTGGTTCTTTGAACTTTGTATTCATCAAAGAATCCTGACAAAAAAAAAAAAAAAAAAAGTGTGAAAAGAGTGTTTAGTTTCATTTTCATGGACTTTGAGTTTGTCTTGAGTATAACCTGTTTCCTTTGTTCTGTTTTCCCGCCAGTCATTTTGTCATGGACATTCATTCAATCATCACACGTGTTTGTTATTTAGTCATCATCACTGTGTGTATATATAGTTGTTCGGTACTGTCTTGTCTACACACTACTACACTTTTGTTGCCTTCTTACCTGTGGATTACCTGAGGTTGTTTTATTTAATAAACCCTTTTTTGTTATTTAAACTCTTTCTGAAACTTATTTGTTTATCATCATCTGGAGTAAATAAGACAGTAATGGTTTCCACAAAAATATTAAGCAGCACAACTGTTTTCAACATTGATAATAATAATAAGAAATGTTTCTTGAGCAGCAAATCAGCATATTAGAATGATTTCTGAAGGATCATGTGACACTGAAGACGGAAGTGATGATGCTGAAAAATTAGCTTTGTATTACAGGAGTAAATTACATTTTAAAATATATTCAAACGGAAATCAGTTAATTTAAATTGTAATAATATTTCAGAATATTACTGTTTTTATTTGATCAAATAAATGCAGCTTTGGTGAGTACAAAACATTTAATTAATTCTTATAAACCCCAAACTTTTGAAAGGAAGTATGACTGTTTTGGATGCATACATTGAGTAACATTGATAAGTTGGCTGCAGAAGGAAAAATGTTACAAAAGTTTATATGCCTCCTTTAATAAATCGATTTGAAACTAAACATACAGAGAAGTTTTCAGCTTAACCTGTCAGGTCTATTGGGTCCATAACAAACACAGGCAGAGATTCTCACCTCTCATATCAAGACGCATCAGTCACCAAATGCTCCTGAGGGCACACCTGCCCCGAAACAATGCCCGCCTCTCTTCACCCCGCACTCCCGTCACATCATTCAGGAACAAACACTTTGCTTTCCCGTGGAGTTCCGAAATACTGACAGATGGATATGACCTTCCCTCTGTTCAATGAGTCGCAAGAATGCTGACTGATGAATCTGAAGTGGCGTTGTGAGTCTGTGCGAGTGTGTTTGTGTGACATTGGGGTTCCGACTCGAGAGGAAAGGTGTGTGAGGATAAACAGAAAATACACAGGGCAGTTGTGACTGTCACGGCTGACACAACTGTCTCTCCCACCACAGGGATCTGCCTCAGATGCTTTAGGGTTGTTGACTTGTTACATTTATTTGATGTTAAGAGACAAGACAGACATTTAACTGGAAATCGCACTTATATTGCTTGTCAATGCAGTTTAAAGACTTTAAAAAGTATTGGGCCCTCATTAAATTATGGAATATTTTTTTTTTTAAATCAATAAAATAGGCCTATTTGTGGAAAAAATATGTAATATTTGAGTTACATAAAAGCTTTTTATTTGTTTTCTTCCTAATTGTCCTTGAAATAGTGGTCAAGAATTATTAAACAGTAATTTAATATTTATTTAAAAAAAATACTTTAATGTCTTTTAATTATTTTTCAATTAATTGTTTTAAACGGAAAAAAATAATCACTTTTTAAATAAATTTTTTATATTTAATGTATCTAATAAATATTTAAATAATTGTATTTATTTTGACTTTATATTTTTTTAAAAAACTATATTTAAATAAAGGTTAATGAATTATTTATTAACATATAATTGCAATGTGTGTAATGTTTTTGCATTATGTATCTGTCTGAAGGATTGTGAATGAGAAAAAAAAAAACAGCAATAAGTAAACTGTTAAAGCTCAGGCTAGTGATAATTTGTGTCAATTTGTGGTGACATTAAAGATTCATAGACCCCTCTCTCGCTCTCCTGCTCTCTGGGGTTTTCAGAGTTTGTGGTATCTGTGTGTTTCTGGTGTGTGTATCTGCTTGGCTGGATGGACGACAGGACAGACAAAAATACAGGTAATTACTGAGAGCAACACTGCCTACTTTATGAAACTCCAATCTTCATCTCTTCATGTCTTCAAGTTTTGCTGCTTATTATTTTCTCAATTATTTTTTTTATTATTTGTATTATTTTAATGAATACAACTTTTAAAATAAAAGCTTTACCATTATAAATATATGTACTGTCACTTTTGATCAATATAATGTGTCAAAAAGTAAAAAAAAAAAAAAAATGAAATGAAATGAAAACTTACTTACCACAAACAATCTTTGCAATCTTTCTTCTTTCAAATTAGAATGTTCATTTATTAATGCCTAACCAGCCAGAAAAAAATTAGCTGTAGTTATGCAGCTGTTTGCCAGTAACTTACTGTAGATTTAAATTGATGTTATTTACTGGCAACAATTTGTTCAAAGTTAAATGACCATTAAACATTAACAAGTCTTTGTCTTTACAGAATAAAATTATAAAATAACAAGTAGCTGCCAGTAATACTGTAATTTCTACAGATTTTTCTGATATAAAGCTGTACATGGAATTGCACCAACATATATATGTGATTTAATTACGTTATATATGCCTTCTCGATCTCTCCGTTCTGCTAACTCTTTTCTACTTAAACAGCCTTCTTGCAGACTGAAAACTATGGGTGAAAGAGCGTTCTCTGTGTCCGCCCCCAGGTTGTGGAATGCTCTTCCTCTAACTGTTAGGAATGCACCAACACTAACAAGTTTTAAGAAACAGTTAAAAACCCATCTTTTTAAGATGTCTGTGACTTAATTGGTGACACTTGATGTATATTCTACTATACTTCTTGTTGTTTTCTTTTTTAATGTATTTTTTATGTATTTATTCTGTATTTTTGTAGCGCTTTGGGTATAAGAAAAGCGCATTATAAATAAAATGTATTATTATTATTATTATTAAACAACGCTAAGCAACCATCAATGTACAACCTTTATACGGCATGATTTAAAAACTATTTTGCAATTCCAAGCCAGTTTCAAGCAGTAAGCAACCACACAAGCAAGCACCACTCATGTTTCTTCAGTCTAAATTGTTTTATTATCAAATGAAATTTAGTTGTGTGTCTGATGTTTGTAGGAATTGTTGCACAGCCATTATGAGCTCTTTAAAGTTTATGATGTGAAAAATACCAATCTGACAGGACGGTTTTAGTTTTCACATCTGCTACAGTCTCCACCTCGATGACTCACCAAACACTTTCTGATGTGATGATACACATGTACTAGTTTATTGATTTTGCTGAGATGCACTTTGCAAAGTGGCTTGTCAATGTCTAACAGTCAATGGCCTATTTAGAGGTCACAGAGTATCATTTGACAGTGCTGGTAATAGATTGCAGGGAAACTAGTTGCGTGCCAGTCAAATCCTGCTCTTCTTCAAGATGTGAAAATAGCAATGATAGACCCATGTTTTGAATCTGTCAGTCACAGTCTAAGGTACCATCTGTTCATCAGATTACTTGCTTCTGTGTGCGTGTCTGCGTGTCTGCGTGTGAGAGGAGAGAGACAAGCCGACAGGTAATAGTTTGACACATACCCCAAAGGATTGTTTCATACTGGAATTAGGTTTGTATTTGCAGATTTTTTACTTCGACGTGCTAAAAAATAATAATAGTAAACTTCACATCAAAACATAAACATAAAAGATGAAAAGTAATCTAATGCAACACATCAAGTATAAAATGCTAAACATATGAGAGACTATTTATTATTAAAAAATAATAATTCAAATGAAAGGTAAAAAAATAAATTAAATTATTATAAAAACATTGAGAGAACTGGCTTCCCTAATATCTATTGGTAGTGTATTCCACAATTTTGGAGCATCATTTATAAAAGCCGCATCACTGATTTTTGGGTGTCTGTTGCTCGGAACCTCGGACCCTAATTATAATTGCAATTATAACTTAAGTTATATGTTCTCTTTTTTAGTTCTAGTTAATAACCGAGCTGCCGAGTTTTTGATAAGCTGAAGTCTGTTTATTGATTTTTGTGGGAGATCTGTAAGAAGTGCATTACTGTAGTCAAGTCTATTTGAAATAAAAGCATGAATTAGTTTTCACCAATTGGCAGCATATGCCAGCAGCCATATCACCCTGTAGCCCAAGACTGGTTGCCCACTAAAGCTAAGCAGGGTTGAGCCTGGTTAGTACCTGGATGGGAGACCTCCTGAGAAAACCAGGTTGCTGCTGGAAGAGGTATTACTGAGGCCAGAAGGGGGTGCTCACCCTGTGGTCTGCGTGGGTCCTAACACCCCAGTATAGTGACGGGGACACTATAGCAGTGGTTCCCAATTCCAGTCCTCGTGACCCACTGCTCTGCACATTTTGTATGTCTCCCTTATTTAACACACCTGAACCAGATCATCAGCTCATTAGGAGAGACTCCATGAACTGAACTGAGTGTGTCAGATAAGAGAGACCTACAAAATGTGCAGAGCAGTGGGTCACGAGGACTGGAATTGGGAACCACTGCCCTATACTGTCAAAAAGCACGGTTGAGATGTTAAACCAAGGTCCTGACTCTCTGTGGTCATTAAAAATCCCAGGATGTGATTCAAAAAAGAGTAGGGGTTTAACCCTGGCATCCTGGCCAAATTTGCCCATTGGCCTCTATCCATCATGGCCTCCTGATCATCCCCATATACTGATTGACTCTATCACTCTGTCTCCTCTCCACCAATAAGCTGGTGTGTGGTGGGCGTTCTGGCGCAGTATGTCTGCCGTCGCATCATCCAGGTGGATGCTGCACATTGGTGGTTGAGGAGATTCCCCCCTTCTATGTAAAGCGCTTTGAGTACCCAGAGAAGTGCTATATAAATGTAACAAATTCACTACAATGTAACAAACAACCCTAAAGTCACTAAATATTTCCGTAAGGGCAGTACTATGGTAAGTTCTAAAATCAGACTGAAACACATCCACAATGTGATTTTCTTAAAACAAAAAAAAAGTGTTTATATGTGCTACAATTACCTTTTTGAGTATCTTAATTGGGAGCTTGGATATCGGTCAATAATTTGCCAGGACACTACTGTCCAATTTAGTAATACAAGTAAATTCTCACAACGTCTCTTTCACAAGATTTACCAGACACACTAGTTCTGATTGATGACATTTGTGTCATTGAAGAACAATGCAGTTACTTTGCATTTTGAGGCAGTACCAATTGATCAATAACTGAGAATAGTATTCTAGGATTTTCAGAATTCTCTGTAATAATCTTTGGAAAATAATCATTTCTTGCCAGAATTATCTTTTGTATTATAAACAGCCTGTATATATTATAACTGTAACAGAGATTTCCTCCATTTTCTTTCAGCAGCTCAACAACCTCTCTTAGCCTCTCACATTATTCTTGTTTAACCATGGAGAACTTTTAACAGTAGACCTCTTTTTGACCTTAAATGGAGCAACAGTATTTACAACAGATGACTATGTATTTTCATTTAAGGAACAGTCACAACTGTATGGCTCAGACGATCTTAAATTATATGCAAAATTTACCACAGCCTCATCATTTGAAATTCACTTCTGGGTCATTAATTCCTCTCCCTTGTGTTAAAATTGCATTAACATTGAAGAAAACACAATAATGGTCTAAAATGGGTAACTGAGATACTAAGATGTTATCAGCATTTAATCCTGTCGTTATTACAAGACCTAATGTGTTACCATACTAATGAGTGTCTTCATTGATGTGCTGGGTGAGTTCAAAACTATCCAGTAAATTCATGAGCTCCTTAGCTTTGGAATATTCAAATCTCCACTCATTATTTTATCATATCTAGTAATACCAAGTGAAATCTCCTATGATAATTCCTAAAAAAAAAAAAAAAAAAAAATGGAACGTGTATGGTGTAATGATGAGCACTGATAATTCTCCTTAAGCTCTATAGCAAGATTCACCCAGATACATTTCATTATACAAAAAACTTTGAAGAGAAAATAACTACAAACCCACCACCCTTCCTGTTTTGTCTAATGGACAGATTAGAATTGTAGTTAGCAGGACAGGTCTCAGTCAGCATTACTGCACCAGTAGTGTTATTAAGCCATATTTTAGTTAAAAGCATACAATCCAGATTATGTTCAGTTGTCAGATTTGTTATAAAAAAAAATATTATTATTATTTTTTAAAGATCAGCCATTAAACAGAGCTAATTTCAATCTGTATGGATTTAAAACAGGAAAGGTAATAGACAATGGCTGAACCTTAATACATTTAAGATGGCTAATGCAGGGATTTTAATAATTATATTTTTTACGGATCTAATAGACACTTAAACAATGATGTCTATGATGATAAAAATGATTTGACTCAAACTTTGGTGAATGTACATGAGGGGACCTTGGATCTGTAACAGAGAGGGAAATCCTACTGTAACTATGTTGCTGAAGCACTTGTGATGGAAAGTCTCACTCATCCTAGTGGGAATCGTCTCAGTTACATATGAGACGGAGGAGGGAGGAGAAGGAGGGAATTGAGACGTCACGTTGGAACATACAGACAAATTGAGTTCCTTTCCAAGGGAACTAGAGCTGCGTCGAAATGCTGTGGGAACGCCCCTGCGTGATTGCGTCATGAAGCATGTATGGAATCAGTCCAATCGCGAGACGGGACGTCATAGGCGGGTGACATCATCGACCAAGAAACTATAAAGCACCCCTGAATCACAACAGCGCAAGCTTCTGAGCGTGAATCATTGTCTGAAAAGTGTTTTTGTCAAATATATATATATGAAGAGTTCAGATGCAAAACCCTCTAAGTGCCATCTGAAAATTTCTTCTAGAATGATCATTTTTATCAAGCTCGTATATTTAAATTCAGTAATTTCACTTAAATGGCAATGAAAATGACCTATTTATTGTAATTTAAGTGAAATTACTGAACTTAAATATACGAGCTTGATAAAAATGATCATTCTAGAAGAAAATTTCAGATGGCATTTAGAGACTTTTGCATCTAAACTCTTCATATATATATAAATATAAATATATGAGTGATATCGAGTATATATGTGAGATATCGAGTACTGGGATGAACATACTTTCTATAATGCTGTTCACTCATCATGATATAGTTGTATATATATATATATATATATATATATATATATATATATATATGTATGTATAGACCATTTCAACGGCCTTTCGTCTGTTTAAGGAAGTGACGTATTTGGCCCTAGGACGTTTCCGGTTAGTTGTCGAGCACATTCAAAACAATGGCGGGATGCGCTTGATGTACAGTGGGATTGCGATAATTTATTTAATCCTGCTATTTAGAATATCTAAATTAAAATTAGGTCCTTGTTGCTCGTTAGTTGGGTCCTCCTTCTGGCCCGAAACGATTTTTTTTTGGGGGGAAATTAAAATGTTTAAATTCCTGAAAAACGCGCCTGGATTGCATCAGTGAAGCAAGAAGGCTGAATACAATTAGTAATATACAACACACATTTCGATTCTGGTAAGTAAAATACTGGATTATTTGTATTTCTTTACGTTAACTGTTTATGTATGCTGCAGCATAATTTAAGATAGCTCTGTTCGTTATTGTTTACATATAAACCTAGCATTTTGACGCGTGTAATTTACTGAAAATATAGGCCAAGCTTTTATTTCAGTCTTTTCCCCTAAATTTTCTGTCTTCTGTGGGCTGTAATTAAGTAGGAGTTAACATTTGTTGGCTAGCTGTCTAGTTAGTTGACAACTGCAGTAAGTAACACATTACAGAATGTATACTGTATAACAGTTTGGTGTGCTGCAGTAGTTTACAAAAGGTAACGGTAAACATTTTTCATCACTTAAGCTTGGCTAATGTTAATTCCAACATTTACTATAGTACACAATAGTAGCATTAGTTCTTAAATATTGTGCATTAACCAGATTAAGTTAATAATTGTTTTTCTGCTTTTGTCTTCAATAGGAAAGCCATCATTTGTAATTTAAGACGTCCAAGACTACTACAGGGAGACAGGAATGACAGCCAAACCACATGTGACCAATGACCATACAGTGTGTGCAGAATTATTAGGCACCTTGATTTTCTGATCATATTTTGTTTTTCAGACACATTTTTACCAATTCAAAACCACATTAAGCTTAATAACTACTATTCATTTTGTATTTAATATATTTAAGGGATATATAATTGTACATGAAGACTGGAAATGAAAACGCCTTATATTCAGGTGTGCATAATTATTAGGCACGTTTTCTTTTACAGATAAAATAAGCCAAAAAAGAGATTTAACTCAGACTCAGAGAAGGAGCATGACCATTGGACAGTGAAATCCACATTGGGTCAGCAGGGTCAGACAAAATCAGGTGGAGAAGAAAAGACACATGTTAACTGCAAAATAATTAAGTGTGAAACCATCAGGAACCCTTTAGTCTCCAGCGCCACCATTTTTTCAGAACTGCAACTTACCTGGAGTCTCCAGAAGAGCAAGATATCAGGATCTCAGAGACTTGGGTTCACAAGCTGAAGTGTAGTAAAATACATGAAGACTGTTTTTATAGGCTTTATGGACAGACAGATTGGAGCTGACTCTTGAAGGACCAGCACATCCTCTTGTTCCACTGTTTGAAGAATGCATCTTCATCGGTAAGTTTTGGGAGTTAATTTTAAAAAATGCTAAAAAACTCCTAAAACGTAATGCCAGATTCTGGAAGATTAATTCTTCATGTATTTTACTACACTTCAGCTTGTGATTCTTAAGCGTGGGGCATTTTTTAGTATTCTTTACCTCTCTTTTTTGGCTTATTTTAACTGTAAAAGAAAACGTGCCTAATAATTATGCACATCTGAATATAAGTTTTTTTTTTTTTTTCATTTCCAGCCTTGATGAACAATTCTATATCACTTATAAATTATTAAATACAAAATGAATTGTAGTTAAGATTAATGTGGTTTGGAATTGGTAAAAATGTGTCTGGAAAAAAAATATATGATCAGAAAATCAACGTGCAAAATCAATAATTCTGCACACATATGAACCCCCAGATGTGTAGAGACCTTGAGGATTGATATTGACCCCCTTTGTTCAGGGACTCATATCTCCATTTCTGTTTGTCAAAAAAAGTCTGTGAAATGTGTTTTATGTTGTTGTCTCAGTTGTTGAAGCAGTATTTATTTACACATTAAGTATTTATTTACACATTAAGAAATTTGCTGGAAATAAAAGCTGTTAAAAGTGAGAGGATGTTTCTTTTGTGTATGTATTTTTAAATATATACAGTAGTCAACATTTGAAGTGGATAAAAACCTTTCATCAAAGTTAACATTAATTTTGAACAATACCCGTTCTTGTCTTAGGACAACTTTGATTAACTTTTTTGATCCACTTCAAATGTTGACTACATAAATACACACACAGCTAGCAAATCTGTATGTGAGGGAAAATCTTATTTTATGATAAAATAAGATTTTCCCTTCAAGGACCTAAAAAGTGTGTTCTGTATGTTTTATTCTTAATTTTACAATTATTAATCTTCACGTATACATTTCTCTTAAATGATTAATACAGGTTTATGCATTAGAAAAAAAAAAAAAAGACAGCCAGTATTACATTGCTTTCACCTTCTATTTATTTGTGACCACATGAGGGGCTCAGATAGGACATTTAAACCCTCTCGCACACCGTTCCACAGCAACACACTTCACCCAACTAAGCACACACATTTGGAAACGAATGAAATGAGTACTGGCATAACTTGTCATAAATGAAGTCCGTTTACTAGCGTACATTTAGCGTTGTAATATACATGTATGTTCTCTAAAGCTGCTCTAAAACGATATGTGTTTTGAATAGCGCTGTACAAATAAATATGAATATTTGCATAGATATGCCAGCAAATGCAAGTGAAATGCCCACTCGTAACCTCCCCGGACAAACCATGATAAGTACGTTTTTGACGCTGTTTGACTTGCTTCATCTTCACCAAACACAAGACCGATGTCATCAACATTTTACGAACGAATGTTCCCAACCTTTCTGCTAAGAAATTCATTGTAAGTATCCAGACTGCGATAGGCTTTTACCGCATCTCTCGTGTACACGCAAGCAGCCGCAACACCCAATCGGACTAACTTACTCAGGCAAACGTTGTTGTGTAAAAAGTATACGCATCAAAGTCTTATTTAAAGGGTCCGGTAATTCCAATCATCGTTAATTTTCAGTTTTTGGAAATACTTTAACTGTTGCCTTTTCGCTAGACGTAAAAGTTACGCGCTTGTTTTCACAGACCTGAGATTTAAAAACGCCGCCACCGGAAATGCTTCAGGGCCAGACATGCGCAGTAGCATTCCAACGGAATGTTATTGTTTACGTCCTTGAAATGGTCTATAGATATAACTATATAATGATGAGTTAACAGCATTATAGAAAGTGTGTTCATCCCAGTACTCGATATCTCACCGGTGGGGATACACACCAACTATGTGTTGTTTGTTTGGGAGTGCAGCATGCCCAGTCAGCTCTCGAGGGGGCTGATTGTGAGCATTGTGAGCGTTTACCATTAAGAACACTGCGCTCCCGCCAATCGCTCTTCGGGGAGGGCGGTTCGGTTCACGCTCTTCTGACATGGGAAAAGTAAACTTGATGAATGCTTTCTGCCTTCCTGTATGTAGCCTCCACGCCGGTACTTGCTGTTTTTTTCCAGACCGGAAAAAAACGGTTTCATACCGTATATTTAGTCACAAGCTCGTTTTGCTGAGTGGTATTCTGATAATCTTCCCATTGACATTGAGCATCAATGTCACATTTTTTTTTAAGATTTATTTATTTATTTATGTATTTTTAATTATGCTTTTAAATTATTTGGTAACACTTTATAATAACGTTCAGTTGTAAGTCATTTATAAGTGGTTAGTTAATGATGAACTAATCATTTACAGAACATTCATAAATGATTAGCAAGTGATATACTAACATTTTATGTATGTTTTGTAAATTCCGTTACAAGTCATTTACTAGTGATTAGTAAATGATTAATTAATTATTTATGAAACATGACTATGCGTTCATAAATCATTAATAAGTGATATATTAATTATTGTATGTATGGTTTGTAGATTCAGTTAGAAGTCATTTACAATTAATTAGTAAATGATTAACTAATCATATACAAAACATGAAAATGTGTTTCATAAATGTTTAATAAATAATGTATTTTTTGTATGTATGTATGTAGCAATTAGAGGGTGCAGAAAGTGTTGGAAATGCCTTGAATACATGTACAGATCATTTGTAACATATTTACGAGTGATGAATAGTTTACACTTTAGATTAGGGGATGCAGAAAGTGTTGTAAATGATTTATAACACTTTCTGCATCCCCTAATCTAAAGTGTAAACTATTCATCACTTGTAAATGTGTTACATATACATTCGTAGATACGATTCGTTGATCTTATGCCTTTTTGATTCTTGAAGTGGTAATCTACAAATGAAGTGTAAGACATTTACAAGTGATGAATAGTTTACACTTTAGATTAGGGGATGCAAAAAGTGTTGTAAATTATTTATTCATGCGTTATAACAGGTGTTGAACACTGTAGTGTGTACTGCAGTGTAAGTGCTGACTGGTGAGGGTATAGACAGCTGTATTCTGTAGTGTGTGTAGTGTGTAGTGTGTACTGCAGTGTAAGTGCTGACTGGTGAGGGTATAGACAGCTGTATTCTGTAGTGTGTGTAGTGTGTAGTGTGTACTGCAGTGTAAGTGCTGACTGGTGAGGGTATAGACAGCTGTATTCTGTAGTGTGTGTAGTGTGTAGTGTGTACTGCAGTGTAAGTGCTGACTGGTGAGGGTATAGACAGCTGTATTCTGTAGTGTGTGTAGTGTGTAGTGTGTACTGCAGTGTAAGTGCTGACTGGTGAGGGTATAGACAGCTGTCTTCTGTAGTGTGTAGTGTAGTGTAGTGTAGTGTAGTGTAGTGTAGTGTGTACTACAGTGCTGACTGGTGAGGGTATAGACAGCTGTCTTCTGTAGTGTGTAGTGTAGTGTAGTGTGTACTACAGTGCTGACTGGTGAGGGTATATACAGCTGTCTTCTGTAGTGTGTAGTGTAGTGTGTACTACAGTGCTGACTGGTGAGGGTATAGACAGCTGTCTTCTGTAGTGTGTAGTGTAGTGTAGTGTGTACTACAGTGCTGACTGGTGAGGGTATAGACAGCTGTCTTCTGTAGTGTGTAGTGTAGTGTAGTGTGTACTACAGTGCTAACTGGTGAGGGTATAGACAGCTGTCTTCTCTGAAACACATGGAGTCTTTAACCACTGTGCTCCTGATGTGAGCAAAACATACAAAAAAATGTAACATCATTTATTAAACATTTATGAAACGCATAGTCATGATTTGAAGATGATTAGTTAATCATTAACTAATCAATTGTAAATGACTTGTAACGGAATTTACAAAACATACATAAAATATTAGTATATCACTTGCTAATCATTTATGAATGTTTTGTAAATGATTAGTTCATCATTAACCAACCACTTATAAATGACTTACAACTGAACATTATTATAAAGTGTTACCGTGCAGGTATGACATCAGAATTAGGAAGTCTAATTTGTCGCTGGTTCCTTCGGGATTTTCCTATTTGCGAATTATACTTCCGGGTTCTGATGTCATACCTGCACCACTCTATTATGACTGTTTTTACTTTGTATTCATACTGACTCAAAAATAATAATTTATATTGTTACATAGAGTAAAGTCAATTTTGTGTGCTGTAATACATTATACATACATCATAACACATTTTACAGCCAATAACTCTACTTAATTTATCATATGCGACCCTGGATCACAAAACCAGTCACAAGTCGCACGGGTATAATTGTGGCAAAAGCCAACAATACATTGTATGGGTCAAAATTATTGTATTTATATATTTTTTTATGCCAAAAATCATTAGGATATTAAGTAAAGATCATGTTCCATGAAGATATTTTGTAAATTTCCTACCGTAAATATATAAGACATTTATTTTTGTGAGTGAATGCAGCACAATCGCGAACATAAATGGACAACTTTAAAGGCGATTTTCTCAATGTTTTGATTTTTTTTGCACACTCAGATTCCAGATTTCCAATAGTTGTATCTCTATCCTAACAAACCATACATCCATTGAAAGCTTATTTATTCAGCTTTCAGATGATCAATAAATCTCAATTTAAAAAAACTGACCAATGTTTTGTGGTCCAGGGTCACATTTAAATAATTTAAAAGATCAGTGCACACGATTAGACTTAAATTATACACTAAGGATTTTACTTAGAAAATTTTCATTATAATTCCTCACTTTAATGCTAATTAGAAGCGTACGCACATTATTATTTGATTTCCAGCATTTGTCAATCTGTGCAAGTTTTAATTGCTATAGTAGCTTTAACTTGCATCAGTTTAAAGATTTTTTTTTTTTTTTTGCCTTTTATTATGAAAGGACAGTATAGTAAAGTTCGACGACCCGGGACTTGAACTCGGGTCGCCCAAAGCTAAAAAAAAAAACATTGTCAGGTCACTGACCACTAGTCCATTGAGGCTAACAATTTGCTGTAATTTGATAAATGTTAGAACCTTATTGTGTAAGAAACATAGGGGGAACAGAATCCGACGGCAAATAATTCAGCTGTCGAAATCCGTTCCCCCACCCCAATGATGAGAGATGTTGATGTATCGGCTTAAAATATGCTTATTCTATTCTGTGTGTGGATGGAGCTTAAACAGCATCAATTTGAGAAATATTAGAACCTCAGTGTGTCAGAAATATGGGGGGAACATAATCCGACGGCAAAAAACTACAGCTGTTGGAATCTGTTCCCCCACTCCCATTATGAGAAGTGTTGATGTAATGGCTTAAAAAAAATGCTGATTCTATTTTGTGTGTGGATGGAGCTTAACTTGCATCAGTGTAAAGAATTTTTTTTTTTGCCTTTTATTATGAAAGGACAGTATAGTAAAGTTCGACGACCCGGGACTTGAACTCGGGTCGCCCAAAGCTAAAAAACAAAATTATTGTCAGGTCACTGACCACTAGACCATTGAGGATAGCAATTTACTGCAATTTGATAAATGTTAGAACCTTATTGTGTAAGAAACATAGGGGGAACAGAATCCGACGGCAAATAATTCAGCTGTCGAAATCCGTTCCCCCACCCCAATGATGAGAGATGTTGATGTATCGGCTTAAAATATGCTTATTCTATTCTGTGTGTGGATGGAGCTTAAACAGCATCAATTTGAGAAATATTAGAACCTCAGTGTGTCAGAAATATGGGGGGAACATAATCCGACGGCAAAAAACTACAGCTGTTGGAATCTGTTCCCCCACTCCCATTATGAGAAGTGTTGATGTAATGGCTTAAAAAAAATGCTGATTCTATTTTGTGTGTGGATGGAGCTTAACTTGCATCAGTTTAAAGAAATTTTTTTTTTTTTTTTTGCCTTTTATTATGAAAGGACAGTATAGTAAAGTTCTACGACCCGGGACTTGAACTCGGGTCGCCCAAAGCTAAAAAAAAAAACATTGTCAGGTCACTGACCACTAGGCCATTGAGGCTAGCAAATTTCTGCAATTTGATAAATAATAGAACCTTATTGTGTAAGAAACATAGGGGGAACAGAATCCGACGGCAAATAATTCAGCTGTCGAAATCCGTTCCCCCACCGCAATGATGAGAGATCTTGAAGTATCGGCTTAAAATATGCTTATTCTATTCTGTGTGTGGATGGAGCTTAAACAGCATCAATTTGAGAAAGATTAGAACCTCAGTGTGTAAGAAATATGGGGGGAACAGAATCCGACGGCAAAAAACCCAGCTGTCGGAATCCGTTCCCCCACTCCCATTATGAGAGGTGTTGATGTAATGGCTTAAAAAAATGCTGATTCTATTTTGTGTGTGGATGGAGCTTAACTTGCATCAGTTTAAAGAATTTTTTTTGCCTTTTATTATGAAAGGACAGTATAGTAAAGTTCGACGACCCGGGACTAGAACTCGGGTCGCCCAAAGCTAAAAAACAAAAATATTGTCAGGTCACTGATCACTAGACCATTGAGGATAGCAATTTGCTGCAATTTGATAAATAATAGAACCTTATCATGTAAGAAACATAGGGGGAACAGAATCCGACGGCAAATAGTTCAGCTGTCGAAATCCGTTCCCCCACCCGAATGATGAGAGATGTTGATGTATTGGCTTAAAATATGCTTATTCTATTCTGTGTGTGGATGGAGCTTAAACAGCATCAATTTGAGAAATATTAGAACCTCAGTGTGTCAGAAATATGGGGGGAACAGAATCCGACGGCAAAAAAAACAGCTGTCGGAATCCGTTCCCCCACTCCCATTATGAGAGGTGTTGATGTAATGGCTTAAAAAAATGCTGATTCTATTTTGTGTGTGGATGGAGCTTAACTTGCATCAGTTTAAAGACATTTTTTTTTTTTTGCCTTTTATTATGAAAGGACAGTATAGTAAAGTTTGACGACCCGGGACTAGAACTCGGGTCGCCCAAAGCTAAAAAACAAAAATATTGTCAGGTCACTGACCACTAGACCATTGAGGCTAGCAATTTGATATATAATAGAATCTTATTGTGTAAGAAACATAGGGGGAACAGAATCCGACGGCAAATAATTCAGCTGTCGAAATCCGTTCCCCCACCCCAATGATGAGAGATGTTGATGTATCGGCTTAAAATATGCTTATTCTATTCTGTGTGTGGATGGAGCTTAAACAGCATCAATTTGAGAAATATTAGAACCTCAGTGTGTCAGAAATATGGGGGGAACAGAATCCAACGGCAAAAAACCCAGCTGTCGGAATCCGTTCCCCCACTCCCATTATGAGAGGTGTTGATGTAATGGCTTAAAAAAATGCTGATTCTATTTTGTGTGTGGATGGAGCTTAACTAGCATCAGTTTAAAGATTTTTTATTTATTTTTTTTGCCTTTTATTATGAAAGGACAGTATAGTAAAGTTCGACGACCCGGGACTAGAACTCGGGTCGCCCAAAGCTAAAAAACAAAAATATTGTCAGGTCACTGACCACTAGACCATTGAGGCTAGCAATTTGCTACAATTTGATAAATAATAGAACCTTATCGTGTAAGAAACATAGGGGGAACAGAATCCGACGGCAAATAGTTCAGCTGTCGAAATCCGTTCCCCCACCCCAATGATGAGAGATGTTGATGTATCGGCTTAAAATATGCTTATTCTATTCTGTGTGTGGATGGAGCTTAAACAGCATCAATTTGAGAAATATTAGAACCTCAGTGTGTCAGAAATATGGGGGGAACAGAATCCGACGGCAAAAAACCCAGCTGTCAGAATCCGTTCCCCCACTCCCATTATGAGAGGTGGTGATGTAATGGCTTAAAAAAATGCTGATTCTATTTTGCGTGTGGATGGAGCTTAACTTGCATCAGTTTAAAGAATTTTTTTTGCCTTTTATTATGAAAGGACAGTATAGTAAAGTTTGACGACCCGGGACTTGAACTCGGGTCGCCCAAAGCTAAAAAAAAAAAACATTGTCAGGTCACTGACCACTAGGCCATTGAGGCTAACAATTTGTTGCAATTTGATAAATGTTAGAACCTTATTGTGTAAGAAACATAGGGGGAACAGAATCCGACGGCAAATAATTCAGCTGTCGAAATCCGTTCCCCCACCCCAATGATGAGAGATCTTGAAGTATCGGCTTAAAATATGCTTATTCTATTCTGTGTGTGGATGGAGCTTAAACAGCATCAATTTGAGAAATATTAGAACCTCAGTGTGTCAGAAATATGGGGGGAACAGAATCCGACGGCAAAAAACCCAGCTGTCGGAATCCGTTCCCCCACTGTCATTATGAGAGGTGTTGATGTAATGGCTTAAAAAAATGCTGATTCTATTTTGTGTGTGGATGGAGCTTAACTTGCATCAGTTTAAAGAATTTTTTTTTTTTTTTTTGCCTTTTATTATGAAAGGACAGAGTTCGACGACCCGGGACTTGAACTCGGGTCGCCCAAAGCTAAAAAAAAAAAACATTGTCAGGTCACTGACCACTAGGCCATTGAGGCTAACAATTTGCTGCAATTTGATAAATAATAGAACCTTATTGTGTAAGAAACATAGGGGGAACAGAATCCGACGGCAAATAGTTCAGCTGTCGAAATTTTTTTTTATTTTTTTTTTTTTTTTTTAGTAAACTAAAAAGCTTACAGCACCTGGTATTCCCAAGCGGTTTCCCATCCAAGTATTAACCAGGCCCGACTCTGCTTAGCTTCCGAGATCAGACGAGATCGGGCGTTCTTTTTTTTTTTTTTTTTATTGAAATTTTTCCAAATACAAAAAGTACATCATAACTTTCAGCACTTTCAATACATCACTTTACAATACAAGTACTCAGTACAATATATTTAAGCTTAAAAACTGTTAAAAAATACAATAAAATAGAAATAAAGTAAAAGTAAAACCTAAAAAACCAAATCACTTCCAGGTACATTCCATTCTAAATCTTTTAAAACTTTAGAAACCCTTGGAGTAAAAACAACATAAAAGCTTTGCAACGTTTTCATACTTAAAATACAAATACAGTCCTTCAATATATCTTTCTGTTTTCCTTTTAAGAACATTCCAAACATCAAGCACCACTTTTCCTTTTTTGGCCACATTTCTTCTTTCCCATACTGCATTTTTTATCAACATTATTAACAGGTTCACAAACTTTTTACTTTGACAATTTTCCTCCCATCCAAACATCACTATCCTCTTCCATTCTATTACCTCTTCGTCCCAGTCCTCAATTAATTCTTTTATCATCTTTTTGCATTTTCTGTAAAAACTCTCCAACTCTTTACAGTGTAAAAACAAGTGTAAAATTCCTTCATCTTCGTCTTTGCATACTTTACATGTTGCATTCTGTTCCATTCCAATCTTAGTTAAAATACATTCGGTATTACTTTGTGCCTTATAAAATACTCTAAACATTCCAGCTTGGTTTCCACTATCTTTCCCCTCATATTTCTCCATATACTTTCTTTTTTGAGATCTTTAATTCTCTGTACCCAAAAATTGTTAGCAACTGGTTCTTTAAAAACACCATCTCTAAAATAACAATAAAACCGTTTAACATTACACTCCTTAAAATTAAATAGTTTCCCTTCCAGTCTGACATAAATTTCTTTCTCTTCCTTCCATTCCTCCATGTTTTCTATTCTTTTAATCCATTCCTTCGGTATTGCGTTTTTGACAATTTCGTATTTATTTTCTATTTCTCGTTTGTTGCAGTCCTCTTTTGCTTCCTCCATTGCATCCATTATAAATTGTGATGGTAAAAACCCTTCTTGAAATTCATACAAAACATCTCTTACCCTTGTTATTCCCACCTCCATCCATTTTTTGAAAAAGATCTCTTTCCCATCTCTTAAAATACTTTTGTTTAAGAACAGAGGTTGGTTTAAAATGTTTTCTCTTCCTTTCAGATTATAATCTATTACAGTTAAGAAATCCCCCCAAGCACTTAAAATTTCCTTATAAAAGTCAGGTAATCCTTCCGCCATCCAGTTTTTTGTTTTCATCCATAAAATATCCTCCCCCAAATTAAAATTCCCACATTTGTTTAAAAATATTTCATAACTTTCTTCCATTCTGTTTCATTTTCTTCTTGCAACAATTTTTTGACTATTTTAACTCTTAAGCAGTTTTTCCTTTGTTTAATATCCATTAACCCCAACCCACCCTCTTCTAATGGTCCTAATAAAGTGTTGTATGCTATTCTCGATGGTTTACCCTCCCACAAAAAACAGAAAAAACATTTTTTCAACCTCCCTTCTACCCACAAAGGCATTTCTGTCACATATAAAACGTACAACAGCTTTGAAACCATTAAAACATTCAATACTAAAACCTTCCCTTTCAAATTTAAAGCCCTCATTCTCCAAAAATTTAACCTTCGCTCTATTCCTGTTATCAATTCCTCCCACATTTTTTCTCTTACTTGTCTCCCATCCTTTCCCATTAAAATCCCTAAAATCCTAATTTCTTCAACTTCCTTAAAATTAAAACATTCCGTTAAAACTGACGTTGCCCCAAACTTCATATACACTGTCTTGTCCTCATTAATTTTACTTCCTGATCCTTTGCAAAATTCTTGTACATTCTTCATTACTTGTTTTACATCCTCTTTCCCTTTAACTATTATTGTTGTGTCATCCGCATATTGAAAAATGGAGCTTAACTTGCAACAGTTTAAAGAATATATTTTTTGCCTTTTATTATGATAGGAAAGTATAGTATCAAGAAAGTTCGATGACCCGGGACTTGAACTCGGGTCGCCCCAAAGCTAAAAAGAAATATTGTCAGGGGACTGACCACTAGGCTATTGAGGCTTGCAAAATGTAACAATTTAATAAATATTAGAACCTTATTGTGTAAGAAACATAGGGGGAACGGAATCCGACGGCAAAAAAACAGCTGTCGGAATCCGTTCCCCCACTCCCATTATGAGAGGTGTTGATGTAATGGCTTAAAAAATGCTGATTCTATTTTGTGTGTGGATGGAGCTTAACTTGCATCAGTTTAAAGAATATATTTTTTGCCTTTTATTATGATAGGAAAGTATAGTATCAAGAAAGTTCGATGACCCGGGACTTGAACTCGGGTTGCCCAAAGCTAAAAAAAATATTGTCAGGGTACTGACAACTAGGCTATTGAGACTAGTAACTTCCTTCAATTTGATAAATATTAGAACCTTATTGTGTAAGAAACATAGGGGGAACGGAATCCGACGGCAAATAGTTCAGCTGTCGAAATCCGTTCCCCCACTCCCATTATGAGAGGTGTTGATGTAATGGCTTAAAAAATGCTGATTCTATTTTGTGTGTGGATGGAGCTTAACTTGCATCAGTTTAAAGAATATATTTTTTGCCTTTTATTATGATAGGAAAGTATAGTATCAAGAAAGTTCGATGACCCGGGACTTGAACTCGGGTTGCCCAAAGCTAAAAAAAATATTGTCAGGGTACTGACAACTAGGCTATTGAGACTAGTAACTTCCTTCAATTTGATAAATATTAGAACCTTATTGTGTAAGAAACATAGGGGGAACGGAATCCGACGGCAAATAGTTCAGCTGTCGAAATCCGTTCCCCCACTCCCATTATGAGAGGTGTTGATGTAATGGCTTAAAAAATGCTGATTCTATTTTGTGTGTGGATGGAGCTTAACTTGCAACAGTTTAAAGAATATATTTTTTGCCTTTTATTATGATAGGAAAGTATAGTATCAAGAAAGTTCGATGACCCGGGACTTGAACTCGGGTCGCCCCAAAGCTAAAAAAAAATATTGTCAGTGGACTGACCACTAGGCTATTGAGGCTAGCAAAATGCTACAATTGAATAAATATTAGAACCTTATTGTGTAAGAAACATAGGGGGAACGGAATCCGACAGCAAAAAAACAGCTGTCGGAATCCGTTCCCCCACTCCCATTATGAGAGGTGTTGATGTAATGACTTAAAAAATGCTGATTCTATTTTGTGTGTGGATGGAGCTTAACTTGCATCAGTTTAAAGAATATAGTTTTTGCCTTTTATTATGATAAGAAAGTATAGTATCAAGAAAGTTCGACTACCCTGGACTTGAACTCGGGTTGCCCAAAGCTAAAAAAAATATTGTCAGGGTACTGACAACTAGGCTATTGAGACTAGTAACTTCCTTCAATTTGATAAATATTAGAACCTTATTGTGTAAGAAACATAGGGGGAACGGAATCCGACGGCAAATAGTTCAGCTGTCGAAATCCGTTCCCCCACTCCCATTATGAGAGGTGTTGATGTAATGGCTTAAAAAATGCTGATTCTATTTTGTGTGTGGATGGAGCTTAACTTGCATCAGTTTAAAGAATATATTTTTTGCCTTTTATTATGATAGGAAAGTATAGTATCAAGAAAGTTCGATGACCCGGGACTTGAACTCGGGTTGCCCAAAGCTAAAAAAAATATTGTCAGGGTACTGACAACTAGGCTATTGAGACTAGTAACTTCCTTCAATTTGATAAATATTAGAACCTTATTGTGTAAGAAACATAGGGGGAACGGAATCCGACGGCAAATAGTTCAGCTGTCGAAATCCGTTCCCCCACTCCCATTATGAGAGGTGTTGATGTATTGGCTTAAAAAATGCTGATTCTATTTTGTGTGTGGATGGAGCTTAACTTGCATCAGTTTAAAGAATATATTTTTTGCCTTTTATTATGATAGGAAAGTATAGTATCAAGAAAGTTCGATGACCCGGGACTTGAACTCGGGTTGCCCAAAGCTAAAAAAAATATTGTCAGGGTACTGACAACTAGGCTATTGAGACTAGTAACTTCCTTCAATTTGATAAATATTAGAACCTTATTGTGTAAGAAACATAGGGGGAATGGAATCCGACGGCAAATAGTTCAGCTGTCGAAATCCGTTCCCCCACTCCCATTATGAGAGGTGTTGATGTAATGGCTTAAAAAATGCTGATTCTATTTTGTGTGTGGATGGAGCTTAACTTGCAACAGTTTAAAGAATATATTTTTTGCCTTTTATTATGATAGGAAAGTATAGTATCAAGAAAGTTCGATGACCCGGGACTTGAACTCGGGTCGCCCCAAAGCTAAAAAAAAATATTGTCAGTGGACTGACCACTAGGCTATTGAGGCTAGCAAAATGCTACAGTTGAATAAATATTAGAACCTTATTGTGTAAGAAACATAGGGGGAACGGAATCCGACGGCAAAAAAACAGCTGTCGGAATCTGTTCCCCCACTCCCATTATGAGAGGTGTTGATGTAATGGCTTAAAAAATGCTGATTCTATTTTGTGTGTGGATGGAGCTTAACTTGCAACAGTTTAAAGAATATATTTTTTGCCTTTTATTATGATAGGAAAGTATAGTATCAAGAAAGTTCGATGACCCGGGACTTGAACTCGGGTCGCCCCAAAGCTAAAAAAAAATATTGTCAGGGGACTGACCACTAGGCTATTGAGGCTAGCAAAATGCTACAATTTAATAAATATTAGAACCTTATTGTGTAAGAAACATAGGGGGAACGGAATCTGACGGCAATAAAACAGCTGTCGGAATCCGTTCCCCCACTCCCATTATGAGAGGTGTTGATGTAATGGCTTAAAAAATGCTGATTCTATTTTGTGTCTGGATGGAGCTTAACTTGCAACAGTTTAAAGAATATATTTTTTGCATTTTATTATGATAGGAAAGTATAGTATCAAGAAAGTTCGATGACCCGGGACTTGAACTCGGGTTGCCCAAAGCTAAAAAAAATATTGTCAGGGTACTGACAACTAGGCTATTGAGACTAGTAACTTCCTTCAATTTGATAAATATTAGAACCTTATTGTGTAAGAAACATAGGGGGAACGGAATCCGACGGCAAAAAAACAGCTGTCGGAATCCGTTCCCCCACTCCCATTATGAGAGGTGTTGATGTAATGACTTAAAAAATGCTGATTCTATTTTGTGTGTGGATGGAGCTTAACTTGCATCAGTTTAAAGAATATAGTTTTTGCCTTTTATTATGATAAGAAAGTATAGTATCAAGAAAGTTCGACGACCCTGGACTTGAACTCGGGTTGCCCAAAGCTAAAAAAAATATTGTCAGGGTACTGACAACTAGGCTATTGAGACTAGTAACTTCCTTCAATTTGATAAATATTAGAACCTTATTGTGTAAGAAACATAGGGGGAACGGAATCCGACGGCAAAAAAACCAGCTGTCGGAATCCGTTCCCCCACTCCCATTATGAGAGGTGTTGATGTAATGACTTAAAAAATGCTGATTCTATTTTGTGTGTGGATGGAGCTTAACTTCCAACAGTTTAAAGAATATATTTTTTGCCTTTTATTATGATAGGAAAGTATAGTATCAAGAAAGTTCGATGACCCGGTACTTGAACTTGGGTCGCCCCAAAGCTAAAAAAAAATATTGTCAGGGGACTGACCACTAGGCTATTGAGGCTTGCAAAATGTAACAATTTAATAAATATTAGAACCTTATTGTGTAAGAAACATAGGGGGAACGGAATCTGACGGCAAAAAAACAGCTGTCGGAATCCGTTCCCCCACTCCCATTATGAGAGGTGTTGATGTAATGGCTTAAAAAATGCTGATTCTATTTTGTGTGTGGATGGAGCTTAACTTGCAACAGTTTAAAGAATATATTTTTTGCATTTTATTATGATAGGAAAGTATAGTATCAAGAAAGTTCGATGACCCTGGACTTGAACTCGGGTTGCCCAAAGCTAAAAAAAATATTGTCAGGGTACTGACAACTAGGCTATTGAGACTAGTAACTTCCTTCAATTTGATAAATATTAGAACCTTAATGTGTAAGAAACATAGGGGGAACGGAATCTGACGGCAAAAAAACAGCTGTCGGAATCCGTTCCCCCACTCCCATTATGAGAGGTGTTGATGTAATGGCTTAAAAAATGCTGATTCTATTTTGTGTGTGGATGGAGCTTAACTTGCAACAGTTTAAAGAATATATTTTTTGCCTTTTATTATGATAGGAAAGTATAGTATCAAGAAAGTTCGATGACCCGGGACTTGAACTCGGGTCGCCCCAAAGCTAAAAAAAAATATTGTCAGGGGACTGACACTAGGCTATTGAGGCTAGCAAAATGCTACAATTTAATAAATATTAGAACCTTATTGTGTAAGAAACATAGGGGGAACGGAATCTGACGGCAAAAAAACAGCTGTCGGAATCCGTTCCCCCACTCCCATTATGAGAGGTGTTGATGTAATGGCTTAAAAAATGCTGATTCTATTTTGTGTGTGGATGGAGCTTAACTTGCAACAGTTTAAAGAATATATTTTTTGCATTTTATTATGATAGGAAAGTATAGTATCAAGAAAGTTCGATGACCCGGGACTTGAACTCGGGTTGCCCAAAGCTAAAAAAAATATTGTCAGGGTACTGACAACTAGGCTATTGAGACTAGTAACTTCCTTCAATTTGATAAATATTAGAACCTTATTGTGTAAGAAACATAGGGGGAACGGAATCCGACGGCAAAAAAAACAGCTGTCGGAATCCGTTCCCCCACTCCCATTATGAGAGGTGTTGATGTAATGACTTAAAAAATGCTGATTCTATTTTGTGTGTGGATGGAGCTTAACTTGCATCAGTTTAAAGAATATATTTTTTGCCTTTTATTATGATAGGAAAGTATAGTATCAAGAAAGTTCGACGACCCTGGACTTGAACTCGGGTTGCCCAAAGCTAAAAAAAATATTGTCAGGGTACTGACAACTAGGCTATTGAGACGAGTAACTTCCTTCAATTTGATAAATATTAGAACCTTATTGTGTAAGAAACATAGGGGGAACGGAATCCGACGGCAAATAGTTCAGCTGTCGAAATCCGTTCCCCCACTCCCATTATGAGAGGTGTTGATGTAATGACTTAAAAATGCTGATTCTATTTTGTGTGTGGATGGAGCTTAAACAGCATCAGTTTAAAGAATATATTTTTTGCCTTTTATTATGATAGGAAAGTATAGTATCAAGAAAGTTCGACGACCCGGGACTTGAACTCGGGTCGCCCCAAAGCTAAAAAAAAATATTGTCAGTGGACTGACCACTAGGCTATTGAGGCTAACAAAATGCTACAATTGAATAAATATTAGAACCTTATTGTGTAAGAAACATAGGGGGAACGGAATCCGACGGCAAAAAAACAGCTGTCGGAATCCGTTCCCCCACTCCCATTATGAGAGGTGTTGATGTAATGACTTAAAGAATGCTGATTCTATTTTGTGTGTGGATGGAGCTTAACTTGCATCAGTTTAAAGAATATATTTTTTGCCTTTTATTATGATAGGAAAGTATAGTATCAAGAAAGTTTGACGACCCTGGACTTGAACTCTGGTTGCCCAAAGCTAAAAGAAATATTGTCAGGGTACTGACAACTAGGCTATTGAGACTAGTAACTTCCTTCAATTTGATAAATATTAGAACCTTATTGTGTAAGAAACATAGGGGGAACGGAATCCGACGGCAAATAGTTCAGCTGTCGAAATCCGTTCCCCCACTCCCATTATGAGAGGTGTTGATGTAATGGCTTAAAAAATGCTGATTCTATTTTGCGTGTGGATGGAGCTTAACTTGCAACAGTTTAAATAATATATTTTTTGCCTTTTATTATGATAGGAAAGTATAGTATCAAGAAAGTTCGATGACCCGGGACTTGAACTCGGGTCGCCCCAAAGCTAAAAAAAAATATTGTCAGGGGACTGACCACTAGGCTATTGAGGCTAGCAAAATGCTACAATTTAATAAATATTAGAACCTTATTGTGTAAGAAACATAGGGGGAACGGAATCCGACGGCAAATAAACAGCTGTCGGAATCCGTTCCCCCACTCCCATTATGAGAGGTGTTGATGTAATGGCTTAAAAAATGCTGAGTCTATTTTGTGTGTGGATGGAGCTTAACTTGCAACAGTTTAAAGAATATATTTTTTGCCTTTTATTATGATAGGAAAGTATAGTATCAAGAAAGTTCGACGACCCTGGACTTGAACTCGGGTTGCCCAAAGCTAAAAGAAATATTGTCAGGGTACTGACAACTAGGCTATTGAGACTAGTAACTTCCTTCAATTTGATAAATATTAGAACCTTATTGTGTAAGAAACATAGGGGGAACGGAATCCGACGGCAAATAGTTCAGCTGTCGAAATCCGTTCCCCCACTCCCATTATGAGAGGTGTTGATGTAATGGCTTAAAAAATGCTGATTCTATTTTGTGTGTGGATGGAGCTTAACTTGCAACAGTTTAAAGAATATATTTTTTGCCTTTTATTATGATAGGAAAGTATAGTATCTAGAAAGTTCGATGACCCGGGACTTGAACTCGGGTCGCCCCAAAGCTAAAAAAAAATATTGTCAGGGGACTGACCACTAGGCTATTGAGGCTAGCAATATGTTACAATTTAATAAATATTAGAACCTTATTGTGTAAGAAACATAGGGGGAACGGAATCCGATGGCAAATAGTTCAGCTGTCGAAATCCGTTCCCCCACTCCCATTATGAGAGGTGTTGATTTAATGGCTTAAAAAATGCTGATTCTATTTTGTGTGTGGATGGAGCTTAACTTGCATCAGTTTAAAGAATATATTTTTTGCCTTTTATTATGATAGGAAAGTATAGTATCAAGAAAGTTCGATGACCCGGGACTTGAACTCGGGTTGCCCAAACCTAAAAAAAATATTGTCAGGGTACTGACAACTAGGCTATTGAGACTAATAACTTCCTTCAATTTGATAAATATTAGAACCTTATTGTGTAAGAAACATAGGGGGAACGGAATCCGACTGCAAAAAAAAAACAGCTGTCGGAATCCGTTCCCCCACTCCCATTATGAGAGGTGTTGATGTAATGACTTAAAAAAATGCTGATTCTATTTTGTGTGTGGATGGAGCTTAACTTGCATCAGTTTTAAGAATTTTTATTTATTTTTTTGCCTTTTATTATGAAAGGACAGTATAGTAAAGTTCGACGACCCGGGACTAGAACTCGGGTCGCCCAAAGCTAAAAAACAAAAATATTGTCAGGTCACTGACCACTAGACCATTGAGGCTAGCAATTTGCTGCAATTTGATAAATAATAGAACCTTATTGTGTAAGAAACATAGGGGGAACAGAATCCGACGGCAAATAGTTCAGCTGTCGAAATCCGTTCCCCCACCCCAATGATGAGAGATGTTGATGTAATGGCTTAAAATATGCTTATTCTATTCTGTGTGTGGATGGAGTTTAAAATTACTTGCTATGCATTATTATTTTAATTTTTGCAACTAGTTTGTATTTTTAGTAGCGTCTCAGTTGCTGAAATGTATGTCCCTGGATGAAACCACATTTATTCAGTGAGATACCTGCTTAAAATTGTATTGAATTAAGTTTCGGCATCTCTCAAACTATTATTAAGATTTGCTTTTATAGCTGTACACACTGGAGGAAGAGAGACAAACCATGCAGATGTGAGTTTGCACAACTTGTCATGTCCAGGTTGATTTTATCAGTAGATGAGGTCACAAACAGGTGAAAAGTGGATTGTAATTCCCACAGGCCCAGCAGTCTTTCTTATGATGTTATCAGGTGCTCTCCTACTTTCATGTAGGAATGAGGGTTTCATTATTTTGCAATTCTTTGATGTGAACTGAGACAATGTTCTTCCTCATCCTATGTTGGCTTTGATTCAGGTGTGCCTATAAAAAAAGAGCAGCATTACACTACATTTTGATTCACTTTCTGACAGTTCTACCAGAAAGACTCGGGAGGCAAAAATACCATAACAAGTATACATTTATTAACAATACAGAAAGCAAATATTATGATATAAAGTTATTTGGCGTAGGCCCCGTCCGTAGCTCGTAATCCGAGGGTACGGAATCTGCATTTCCTGCCTGAAGACGAAGGCAGGGATGCAGCCAACCCTCTTGGAGGTATGGAAAGGGACCATCCTGGTGGTGGTGGGGAGGATGGAGGTGAATGAAAGCGTCAGCATCTGCGAACTCAGACATGTGTAAGTACCGATCTTTTATACTACAAGTATTAGAACACGATTGGATATGAGATGGTAATAAGTGACGTAACAATTGAGTCTTTCCGGCAGAACTTGCTCTAATGCTATCTATCTATCTATCTATCTATCTATCTATCTATCTATCTATCTATCTATCTATCTATCTATCTATCATGTGAAAAAGAAAGGACACCCTTTGGAATTGTATGGTTTTACGGATCAGAACATAATAAAATCATCTGGTCGTTTGCAGGTTTTAAAATGAGGTAAATACAATCTCAGATGAACAACAACAAATGACATATCAACAAATATAAAGGCAAAATGGAAAGGCCTGGGGTTACAAACTAAGTGCACTCTTTGATTAAATTGCTTGTAGAGATACTTTTAGCTGCAATAAGTTGAAGGAATCATTTTCTGTATGACAATATCAGTCTCTCGCATCGTTCTGGAGGAATTTTGGCCTAATCTTCGTTACAACATTGCTTCAGTTCATTGAGGTTTGCTGTGTTTAATTTTCGCCTAACTTGGTTCGCCTAACATTATGGCCATACATCTCCACTTTGGTCTCAACTGTCTAAAGCCTGGTTCACACGGGACGATTTTAAAATTGTCGGCCGATTTTCCAAACCTGAGAGACCCCACACACGGCGATAAAAAATCACGGGTCTAACAGTTTTGGTCGTACAGTGTGTGGTGCGCAGCCACACGGCAAAATACACACATCACACACGAACCGATTTGACTCCCGAGCATTCCCAGGTCAGACGGAAAATCTCGCAAAATCCCTCGAGATCAAACGTGACTTCAGAGTAAACAATCATGGCGGACGAAGAGGATGCAGTGGCGATAGTTTGTAGTTTGTTTTTAACCGGAAAAAAAACGTTATCAAAAGAAAAGGCGATGATCTCCGACGTCCACTGGACTTTCTGGTGCGCCATGCCGCCGGCTGTTTTGATTTTGTTTCCCGGTGCTTCCTCGCCGCCTCGTCACCTCGCTTTCTGATTGGCTACACGCCACAGTCCACAGGCTGCGTGCTCGTTTGTCCCCGGGGGACACCACACACGAGGAGAAATCGGACCAAATAAATCCAACATGTTGGATATCCCCGATTTGAGATCGGAGCGGTCCCGACGTCCTTCCGAGCAGACGAGAGCAGTCTTAACACACCACACATGGCAGGAATATCTGATCAGATTATTTTACGATAATCGGAGCATCCTTAAGATTGTCGGAAGGGGTGAATCGGGGCTAAAATCGGCCTAATTATCCTGCCGTGTGAACCAGGCTTAATAGACATTATTTCTGAAGTCTTTAGGTTTGTTCAGATGCAACCTTGCAAACCTAAGCTGTGCTGTTCTTTTTAGAGAGAAGAAGCTTTCACCTGGCAACCCTTCATAACCCTTCCATGCCATACTTGTCTCGTCTTTTTCTAGTTGTACTGCCATGAACTTTAACATTTAAAATGTTAACTGAGACCTGTAGAGTCAGTGGTGTAGTTCTTGGGTGTTTTACGATTTTTCTGACCTTGGGGTGAATTTGCTGGTACATACATACATACATGCATACATACGCACTCACGCACGCACGCACACGCACACACACACACACACACACGCACGCGCACACACACACACACACACACTGTACATACATCCATCCATCTATCCATCCATCCATCCATGACATCAGGTTTGAACATGCACACACAAACACACATACATACATACTGTACATGAAGAGTTCAGATGCAAAAGCCTCTGAAAAGTGCCATCTGAAAATTTCTTCTAGAATGGTCCATTTTTATCAAGCTTGTATATTTAAGTTCAGTAATTTCACTTAAATAGCAATGAAAATTACCTATTAATTGTCATTTAAGTGAAATTACTGACCTTAAATATACGAGCTTGATAAAAATGACCATTATAGAAGAAATTTTCAGATGGCACTTAGAGGCTTTTGCATCTGACCTCTTCACATACATCCATCCATCCATCCATCCATCTATCCATCCATCCATGACGTCAGGTTTGAACATGCACATATACAAGTGAGATTTCCAAGCCATTGGCAGTCGTGTGAACTATTATTTTCAATGTTGTTGCACAGGTCTGATTTTTAGGGCAAACTGTTCCTATAAAAGGTTATTCAGTCTTAAAGACAGGTCACATTTTGCCAGGAAGCTATAAAAAGGGTAACTTGTGTGGTTTGTTCTCCTAGGGGGAACCTGGTATTAACCTAATTAACCTTGCACTTCAGTTGTCTATAGCCCTTGTAAACAGTGGGTAACTGACCCATGCACCTCAGGCAGTGTAGAGAACTGCTGGAGAATAATGTGTTTTAAATGAATGTGTCAAAATGCACTTGAGAGAACGGGAGGTTCCTCTCTCTTTGTTTTATCCCTTACGGCTCTGTGACTGGTTTCCCATGGCCCGAAGGCAATTGGCTCACCGGAGCCTCCATTACTTATCTGGTGACGGAATGAAAGAACAAGTTCTTCTCTCCTAAACTTTGAACAGTGAATAAAGATGTCAAGCAGTGCAGTGTGCTCTTGGGTCAAAGTTTGTTACCATAGGGATATGATTCTGCCATCTGTTGTTTACCCGCCTATGTAACATGGTTTAAAGCCTACTGCCTCCGTCTGTGTGCCCTGACAGGTAAACAAAGATAGGCAAACTCATTACAAAACCCTCTCTGAACTCAGTTTCCATCTAATTTTCTCATGATTGTGCTTAACATGTGTTATGACGTGGGTCAACGGTAAATTAAGACACAAAATCTGGCCCATGTGGCACAGTAACTCACTAGCAGAACAGCTGGCTGAAAGCTAAACAATCTTTCTTGTGTATTCCCCATCTAGCAGATTAAACCAGCATAAGCTGGTAATGCTGGTGTGTTTCGTCGGTTTTAGAGGGGTTTTGTATATATATATGTACTGTGTCACATATACTGTGGGACGTTTGCCATTATATTTTTAAAACAATAATATCTTAGTAAAAAACTAAAATAATATTGACAAACTATATATCATTTGAAAGGTTACAATCTCTAGTTTTCATATTTGGTGGCTGTTTAAAAAAAAAAAAAAAAAATACAGAGGAGCAGTAATTTATCAATTTGCAACTAAATATTCAGGCCTTTATTTTGAAATAACAATAAACATGAAATAACATGAAAGATTGGTAGAAACCTCTTTTTTTTTCATGCCAAGAGTTCAAAAGTTAACACCAATTCAATTTTATGAGAAAAAAAGGTTAGAAAATGTTTTAAATATAAAGAAAAAAAATATTGATTCTTGATTTGTGATGAGGCTGCGAGCTATAACACACATATGTGCTCTTTTTATGTTTATTATAGGTTGAATTCAAATCAAATACTGCCAAACCACCCACACTACTTCTGAATAGGATGTCTACTTCATAAATTGTATTAAAATTATGGAAATACATGGTTCAGATCACTCAAAATATTTATGAAAGTGGAGGTGCCCTTATTTGTACAGTAATGGAGCTTGGATGTAATCTAGTGACAAAGTTTGGCACTGCGCCCAAATTAAATCTTACTGAAAGCAATTTTTTTGAGATATCAACGTACAACTTGGAACACAACTTGTTCAGATATTTGGCTTTCATTTTTTTATTTTTTTTTTGCAGTTTTAGAGTAAAACATATTTTGTAAAATACATATTTTATATAAAATATACAATGAGGAAAATAAGTATTTGAACACCCTGCTATTTTGCAAGTTCTCCCACTTGGAAATCATGGAGGGGTCTGAAATTGTCATCGTAGGTGCATGTCCACTGTGAGAGACATAATCAAAAAAATCCAGAAATCACAATATATGATTTTTTAACTATTTATTTGTATGATACAGCTGCAAATAAGTATTTGAACACCTGTCTATCAGCTAGAACTCTGACCCTCAAAGACCTGTTAGTCTGCCTTTAAAATGTCCACCTCCACTCCATTTATTATCCTAAATTAGATGCACCTGTTTGAGGTCGTTAGCTGCATAAAGACACCTGTCCACCCCATACAATCAGTAAGAATCCAACTACTAACATGGCCAAGACCAAAGAGCTGTCCAAAGACACTAGAGACAAAATTGTACACCTCCACAAGGCTGGAAAGGGCTACGGGGAAATTGCCAAGCAGCTTGGTGAAAAAAGGTCCACTGTTGGAGCAATCATTAGAAAATGGAAGAAGCTAAACATGACTGTCAATCTCCCTCGGACTGGGGCTCCATGCAAGATCTCACCTCGTGGGGTCTCAATGATCCTAAGAAAGGTGAGAAATCAGCCCAGAACTACACGGGAGGAACTGGTCAATGACCTGAAAAGAGCTGGGACCACCGTTTCCAAGGTTACTGTTGGTAATACACTAAGACGTCATGGTTTGAAATCATGCATGGCACGGAAGGTTCCCCTGCTTAAACCAGCACATGTCAAGGCCCGTCTTAAGTTGCCAATGACCATTTGGATGATCCAGAGGAGTCATGGGAGAAAGTCATGTGGTCAGATGAGACCAAAATAGAACTTTTTGGTCATAATTCCACTAAACGTGTTTGGAGGAAGAAGAATGATGAGTACCATCCCAAGAACACCATCCCTACTGTGAAGCATGGGGGTGGTAGCATCATGCTTTGGGGGTGTTTTTCTGCACATGGGACAGGGCGACTGCACTGTATTAAGGAGAGGATGAAATGGCCATGTATTGCGAGATTTTGGGGAACAACCTCCTTCCCTCAGTTAGAGCATTGAAGATGTGTCGAGGCTGGGTCTTCCAACATGACAATGACCCGAAGCACACAGCCAGGATAACCAACGAGTGGCTCTGTAAGAAGCATATCAAGGTTCTGGCGTGGCCTAGCCAGTCTCCAGACCTAAACCCAATAGAGAATCTTTGGAGGGAGCTCAAACTCCGTGTTTCTCAGCGACCTGACTGATCTAGAGAAGATCTGTGTGGAGGAGTGGGCCAAAATCCCTCCTGCAGTGTGTGCAAACCTGGTGAAAAACTACAGGAAACATTTGACCTCTGTAATTGCAAACAAAGGCTACTGTACCAAATATTAACATTGATTTTCTCAGGTGTTCAAATACTTATCTGCAGCTGTATCATACAAATAAATAGTTGAAAAATCAAACATCATGATTTCTGGATTTGATTTATTTAGATTATGTCTCTCACAGTGGACATGCACCTACGATGACAATTTCAGACCCCTCCATGATTTCTAAGTGGGAGAACTTCTAACAATTACGGTGGCCGAGAGAGCTCAACGCGCTGCAACTGAAGAAAACACATGCAAATAGAAAAACACCTGCAAATTAAAGAAAACATCTTCATCAGTTTCACAACACATGTGTGCTCCAAATACTCACAACACAACCAAATACAGAAACGCGCTGCAAAAGTTCACAACACAACCAAATACAGAAACGGGCTGCAAAAGTTCACAACACAAACAAATACAGAAACGCTCTGCAAATAGAACAGAACACAACGGAAATGTTTCCGGGGAACCCAATAAGTGACGGACCCGGCTGGGACATGCTTACAGCTGTCTACTTTTATTATTATTAATTTTTTTTGCAAAACATACAGAGATGACACGTTTATGACATACAACTTTGTATACAATATACAAAATGTATTTACAATATGTGCAATGTCATAAGAATACTAAAAAGAACAACGAGCTGAAGACTAAAATAAATAAATAAGATAGAGAAAAAGAACATGAGGGAAAGACATTAATCTATACATCAGTTACATTGTACACATTTTGTCATGTTATGTTAAAATAAGTTTCATAAGAAATGTTAGAATGCAGCTAGGGTCCAAATATGAGACGGCAAGTTTTAAAGTTGAGACACTCACACACAGATATAACGCATATTTTAAAAACTTTGTTGTATAAAATGTATATTTATTTGCAACAGTTATGTTAACAGCAATAATACTATATTTCTGGTAAGAACAGCTATTCAGCTGATGGACACGCGCTGCGTTGTCATGGTAACATCCCAGGTGAAAATAATGAGGAAATTACGTTGTCTTTTGTTGCTCCCTTCATCAACATAATGGCACACAAGTGCCCCGCTCCCTCCAAAGTGCCCAATTCAAGGGCTCTGCCGTCTGCCTTTTTAAGAGAGTAGGGCATAGGTAAAGCTCACGAGCAATAAGCACGTCCCAGCCGTCCGTCCGTCACTTATTGGGTTCCCCGGAAACATTTCCGTTGTGTTCTGTCCTATTTTCAGCGCGTTTCTGTATTTGGTTGTGTTGTGAACTTTTGCAGCGCGTTTCTGTATTTGGTTGTGTTGTGAGTATTTGGAGCACACATGTGTTGTGAAACTGATGAAGATGTTTTCTTAATTTGCGGGTGTTTTTTCTATTTGCATGTGTTTTCTTCAGTTGCAGCGCGTTGAGCTCTCTCGGCCACCGTACAAAATAGCAGGGTGTTCAAATACTTATTTTCCTCACTGTAAATAATTATATTTTTACATTGTACATTTTCATAAACTCAAACTTCTATAACTTTTTTTTCTTTTTACGGGGGTGACAGCTAAGGGGTAATACTTATTGTAATTAATGGGGTTATTATTCAGTGTTTCCATGAATTAGTTGTACATTTCCAACATCTTTGCTTTCATTAAAACCTATAGGTTCATTGAGTGAAATCATACATTTGCATTCTTAGTGTTGCTACAGTATTATGACACATCCTCAAATAAAATATGGGCAATTAAATATGTAAATATTCATATGCCTGTTGTAACGCTCAAATCCACGGAAGACAAAGATGATGAGTACGTAACACAGGTTTTTTTTAACTAGATCAAAATATACAGCCAACATGCGTGTAAACATGCAATACGAACAATACCAGACACTGAAGTGAGCACAAAGAGGTTAAATAACTTAAATACACAGTGATGATGATACAATGACGAACAGCTGTGATGATTGGTGTTAGTGTCCATGGTGACTGACTGATGAGTGGTGGGAAACTAGAACAAGAAACACACATGATGAATGTAAACAAAACAGAAAGTCAAAGAACCTAAAACAAACTGAACGTGACTGTGACACCTGTATAATTTTACCTTTCAGATGAATCTCTTTAACTGGGATACTGCTTTGTCTGTCAGTTAATCAATTATTATCAACTCAATTGTAAAAATACAATTACAAAATACAAAAATGTTAGTACTACATTAACCCTTAAATGCATGAATGTTTCACCAATCCTTATTACATATTCAAGTCTTTAGCGACCCGGATCTATATATAACATGGACGGATCTCTACCTGTCACGATAATATAAAACTAATATTTAATTGCGTTCAGTACTTGCTCTGAATCGCTGAGCCATTTCAAGTTTTGCTGATGATACTTCCTATTCTTTTGTTTTCTGCCTGTGGTAACTAGATAGATAGCATAGATATATCCTTCGATGCCTTTGATATCCAACAGTCCTGTGCTTTCCGTTATGTGACAGTAGAGCTAAAAAAAAATAAAGATGGCGTCTGAAAGTTGCAGCTGGTGGTCAGTTTGTATGAAAATGTACATTTGTGATAAACAGTTTCCACTTATGATGTCATTTCTAGCGAGAAATGACTATTGTTGTCATTAAATATTCACTTAATTTTCACCAAAGCTCACTCTATTTTGCTGTAGATCATTAAATCGTTATGCTACCTCAGAAGTCTGTCCGAAATCAGTTTTTGTGAGGTACCTTCATGCGCAGACGCTGCTTGCACTTATTCAGTCATCAAAGATTTCAAAGTAATCATCAAATTATTATTACACACCTCGGGTAATTAGCGACCCTATACATTTTCTTTACAAAAAATGAATGGGAAAAAGGGCATTCTTTAAAAAAAAATTTGTCTTGTTATATTGTTTATAATTAATTGATTGAGGAATACTAAGTGGGTTGATGTCTAACTTTAAAAAAATGAATGGGGATGAGGGTAATGAATGACGTCCCAGGTCACTAAAGACCCGAGGTATGTGTTTAAGGGTTAATGACACTTATGTAAATATGCAAATATTAATAAAATCAATTATAAATTCTGTAAAAGCTTATCCCGGGAAACATAGCAAATGTCATCATGCACATGCTAAAATTTAATCTAAATTTGTTTAGGAAATTATATAGGAGAGATGAAAACAGAACAAAATTAAACAGTAATTTTCATAAGTGTCACAGGTGGTTTGCAGCAAGCACGAATACGACACTGGAGTCTTTATTTATAACCTGTAACACATATAGGGCTATAAATATAGGGTTTGAATAAAGGAAACCAAACTAGACACAGGTAAAACTAATACGTAACTATAGAAACAAACCAAGGAAACTGAGCAGGAAAACAGGAACTAAAAGAAACAAAACAGAATATCAGTCCATAGAATGGATCATAAACCTGGCATAAATGTATGCAAATTCCAAATGATAAAATAGTAATTCATGAGAAATCTTTGAGTTCATTGGAAATCTCTTACTTTATATTGCAGACTTTGGTATCTTGGCAAATTTGATCAACGTGTGAGTCACTGTTTAGAAACTTTATAGATCCGACATGATTCGATTTTTTATTTACTCTTAGGAGAAGAATGTGAAATGCAGGAGAGCCAAAAGTCTCTATTTTCTTTTCATTCTAATTGTTGTCTATGAGAAGCAACATAGCTATAAAAGGGATAGTTGTCATGTGGGGCCAAACATCGGAATGACTTGGAATGCCAAGAGATTTCAAATGAGAATTTGTACATTTCCGTCTTTTGAAAGGGATTTGATGAGATTAAGGCCTGGAGGGAATTAAATGGAAGGAGGTGTGGAAAAGCCTCATTGTTTTCAGGTCTCATCCAGGCAAGACCTTTAACTTGGATTTGCATTTGGGCTGAACTAATTGAACTCCTCCCAGCTGTGTTCTAGAGCAAGTATGCATACTCGTATACGCACGACTCCTGCCAAAGCTCTGTAATCCCTTTTTGCCACTGCGGTGCAGATAGAATTCCAGCAGTCTATTCAGCTTCAATTCAGTTTTCAATTCCAAGGTGATTTTATTGGAAAAAGCGGCAGCACAAGTTGCCAAAACAATTAACAAAAAAAGGCTTGCTTCACAGAGAAACAACATAGTCTGTGGAAAACATATATATTCTGATCAATAATTCTCATTTCCTCTTCTATCCCCCCATAGAAACCTAGAAAACAATCTCGAGCATGTGTGTGTCAAAGGGATTCTGTTTGGCAGATCAGATTAAAGTATAGATTTGTTTCTTTATTAGTGTTATCCAGTGCTGAATCACTGCCGTTGACCCTCAATGGCAAGAGCTTATTGAAACACATAAGCCTCTGTGAGTTTGATACAAATCAGGTGACAAAAGCCACCGTACCTCAATTCTCCCATGATGCAAAGTCTCAGAGGAATTAGAACCTCTTTTAGTTGAACTCTTAAACAGATAAAGTGTTGCTATACAAGTTTAAACACAGGTGTTAAAAAATATGTGATAATAAAGATGGGATTTAGTTGTTGACTTATATGCAGGGTCCAAAATTAACATTAACACCAGATGAAAGTTGACTTTGGAAGTAAATAAATAAACTATAATAACTATAATATAATAAATTATATAATGTTATATAATATAATACATATAAACTTTTTAACACTCTTGAAGGCAACATTATGTGGTTTAAATTTGTATAAGAATTGTAAGAGAGGTAAGCTGATGTAAGTAATGCAAACATGCTGAAATCAAGAACATTGATTTTGAACTGGTGCTGAAGTGTTTAATGTTTTGCTCAGTGCAGCCACGGCACATATATAAGGGCAGGTGGCCTCACCAACATATTCATCCAAACATAGACCTCTATATACACTGAATTAATAATAAATTGTAAATGTGTTCAGCATGCTGCAACAAAACATTTTTTGATACTATTTTAAGTCATAAAGTGAGCAAGATATGTTAAAATTTAGCACATGGATTCAGCAGGCATGTATACTAAGTGGGGCAGCCAGTTTCTGAGCTTTCCCCAGCTCTACAGCGACCCTCAATTGTACAATGTAAATCTGTGGTGAAAAATAGAACTGCAGCGCACCATAATTGAGAGCAATTGAGTAAAAGTTTTTCAAAACAAACTTCCTGGTGAAACATTAAAGTAGACTAGTGTGATCAACAGTGCAGATACATTTTTATTTTTTCATATTTTATTTAATATTACCAAAATTATTCATAAATAATGCTTTTTTTACTCAAAAAATAAGATGCTTACTCTCAGAGAAATGAGGCCTACGATTAATCAGATGCAAATAGAAATATAAAATGAGTCCTAATTGAAAGAGAACAAGTTGACAAAAAGATTGAATCCAATGGGTGATAATATAGCATAACAAGTGATTTATAAGCTACTTTTTATAGGCTGGTCATTTTTGACTGGGAACATCACAAGTGTTATAGGGTTTTGAACACAACACAATGGTTAAGGTATTCGAAGTGTGATATGTATATTTATACCGCTATTGTGCCTACTATGTGCTATTCACTTTCACACTCTTACTAAAGATACAGTATGTTACTTTGTACACTCTTCATATCACAGTCCTGCAAAGATAACAGAAAATTCGCAATTGCTGTCCTGTGTCAAAACATGAGAGCAGTTGCACTTTAAAGGGGTCATAGACTGGATTATTTTATTCTTTTATAATGTTTCCTGGGGTGCCCTTATAATGTTAGTATGATTTTAACATCAACAATTGTCATAATTTAGAAATAAAAGGCATTTTTTCCAAGCCTGAATTTAGCCTCTGATTTGAACGCTCTGTTTTAAGGGGCGTGTCTGCTGTGAGACTTCAGTGTAAACGCCCACTGCTGTGATTGGCTGACATGTTTGCATATGAAATAGCTAGTATTACATGTGGAACTCTCTCTAAAACTTTTACTACGTTTTTACTATTGCAGCTATCGAGATTGCAACCTTTCATGTGATGGGAATAGATCATTATGATCAATACACTTCACGATTCCTTAGTGATGAGCATTGAGCAGATGACAGACAGTCTGTTGATCGCGTATAAAATTACACCTCTGGCTTTCACCAAATAACAATGTAAACACGATGTAAATATAGTAAGAGCTTCGTTGTACAGTACATTGTAACAGCGTCATGATTTTGTGATGATTGATTTCAACGAGTTTTGGCAAGTGTCCAGATTGTTTGATTGACAGCTTGGGCAATTGGAAAGGGAGCGTTCTTTGATCGCTTTCTTTATATAATTTAATCACAGTTTAAATAAGATTATTTTCATCTAGGGCTGGGCGATATATCGCATGAAATTGTTAGGTGCATCTCGTCAGTAAAGCCGGTTCCTTGATTAGTAGTAATTTCGCCATCACCTGCTTTCAGATGGAGCGGCATTTACAACACAGAGCCGTAGTTAACTGACAAGCTGAGCCATATCGCATTAATTATCGCAGGCGATACGTCCGCGATAATTAATGCGATATGGCTCAGCTTGTCAGTTAACTACGGCTCTGTGTTGTAAATGCTGCCTTAAAAAACCCTTACTACCCAAGGGTTGAGTCTATCCCCTGTCCATCCCGGAAAAACAGGAGGCCATGGAGGAGTACATCAAGGAAGCACTCCGACAGGATTTAATTTATCCTTCAGCGTCCCCTGCTGCGTCCAGTTTCTTTTTTGTGGCAAAGAAGGACGGAGGCTTGCGGCCATGCATTGATTACTGGACTCTCAACTCACAGACCATAAAGTTCAGTTATCCCCTTCCTCTGGTCCCGTCTGCCTGGAGAACAGTTACGTGGTGCCTGTGTATTCTCCAAGTTGGATCTGCGAAGTGCCTACAATTTAATTTGTATCCGCAAGGGTGACGAATGGAAGACGGCCTTCGTGACGCCCTCTGGGCACTACGAATACCGAGTCATGCCCTATGGCCTGTCCAATGCTCCTTCAGTCTTCCAAGGTTACATGAACGAGATATTCCGAGATTTCCTTCATCGATTTGTCATTGTCTATATTGACGATATCCTGATTTTCTCCAAGAACCTTATTGAACACCATCAACATGTGAAGCAGGTCCTCCAGCGCCTCAGAGAACAACATCTCTATCTGAAATTAGAGAAATATGAGTTCCACACCTCCACTGTCCACTTTTTTGGGTACGTCATAGACCAACGAGACATCCAGATGGACCAGATGAAGGTGGAAGCCATCCGGACTTGGCCTCAACCCGTCACCATCAAATAACTTCAGAGATTCCTCGGATTTGCAAACTTTTACCATAGATTCATTCACAACTACAGTCTTCTCAGCTCTCCCCTGACTTCACTCCTCAAAACCCGGCCCAAGTCTCTGTCCTGGAACCCAGAAGCCACCACTGCATTTGCCACCCTCAAAGAAGCTTTTGCCACCGCTCCCATCCTCATCCATCCTAATCCTGAGTTACCGTTCACCGTGGAAGTGGATGCTTCATCTACAGGTGTGGGAGCGGTACTTTCGCAGCAGCAGGGGAACCCCCCCACTACTCCATCCATGTGCCTTCTACTCCAAAAAGCTGTCCCCAGCGGAGCAGAATTATGACATCGGCAACAGGGAACTCCTCGCCATCAAGCTTGCATTAGAGGAATGGAGACATTGGCTGGAGGGAGCCAAACATAAGTTTGAAGTAATCACCGACCATAGAAACCTTGAATATCTCAGAGAAGCTCGTCATCTCAATCCTCGTCAAGCCAGATGATCCCTCTTCTTCACAAGATTTGACTTCCTAGTCACTTACCGACCTGGACACAAGAATTCCAAAGCTGATGCTCTCTCTCGTCTTCATCAACCTGATCTGGAACCAACTACTCCTGAACCCATTCTCCCTCCAGCCATGATCGTCACTCCCATCCTCTGGTCTATAGACGAAGACATTCGCCTAGCCACGCAAACTGAACCTGCTCCGCCAGGAGGTCCAGAAGGGTGTATTTACGTACCAACATCCTGTCGCCTACCCCTTCTGGACTCAGCTCACACCTCTCCGGGCTCTGGACACCCAGGTAGCCAGCGAACCCTCTCGCTCCTCAGTCAATGCTGTAACGTAACTGGTGACCCTCTATGACCCAAGATATCTCCCGTTATCTCAAGGGCTGCTCAGTTAGTGCCATCACCAACACTCCCCGTCGACTGCCAGCAGGCAAACTGATTCCACTGCCAATTCCTCATCGCCCATGGTCCCACCTGGGAATCGACTTCATGACCGATCTTCCACCCTCTGAATACAATACCTGCATCTTCGTCATTGTCGACTGATTTTCTAAAGCCTGCAAATTGATCCCTCTAAAGAGTCTGCTTACAGCCTTCGAAGCAGCCGAGGCACTTTTCCACAATGTCTTCCGTCATTTCGGCCTTCCTGAAGATATTGTATCCGACCGAGGTCCTCAGTTTATCTCCCGTGTCTGGAAAGCCTTCTTCAAGCTCCTCGGAGTCTCCATCATCCAGACTGAGCGTAAGATCCAAGAGATCGGGAGGTACTTGAGGTCATACTGCCACCAGAACCAGAACAGCTGGAGCCGGTTCCTTCCCTGGGCGGAGTATGCCCAGAATTCTCTTCGCCAGTCTACGGCTTACTCCGTTTCAGTGTATCCTCAGATATTAACCTCCCCTGTTTCCCTGGTCCGGCGAGCCACCTGAGGTTCCAGCTGTTGTGTGGGACTCAGCTCATGTACATCTACAGCAGGCAGTGCGAAGACACACAGCTCAAGTCAACGCTCGAAGATCTGAGACACCAAAGTATCAACCTGGACAAAAAGTATGGTTATCCACCCGAGATATCCGTCTTCGCCTGCGCTGCCGTAAGCTGAGTCCCCGCTACATAGGTCCTTTTACCATCCAGAGGCAGCTCAACGACGTCACCTACCGGCTCAACCTTCCTGCACAGTATCGTATATCACCATCCTTTCACGTTTCACTCCCGAAACCTTATTCTGAACCTTTGTCTCCTCCTCACACAGAACTCGGTGAAGCTGACGTATCTCCTCCTCCCGAAGTCGCAGAAGAAGAGCTCATCTACAGAGTCCAATCCATCATCAACTCGCGGTGACGGGGCAACCGGCTGGAATATCTGGTCAACTAGGAGGGGTACGGTCCAGAAGAACATTCCTGGGTAGCTCGAGATGATACTTGACCCCTCCCTTCTTACCCAGTTTCACCAAGATCATCCTACTCGTCTCGCACCCAGAGGTCGAGGTCGTCTCCGTCGTCACAGTTTCCGGCCGTCTGGAGCCAACCGTGGAGGAGGGGGGACTGTCACGGAGTCAACAGAGCCATCACTTCCGCCCACTGCACCTGATCACTGCACTCCGCCCACCAGATCACAGTCACCTGAGTTCTGATCACCTGAACATGCATGTCATGATTGCACTCCCTTTATCAGTCACTGTTTCCTGCACCTTAGTGTCTGGTCTCGTCTCTACACGATTCAAACTTCTTACCTGCATTACCTACCTGTGGATCTACTTACCTGAAGTCCAGTTGTTTCCCATCATCTCTGTCCATCGTCGACTCGCCCTGTGTTTCATCGTCATCGTCATCATCATCACCTGCAAATACATTATTCAAGTTCAGCTAAGTGTTCAACTTATCAGCATTGCTTTCATCGTTCATCTCATCCTGCATCGCTCACTCTGCACTTAATAAAGTTTGTTTGTTTGTTACACTCTACCTTGTCTGCCTGTGACAGTGATCTTCACGCAGCTGGATTTATGGCACTGCTGCCATGTGGAAACAGCTTGTACCCAAGGTTGAAACACAGAGGTGTACAGCAAGAGAGTAATATCTTCTCCTTCACCCTGTCTCCTTCCTCCAGACAGGTTTATGTTTTAGAGAAAGCTAAAGGATGAACTGAACATCCATCTTCATACATATCTTTTTTTTTTTTTTTTTACTTTCATAAAAAGTGACTCAATGAATTACTCAAGTTTTACAGTATTGCATGCTAATACCTTGCTTATACCTTTTTATACTTCCCCCCACTTATAATGTAAGTGTTGTTTTAAACCAACAAATAGTAATAGTTTTAAATTTAGTTTTAGCATTTCCACCCTCTCTCTGACCCTTCAATTTAAACAGACATTTATAAAATATTTTTTATTTTTTATCTGAATACAAAATTAGTTAGACAAGCACCAATGCATGTTAGGCCACATTTACATTACATGGTTCAAGAGACCCAATTCCAATTTTTCCTCCCATGTGGCACAGATCGGATAAGACCCACACATTTTTAAGCAGGAAAAAAAGCATATGGATTCTGATATTCTCAGATCGGTTTCAGGCCTCATTCATATGTGGAAATAAATCTGATATGAATCGGATATGTGTCATGTAAGCGGACAGTCAATTCGAGTCATACGTCATTGAAAAGCAACAGTGACGATTGAGATCAACTCAGGTTGACACCAACCGTGATTACAGACTCTTTTTTTTTATTTTTATCTGCCTTAAAAGACCAGTGTTTGGCTGACCTTTAAAGATATTGTGGAGAGCAAAAGTTTGTATTATCATTTAGTCTGCATCCATTGCAAATTGCACCATTTTTACCTCCTTTTAGGCCTAAGCTTTTCCGGGTCAGTACCTCTACCTTGGGTTGTTTCACCAAGTGTATAGTATAAATGCAGAGATAGGATATGGGTCACTTTTAAAAGAAGTAAGCTGGTCGTCGTCGTCGTCGTCGTCAAAAAAAAAAAAAATATATATATATATTTAATTTTTTTTGGTCAACATATCTGAATTGGGCATCAAGACCTGCAGTGTAAATGCAACCTTATATAATAAGCAAGCAAAGTAACTGTCAGTTGTCTTTTATGAACAAGTTTAAGTGAACCCTTAAAGGGGTCCTATTATGCCCTTTTACGAAGTCTTGATTTTGTTTTTGGCGTGTACTAGAATAGGTTTTCACGCTTGATTGTTCATAAAACACATTATTTTATCACATTTTTTACTTTATTGCAGCTTCTCAGTCTGGCTCAAATTATCTGTTTATTTGCTGTTTTGATTAAGCCCCTCCTTCCAAAATATGAAATGTGTTAAACAAATATTTGTTTAATAAATATTTGTTAGCTGGCCCAATGTGTTGTGATTGGCGATTAAATATTAACAATGGCAATTCAACCCATTCAAGCCAGATTCAGACCCTGAGAATGTTTACGAACAAAATGATTGTGCAGAACCTTTGCAAGCACAGATTCCACAGGATGTTTCAGAGAGGTAAGTTCCTAAGGATCAGTGAACATTCTTACAAAAGTGTGAACTTACAAAAGCGAGAGCCCTGTAACTAAACACTTCATCAACACTGTAATGTTAGCTAGAAGGCTAGCAGAGCCAAACAGCTTTTCCCTTTGTTTACATCGCAGCAACAAGATACAACTTATAATTGGAACTGCTAATAGAAAGCACAACAATAAATAATAAAACACACTTACAGGTTGTGATCCATAAACTGATTGTCCTGACAAACTGAGAACTGCTCCGTCTTTCAGGAGAAGCTTTTGTGCGTAGCCGGCATTGTACTCTCTTAGGTTCTGGAAGCTGTCCTCTGTAAAATGTGCAGTGCACAGATAAAAGTTGGGGTTATAATGTTCAGGAACACTGTTAAAAATACATTTAAACCACTGTTTTCTAAGTTCGTTTTCTAGGGTGGAAAAACAGCATTTCTTCGACATGGCAACAACACGCTACTAAATGAGGTCATCTTCTTCATCTTTTCTAGTGCAGCTCAACCAGGCCTATTCACCTTTTTTTGCGTATTTTGTGGGCAGGGATTATTTAAATGAGTGACTTTGTGACTTCACAAGATCCCGAAGATGCGTGTTGTAGTCCCAAGAGCCGTTTGTTGTAGTTCTTGAAAAGTAAAAAAGAAGTAAAAAAAAAAAAAAAAAGGACAAAAGCATAATAGGACCTCTTTAAAATTGTGCAATGTGTGTGTTTGAGTGTGTGTTAGTCAGATGTTTATACAGCTTTTCAAAACAGCAAAACTGAAAGAAATCCAATGGCTTGCATGCTGGAGAGAGCCATCAAAGCCATGCAAATTCATGCACTGACACTCGCTGACAGACAACCCAGAATTAATCAGCAGTCTGTCAACCGAACTGCATCGTGATTTTCAAAAAAGCAGTGACAATTGTTCTGTTTGTTCTGTTCTGTTTGATAACCCCCTCTTTCTATTCATGCAAATGGAAAGTCACTCTCAATCCAACAATAATCACAAATGAAGCAATTAAATGCTCAATTTCAGTACGTCATTTACATGGATACCATGTGGCGTTGATTCATTAGGATCAATCAGTGGCACAGAGATTAATGTCAGAGACAAGACAGTGGAATGGCAGATAATCACGCAGCTTTACTTGTTGGCATTGCCTGCAAACCGCTTTGAGCCGTTTCTTTCTATTTGAAGAGAATCTAAAAGCCCACCAGCGCTTGCAGGTCCACGTCTGTGGTGGAGGTGCTCTGTCAAATGAAATCAAAGAAACATGTTGGCAGCGTGTGGATATTTTGGCCGCTGTATTTTGACTTTTCCAGTAATCGCTTTAATACAGGTTGTTTTTAACTGTTAAATATGTTAAATTAAAGGTTCACCTCTGGGTCTGCCACCATCATCATATGACTAATGCTCCAAAAGCTATTAACAATAATACTTACAACAGTTACTTAGTAAATAAAATAACATTTTGCTTTGCTTTGGACTGTATTATTGTGATTATACATTTTTAGGCATTTTTACAGTGATTTAAAATAATAATAATAATAATAATAATAATAATTAATGGAAAATGTATTTTTTTACCAAAACAAACATATTTTAAAATAATAAAATAAAATAAAATAAAATACATTGAGGTCAAACAAATGTATTACTAAATGTATTATGTATTCATTTTCTTTTTCAATCTTTTAACTAGTTTCCATTTTTTTGTAGTAGATGTATTTTGTATGTAAGGTAAAGTTCCTAGAATAACTGTAAGCATCAAATGAAAAATTGCACATACATTTACATCAGATAAACAATATATAAATAAAAACACAGATGGGAGGATTGTAGCTCGATTCTCAACCCTGCAAATATAACACACACAATCTACCATACAGAGTTTTTTCATTTGTAAAAGGCTTGAGAGTGGCTCACAAATTGAACAGGAAATCACCTAGTCCTGTCCATCAGTACGTTTGGGATGAATAGAACAGACATCGGATCACAGAGATTATTTCAAAAAATTTGAAAGTGCTGAGAGCATTTTTCTGAGGGATGCTCATTCACTATTAAAACTGTAATCATGTCAGATGCTTTATTTATACTGTCCATCATGTCAGATTACTGAACGCTGACAACTGTGGCTCCAACATTAAATCGCTTTTGCAGTCTGCAGCATAGAGCCCGTGTCCCCGGCGTTAAAGCGCTCAGTGGGATTAAATGTTCAAATGTTTAAATATTGAGGACAGCACAGTGGCCTCCCACAAACCTGCTTTTTTTTTAAATCTCTTTCTGGTAGCTCGAATCAGAGCAGCTCAGAACATCTGAATTCACCCTTTAATGAAATTGAAGAAAACCACATAAGAGATGCAGGTGAAGTGAGGGACCAAATGATTGAAGATAGATGGGAGAGAGACCAGTCTTAGTATCGCTTATTTGTATCGCTAGTATCGCTTTACTAGTATCGCTTTACTGCTTATTTGAAGATATTTTATAGTTTGTTGTCCTTTATTATCACAGTATCCATCTAACTGAAGTTATTACAAAATAAGGATGAGCTTGAATATGCATAAAAGTATGCATTTTTTAGCGTGTGTGTGCGTGTAATCCAGGTTTCTTCTACATGCATTGGCAAACCCTATGGATTTACCTGCATTTCTGCATGAACTGATCTGATCTTCAGCTAAAGCACAACAATAGACAAACATAGTCTAGTGATGTGTCTTGCACAAAAAGCTTAAAAAAAAAAAACTCACGAGGATTAGGGTGTTAAACTCGACATGAAATCTTGTAAATCGAATTTGTTGATGTGCATTTTATTTTCCATTTTAATAATTTTTCATTAAAATGTACTTGCTTTTCTTTTCAAGATTTCCGTTAGGGAAAATCTAATGGTTTTGTTTGTTTGTTCGCCCATTAGAATAATAGATATGTTGGTTAAAACAGTCTCCAGTTGTGGTCTGAATTATGCCTGTGAGCCATATGTCAATATCCTCAGGCAGTGACTGGGTCCATATTTCACTCGGCCCAATGAAATGAATGTTTTATTCAGCCACTTCTTGTTCTTCTTTTCTGAGACTATTAGGATCACAAATTAGAGCGAACACACATTTTATAGCTCTACAAGAAGAATCCGGAAGCTTGGGCATTTTAAAACTGAAATGTCAATATGCCTGTAGCGAGAATATTTTTGTTACTTGGCCATTTATGCATCTTGTCATTAATTCTTTACTCCATTAAAGGGCTGCCACAAGACATGAGTGATGACATTTGTCTATAGCTGCCTCAATTACTATGGTTCAAAATCACATGAATATTGTATGGTTATATTGTGTTTTAAGAAGTCAAAACGGGAAAAAGCAAATTGACTTAATTAAATTTGTTTATACCTACAGTGCACGCATGGGAAATCAGAGGATGCACTTCATTCTGAGAGCATCAAAAAAACATCCTTTGGTGGGTGAAAGTGAAACACTTATTCCTACATACTGAATGCAATGCTGGGATGCACTGAATTTATTTAAGTCACTGATTTGCAATTACAAATGTGTATTTGTTTAGTCAGAATCTCAAAGCCATGCTTCATGGTGTACTTTGAGAATGTTGTATGGTGGGAAGTTTATTATTTTGCAATTGCAGTGAGCAATGCAGATATGTTTATAAAGAATTATAGGAAAGTTTCATGCTTCCTTATACTGGGATTTGGCGAAGAAAATGTCTTGGAGACATATGTTCAATGCACGGCATGGCACAAATGCTCAATGCACTAATGACACTTCTGTTCACCAACATTTGTGAACATCTGTTGCTGAGCAGAAGTGTGACACAACTGTTTAGCATTATAAAAAAAAAAAAAAGAAACGTGATACGAAGTGAGAAAAACGTCTAGCTAATTTTCTAAAATAGAAGCAACTGATGGAGAGGCTTTAATTGTATCACAACATACATCACTGTACTATACTATCACCCCGTCATGTCAGCCAATCAGGTGGAAAACATGTAGACAGGTTATCACCTTCACTGGTTAAAAAAGCATTTCATTTCACCATGTAGCTGTCATTCCATGCAACATGACTGCGGTTCCCAAAGTAGCTATTATAACCTGTCTGCAATTACTGCAAGGCGCACTAGTGGTTATCATAATTGGCATCACGTTTGACACAACTGAACTAATAGCAGTCAATCAATTGAATCTGTGTGCCATGGCTACTAACTCTTGTCAGGTAGATGTCACAGATGCAGAAATTCAGTCCACGGCTTTTAAGCTCCAGGTTGCAAATCTCAGAGAATGCTTTAGAATGATTAGAGTCGGATGGGAGCAGTTAAAATGGCAGACACGTCATGTTGCGAGAAGGCATAGCATACGCTTGAATAAACTTGGCGCTCTGGAAATGTTAGCACTGCCAGGAAATGAGTCTGGAATGAAAAATTATAGACCTTTGCCAAAACCGATGGTGTAGAAATGTAACAAAGTGCATAAGCAGTGATTTATTATTGAATTTTTATCTAGTTGAGCCTCTGTTCTCTGGCCTGTCGTTTGAGAGGAAATCTGGACTTTTTAGGGCACTTCTGGAGTGGCAGCTCAAAATTTCCTAAAAAAAAAAAAAAAAAAAACTGAATCACAAGAGTGGACAGGATAGCTCAGGATGATAGAAATGCCAATTTCACTCCGTTTAAAGTACACAAACTAGGTATTATCCTTGTTCCCTTCCTACTAGATTAGTAGTGGTGTTTACTAATTATTACTGTTATTCATACTTGGGGATTTATTTCAATAAACCTTTGACTTTATATTTATTTATTATTATAAATAAATTATATAATAAATAAATAATAATAATAATAATAATAATAATAATAATAATAATAATTATTATTATTATTATTATTATTATCATCATTATTATTATTATTATTATTATTATTATCATTATTCTCTATAGAAATTAAAATAGAAAACAATTTGAAAATATTAATTCAAAGATAATTCACCAAATAAATAATAAACCAGTGCCACAGTACAATATCATAATAATAATAATACAAATGTATATCATTTACATAATTTGTAAATTTATGCAACAATATTATACTTTCTCACAATTTTGAATGCTCTAATGTATTCACTGTTCATCAGGCTTTGTCAATTCAAGTCTCCAAACGCATCCAGAAACACACAGAAAGCCTTAGCAACACTCAGAACACCATTTCAACTGCATAGCAACACCCTGGAAACCAACAACAATGCTCAAAGATTGTGGAGGTGAGTTTTGTATGGCCAGATGCTGCATGCAGTTTCTTCACAGATTATTAATTGAATAAATGAAAAAAAAAATAAATGAAAAAATGAAAAATATATAATAATAATAATGATAACATATATATGTAATTTTCTACAACCCATTCAAAACAGTTATTATGACAAAATGTCAATTACAAGTTAGACAACTTTGCCATTAGGCAGGAGTAACATTGTCAATTTGAGTCATATTTTCCAAGTGGGTTCATTACTTGATCAAATTTGTAGAGCTGTGTAACATCTTCAGGCTATGAAACTCAATACTTTCAATTTTTCTTTCAAAATATGTGAGCAAGAGCTGACTGAGGTGTCTACTTCACTATTGTGTGATAGATATCTGTTTAAAGTCACTGGAGTAATTTGATGGTGTCCCCTATTGACTCGTTGACACATTCAGTGAATAACAAGAACAAGAACTTGTGTCCTATAATACGAAAGGGCTTTGCAATCACATGGATGGCTGTGTAATTATTATTTTTTTCTATGCTTGGGCAACCTGTTCTGTGAAAATCAACAAAAACAGACCCTATAGAGTGTGGAGTAGCAAAACGTAGATGCGATCAGGTATAAAAGAGTGAAAGAGTTACAGGCCCTGTCCCAAATGGCACACTTCATATACACTTTCGGTCTTGTGAACTTACAATGGCTGCCGCGTGCACATGTCCGTTAAATCCATGAGACCGTAGGGTGTCCCATTTGTCATTTTAGGTTTCAGAAGGGTGCTCGCGAGCGTCCCCCTTTTGCTGTTGATATGCGCACTTTTGCCAAGCCCACACAGAAGCATACTCCACAGCAGACTTCTTCCCGAGAGTGAAAGCAGCGTTACATCACAAAAGTGCAGACTTGTTGGAAGACCACATGTGTTTAGGGTGCCATTTGGGACAGGGTCACATAGAGATGACTGTTCAAGTACAAAAACTCACAATCAAAAGAGATATTAATCAGTAGAAGATTCTAGAACAGTGTTGGTCCTTTCCAGAGCCAAATTGAAAGTATCAAATACTTAAATTAGTCAGGCAGAACCAGTCTGGTCCACTTTGAAACTTAAGGCTGCGTTTACACTGGCAAAAAAAAAAAAAAAAAATCCTATTTTGACACAGACACAGATCAGAATTGTTTGTACACATGAAACACAAAGATCCATATGAGATCTGTTTTTTTTTCTTTTTTCTTTTCTTCACATCTGGTCTGAGCCACTATACATCTGATATCTGGACATCTGACTTACATCTAAACACTTATAGCCAATTCACCTTGGACTTCCAAGCCACCATAAGACGAGGGCGACACATTTGGTCACAAATATAGCTTTTTTAATTATGTATTGCAGCAGATGTGTCTGTATGCACTCACACTAAAACTCGCAGCTTTTTTTTTTTTTTATTGAGGTGGAAACTTTATACATTGGTAAGAGATTGCACACACGAGAAACCTTTAGGAGCGTAGAAAATTGTTTTCAAATTGGAGAACTGATTGGAGAATTTATTGGAAAATTGATTGGAGTTAATTAGATAAGTGATGACTGACCATCATGACACTGAAGGAAAGAGGAACAAACATTTGAAGTCACCATTGTGGTGATCAGTGTTTCCTGTAGTTGGGCTCTTGACTCTTGATTGCTTTGTTAGTATTTCTTTGGCTACTTTAATAGTGTGTTCAGACAACATGTTCTTTGTGTCAGAGGAAGTCGAGACAGAATAGCATCAGGTGATGTTGACTGTTAATTAATGTGTTAATCATGAAGTGGTCTAATCACTGATCAGAAGTTGTGTTATTAATTAATTTAAATATTGTGATATTGACCATGTGATACTACTATGACAATCAGATAATCAAAAAAAAACTAAAAAAAAACATATTATGAGCAGGACGTTTTTATCTACAATGTTATTTAGACTATCACAGATATCAACAATCAGCATATGAAATGCAACAATGGTGATATGCTTCATGCCTGCATATAAAACTTATTAATTGCTCCCAGTAATATTTTTTGATTGTCACCATTGTTGAGGTTTGTATGATGAGAGTGGATGTCTACCTGCACGCTTAATAAACAAACTACAGCTGGTCCAAAACACACCAGCTCGAGTTCTTACCAGAACCAGGAAGTATGTCCATATTAGTCCGGTTCAACACTGCATTGGCTCCCTATTAAACATTGTATACATTTTAAAATATTGCTGATTACTTACAAAGCACTAAATGGTTTAGCTCCCCAGTACTTGAGCGAGCTCTTAACGCATTATACTCCTTCACGTCTATTGCGATCTCAAAATTCCGGCCAGTTGATAATACCTAGAATATCAAAATCGACTGCTGGCGGTAGATCCTTTTCCTATTTAGCACCAAAACTTTGGAACAGCCTTCCTAACATTGTCCGGGAAGCAGACACACTCTGCCAGTTCAAAGCTAGACTAAAAACACATCTCTTTGACCTAGCATACACATAACACATTATAGACTTCTATAATTCAATGTTAGGCTGCATAGATTAGGTCAGCCAGAACCGGGAACACTCCCCATAAATCCTGATGTACTTGTTACATCATAAGAAGGATGGCGTCTACGCTAATATTAGTCTCTCTGTTTATCCAAGGTTTACCGCAGTCCGCCGGATCCAGGCCGTATCCAGATCTGATAAAGGACCTGCGCCTGTACACGATGACAACGCAGTCCTGAAGTGTCAACCAGTCTCTCCCCTGTGAAGGCCTCCTTCCCTTCCCTTTAATGTTGTTGGGATAGTTCCGGTTTGCGTGGCTCCGCAGACACGACAAAAAATGTCAGTATTATGAATTTTTAAGGCCAGACAAGTAGATTGTTGAGGGTTGATTTGTAAAGAAGGACTACACGCCTGCGCACATATATATTCAAACGTGCATACTTTTGGACTGAACACGTAATGCGCATATGCGCAACGTCTGCGTTTTCACGGGTTTGCATTTTTGAGGTTTGCGCAGAGATAACGGATAATCGTTTGCACCTTCGAACCTATTTCAGGGTGTGCGTTCTCGAGACACCAGGCACTGCTTTGTGTGGATGGGCGGCCAGAGCACGTTAAGGGTTTTCCTGTTAGAACAGTGTTGTGTTAGCAGCCCCTAAGTTAATAACTAATGATCTGCGCAATGGAAGTGAATCAATCAATCAAAACTAACTTTAGCTGGACAATAACTTTATCCTAGAGCTGTTGTAAAGCCTAAACAATCTGTTACGGTAATTTCCTATTATCACTGTAAAGCTGCTTTGAAACAATACATATTGTTAAAAGTGCTAAATGAAGGTGACTTGACTTGACTTGACTACCATAGAAGACAATGGCTACCATCAACTGTCTGGTTACCAACATTCTTAAAAAATAACTTAAATAACAAAATAACACAAAAACTCATACAGGTTTGGAACAACATGAGGGTAAGTAAATGAAGACAGAATTTTTAGTTTTGAGTGAACTATCCCTTTAAGAAAAGGGCTGAGCTGAATTTTTGTGCCATCTAGTGGTTTAAAAGATAATAATATCAAATGCGCCTTTTACCCCAGTGCACCTTTAGCCCTGTTGTACCCTACCAATAATTGTGGCTTGCTGATGGTTTTGAATTTCAACAACATTGTGACTTGCAGTTTTCCACTTTCTCCACTAGATGATGATTTCATCAGATTTGAGATGTGACTGCCTTGACAAATGGGTGTTCCATTTAAAAATATGAGGAAATGTGTTCTTCGGTATGTTGAGCCTCTTGAGCAGGTACTTGTCACAACAAACAGTTTAATTAATTCAAACATGCCTTAAACATGTCTCAGAGACTGATGATTAATCATAACTCAGATGTAATGTAAGAAATGTATTTAGACATACATTTACTACTAATGCAAAGGCCTCCAAAATGGAAAAAGTGAGCTGTGTAGGAGGCTGCAGAGCTTCATCACTTCCATATTACATCTTGACAGCATTAATATGTTCACTAAGATTAATGATAGCAAAAATTTAGATTTACTACTGAGTTCACCCTCTCTGATAGCTTGATGGCTAGAACTCTCTGCAGATACACAACATGTCCCGAAGAAGCCATTTAGTGCATAATGACTTGTGTTCGTAGCATTTTCAGACGTCATGTTAATATATTTTTAACATCATCATCATCAGTTTCTGAAAGAAGTAAAAAATGCTAATGTTCTCAGAATTTGAGCAGTAAACACATCTAACAGAAACTCTTTTATTGTGGCATTTAAATGACGATGTCAACATTATTCTAATCGTGCATTACTTACTTTTAGTGAGACTTTTGACTTTCCACAAGCATGCTGTGACCGAGGACTGAATGTACTGTAAGACACTACAAAGATACACATTTAAAAAGTTTAGGGTTACTATTTTTTATTAAGAAATGGATAATTTCATTCAACACAGACACATTCAATTAATCAAAAGCCACAATAAAGCAATTTATAATATTACAAAAGATTTCTATATCAAATAAACAATGTTGTTCGTTGATAATAATTTCAACATTGACAATAATAAGAAATGTTTCTTGAGCAGTAAATCAGCATATTAAAATGATTTCTTAAGGACCATGTGACACTGAAGACTGGAGTACAGATGCTGAAAATTCAGCTTTGTTTCACATTTAGGGGCACGTAAATCAGATATAACCCCAAAAACAAAGCAGAAAATGCAAGTATGTCCAAGGTTATCTCATTTACTTGCTCCTGAGTATCTCAGACAAAACTCTTGAATATGTTTCAGCGTTTCAAAGCCAAGAACCCCGCTCACTTTGCCAAACCCAAGTAGCTAGTTCTTCTTTGGAAGCACTCGTTGTAGCAGCCTGGAAACACGAATGATGGCATTGCGAAGCAGCCAGGCATGTTGAGAAAGTTTGGGCCATTTGATTTCATAATATGCATCAGACTGTCCTCAGTTCATCCTATAAAACTTTCACATCATGAAGCTGTGCGTTAGTCTCAGGGAGGATTACTAATAATGATATGCTGGCGAGCCAAGGCTGCACATGGGCCAGCTGGAACAAACTCATAAATCAGACTAGGTCAACACGGCTGTGCTATTTGCCAAAGATCTCCTCGCACTAAATATATGCAGACATCTTATGAGGCCGTAACTTACTGGAGTCACTCGAACCCTCCGGCTTGCCAGTGTGCTGCAGACCGAGGTCTGGAGATGAATACGTATGTCATTCTATACCTAATTCATTTACTCATTTTTGTTTCAGACAAAAATTAAAAGTCCATCAAACACTACTCTCTTGTTGCTGCAAACTTTTCTTTGTCCTTTAGAATGGCAGTAACAGGCTTTTGTTTAATTTAATTTTCTTTACAATATTTTTGCTACTGCTTTAGTTGATGTTTTGCTAGTTTGTCAGATATTAGACAACATTCAGTCAAACATATTTTCAGAAGAAACGCTATACAATGAATTCAAACTGAGTCATCAGGTAACAATTTCAAACCCACATTTAGTTTGCTCAACTCTGACAGGAAGAACAATAATAGAAAATCTGAATGTTATGTAACCTCAGTAAGTTTGAGATATTCAGACAGCAATTAGGTCTGACAGACGGCTGCCAGTGAGATTGTTTCCACTATGCAGTGATTTCATGTTCTGATTCAAGAGAGTAGATTCAATAATAAATACAAAAATGCCGTTGGGCTGCAGTTTGCTAAGCTTCTTACTTGTTTAACATGTCACTCATGTCAATGGCAGATTTTCTGTGGGGCAGCCAAGGTCACACAGTTCACGGCACTGAACAGATAAGCTTTGCTGGTCTGGCAAACTAATGAACAATGATGATGGCGTGTCCAATTTATGGAATAAAATAAGAGGAAATGCACAGACAGTGACCCAATTAAATTTTTGCATGAATTTTTACATTTATATTTATATTGTAATGTTGCACTTGTAATTTTAGTAATGTTTAGATTTTAATAAAAAAAATATTATTAATAATAGTATTGATAATGTCTGTAATACCTTCTCCTTATTATCTTACTGTGACTGGATGGCAGGGTATAGTTTTGAATTTATATATATTCTTTTTTTTCAATTTGTAATTTTCAATTTAGTTTAGTTTTCTTTTGATTGCGGTATATATGGTAACACTTTAGGGTTCAATTCTCACTATTAACTTGCTTATTAGCATGCATATTACTAGGATATTGGCTGTATATTAGTACTTATAAAGTACATATTAATTAATATTATTATTGAAACAACGAAACAACATATTATTACATATTTGTAATTTGGGGTCATTTAAAAAATTTATAACGTTAAGTTCCCCAGCACAGGTAATATTATTGTCTCATTATTTAGTAGCTCTTGTAATGCAGGCCTGTAAAGGTTTTAAGTTTTGTAATATATATAATGTTTTATAAAAAATAAAAATAAAAATATTTAATTTCAGTTTGCATTTTTTAGTTTTTGTAGTTTTTGAGTTTAAAATATATTTGAATTTTATTTTATTTTTCCCTCCAGTTATTTTTTAATTATTCAAGTCAAGTCAAGTCACCTTTATTTATATAGTGCTTTTTACAATACAGATTGTCTCAAATCAGCTTAACATTGATAACAGGAAAAAAATGCAAGTGTCATGCAAGTGTCAAGTAAGTGCAGTGTTGATTCAGTTTCACTGTAAAAATCATTACTTATCAATGTAGTTCATTATATAGCAGCTCTGGAGAAAACAGTGATGTCATCGTCTAGCTCAGTTCTCACACAATGGTGTCAATGCAGGCAGATCAATAATATTGTTGAATATTAAGTGTCCCCAGAGTAAGCAAGCCAGAGGCGAGAGTGACAAGGAACCCAAGCTTCATTTGGTGACAGAATGAAAAAAAAGAAAGAAAAAAAGAAAAAATAAAACACCTGGGAAAAAACTGCCTCAGTCAGGAGGCCAGTTCTCCTCTGGCCAACAAACGTACAGTGTGTGCGTGTGTGTCTCACAATTATAAAGGTCTTAAGATGAAGATGAGTCAAATGGTTCCAATAGAAATATATTTAATAAAGAAATTAACGCAGATAATCCACAACGTAACTGTAACACTACTTTAATAAAACAAACAGGTAATCCAGGGCAAACAACGGAACACGGAACTCAGGACAGGAACATGGAACAGGAAACGGCTACAACGACCGACAAACAACAACTGAAGCACAGAGGTTTAAAGCTGCCGTCGGCAACATTTTTTTGGTCATATTCAGTGAAATCGACACTATAATCCGACAGAACAACATAAATAAGGAGGTTTTAGAAAAAAAACGGAGCTTCTAACTCCACCTGGAGCGTGTTATTTGTTTTGCAAAAATCCACCGCTCCCGTCTCATCGGGTCCAATCAGCGCAGGGAGGTGTGAGATCTGACTGTCAATCACTGTTCGTGCACACGCCACAGATCCCCCCTCCCTCGCGCAGGCGCACACATTACAATATCACATGCACACGACACGACATGCCTAAAGTTCGCCTGAAGATTGTACGAAGCGTGATGGCGGAGAGAAAATCTACTAACAAGCTTCCAATTCCTCGGTTATTGCTATCTATGGATAGATTAGCCAGGGCAGCCTACCTCCGAGTCCATGGTGTTGATCGATGCTGAAGAGACGCGCGCGTTCACAGAAAATCAGGTACACACGCACTGACGATGGGCGGGTGCTCGTTGGTAGTGGGGGAGGGGCATGAGAGTTGTAAACATTCAAAATTTTGGCTAAATCCACTCAATCTGCCAGACTTGCCGACTGCAGCTTTAAATACACAGGCAAACAAGCTAAACAAGATAACAAGGGGGCGTGGTTAATCAGAAACACCTGGGGAGACTAATGAACAAAAAAATACAAAGGACTACAAAACATGGCACAGAACAGGAAATTACAAAAGTCCACACAAGACAAGGGGAACACAAGACAGGAATCATGACAGTAACAGCCTGTCTACACACAAACAATAACCGAAAATGAACTGAGGAATCCAAGGAACTTAAGTATACAATGATAACGAACTCAAAAACAGCTGTGATTATTAAATTAATATACATAGTAACAAACAAGTGGTGGGAAATGTGAACAACGACAACAGGAAATAATGACAAGTAAAACTAAAAGTCCATGAAAATGAAAACAGTTATACAGTTTGTGACAGTGTGTGTGTGTGTGTGTGTGTGTGTGTTTATGTTAACTATAATACTGCAGGGTGGAACATGTTTCTGATCACACAGTAGGCGTCAGACATGTGTTGGTGCATCCATCCATTTAGAAGTTTAGAATTTTCATTTATGTTTCCTTTAGTTTCAATAAACACTCTATTTTCACTAGGGAAGAAGTTCTGAAACTTGGAAAAAGAGTCACAGTGTGTTTTCAAAGTGCAAATATCAAGGATAATTTGATTCCTCCAGATATTAGCCTTGTAAATCTAACACCAACCTGTTAGCACATTACAGTGAGGTGTTGTTGTTAATTTTCCAAGGAAAGCAGAGATCAGGAGGATTACAGTGGCAGTAGGAGGTGACAGCTCACCAGTGGGTCCAGAAACTCTTTGAGTTCTCTGTGAGGAATTTCAGATATTCCAAAAACCTTTTCGAGTCTTTAGATCCTCGGGAACAGCAGGATCTTCTGCCGGGCTCCCCGTGGGGATTGCAGGAGGAGACACTGGCGTCTCAGTAGACAAACTGTTAAGAGACTCGACGACTCTAGCACAATGAACCCGATTTGTGCTTCAGGTACATTCGCATGTTAGTAGGTACTGAGCTAACAATATCATACTCAAACACCAACGTTACACACACATATATGCTGAGGTTACACTCTAAATGTCTGGTTCAAATATGGACAAACCCAACCATTGGTTTAAAAAATGTTATTACAATTTTAATCCCAACGGTTGGGTTTGTCCATAATTTGACCCAAACAAGGGTTGACAACAACCCAACATTTTTTAGAGTGGCAGCTATTTTTATTTTAATATAAATTTTTCATATTACATAACAATGTATTTAATAATACCATTCAAACTTTCCTGTCAGTAAGGTTGATTGATTGGTTGATTGATTGGTTGATTGATTGGTTGATTGATTTCAAAGAAAATAATACTTTTATTCAGCAATGGTGCATTAAATTGATCAAAAGTGACAGTCAAAATTATAATAATATAACAAAACATCTATATTTCAAATATATTTTGTTTTCTAACTTTCTATTCGTCAAATAATCCAGCACAGGTGGTTTCAACATTGAATGTTCCCTAAGCAGCAAATCAGCATATTAGAATAATTTCTGAAGGATCATGTGACACTGAACACAGGGACAATGATGCTGAAAATTCAGTTTTTCCATCACAAGAATACTTTTTAAAGGGACTATGTGTAGCTTTTTAGGTATTTTATTATCTAAAATCAAGATTTTTATTCATAAATATGCCCTCAATGGTGTACAAATACCTATGCCAATGATCAGACTAATCCTCGTAAACGAAGAATTTATTATCTTTATATACATGGGACGGGTAGGTCCACGGAGGCTTCCATGTAGTTCCGCCATCTTGAAAAACTATAATAGCAGAGAGGGACAAAAAGTACGAGGCCAACGCGTTTCCACAACGCGTTTTCGTTCAGAACCAGCGTCACGTGACTGAAGCCAGCAGAAGCGGAGGAGCAGAGCAGTGAGAGGCGCTTGTCACTGCCGCGGCAAGTTTAAAAGGATGCACTGCACGGTTATTTATACACCGTTCATTCATACATATGCTGAGTCACAGGATGAGTCCTCGTCGTCGGAAAAGTCCAAAATAGACCGTAAAAGGAAACGTGACCGGAGATTACAAAAACAAGGGTTAATGTCAGGATAGCTAATGCAGGAGAAAGCTTTCAAAAGAGACGCTGAAGTTGCCTGCTTTCTTCTCGACAGGTAAGTCAATGTTACGGTCTTAATTAGAAGCTTTTTTTTCATTGCTTGGTTGTGTACTTTATTATATAGACAGTAGAACATTTATAGTTAAAAGTTAAACAGGCTTCAATGCACGTACTTCAAAAAATATAACGAGTAAAGAAGGCATTACTACTAATTACCATAGTTAATGTTTTTCACAGTCAGTAATTCATACTGTAACATTCTTTTTTTCGTTGTTTCAAGTTTCAGTTTGTTTTAAATAACAAACCTGTTCACCCGAAGAAAAAATCGAAGTGCTATTATAAGACATCCTGTCATAGCTACTGTAGATGCAACGCGCATTTGAAAAAGTGAGGCGCTGGAGAGCATTATTTGTTTGAATGCAAAATACAATTTCACCGCTAGATGGGAGAAATTCCGGTAACCCTTTATTTTACAGTCCCCTAATTACTAGGTATTTACCTAGTAAATACATGGTAAGTTATAGTTGTTTATTGGTAATTACCACAGGTAACAAGTATGTAAATGCAGAGAAACTACAAACTAATTACTAGGTATTTACCTGGTAAGCATATGGTAAATTATAGTATTTTAGTGTGTAATTACTTAAGGTGATTAGTATGCAATTACAGAGAAACTACCAGGGAAAAAAACACCACTGTTAAATATCAACTCAACAAAGTACTGTGTACTTGTTACCTGTTTAGGTTGGTAATAACTCCGATTTAATTGTGTACTTCCTCAGAATGTAGGCAGACTATTTTTAGAAACACCTCCAGTATTACTCATCAATTCAAGTTAGGTTTGTAGTTATCCTAGGGTTATGTTGGTAACAGTCCATGTTTATTTATTACTATCTTGAAATTAAGACGTAGTTTCCAATAAATTACCTTGTCTTACATAGTTGTTGTTCATTGCTACACCCATTTATAGAGGGTTTATCAAATAATTTACCTTACACTTACCTGGTAACTACCCCGCAGGAACAGTTTTCCCTAATGTCATGGCACATCTTAAATACTGGGTATGTTCTTGCAGATGTTTTCACAATTTACTCAGTAAGTAAAGTGCAACTGTACTGTAAAATGAAGCCTTGTTTATTTCCATGGTATTACCGGAATTGTACCATATAACTTGATCATTCCCTTTTCCATATAGTCACACTTTTTTACCTCGTATGTCCTGCAGCGTTACCAAGGAAAACATGACAATTTACTCAAGTAAAGTGAAACTGTACTGTAAAATGAAGCCTTGTTTATTTCCATGGTATTACCGGAATTGTACCATATCATTCCCTTTTCCATAGTCACATTTTTATTTTTATTTTACCTCATATGTCCTGCAACGTTACCAAGGAAAACATGAAAATTTACTCAGTAAGTAAAGTGAAACTGTACTGTAAAATGAAGCCTTGTTTATTTCCATGGTATTACCGGAATTGTACCATATCATTCCCTTTTCCATAGTCACATTTTTTTTTTTACCTCATATGTCCTGCAACGTTACCAAGGAAAACATGACAATTTACTCAGTAAGTAAAGTGAAACTGTACTGTAAAAGGAAGCCTTGTTTTTTCCATGGTATTACCAGACTCTTACCACATCCTTTGCTACTGCTTAAACATTTTTGAAATCACAAACTTTTACCGTGTGTTCTGCAACTTAACTAAAACATTCCAGCCTGGTCTCATTGTTAATACGTAGTATTAACACGTAATTTTCAAAGATAGAAAACTACATAGGCTACAGTTATGAAGAAAAACAACATACGTGTAATCACAATAATTTATTTATTGCGAAAATGTCAAAACCGGTACCAAAAGTCGTTCACATGACGATGTGTTGCAGTCACAGTCCTCTCTTTCAGTCTATAATAATTTTGAATGAGGTAATTTACAGAGCAGAATTTAAATGATTAATCCATGAAAATGTTAATCCGGCTTCGCTCTGTGTGAAGGCGCGCGCGGGGCGCTTCTACATTTCAAATATAGTTTACCGACTGAAATACGACATGTCGCAATCTGTGACGAACATAGACGAACAGGTGAGAGCCAATGAGCGTTTGATATCACTGCCGTAAAACATGTCGTAACGCTTCTTGAGGGCGCAATTTTTGAATTTGAATTCATCATCACGAGCGCGGGTCCGCGGGATTTGACAGTTACAGACTGCGCTGTTAAAGCCTGTGGAATGGAGATGAAGATCACTCACTGGATAAAGGGCTGAATTTGGATCTCTTTCTTGCAAACGTATGGATTCTAAAGATTTGGATTATATCAAGTAGGCTATAATAAAATTGATGTCTTTTGTGAATTTATGTTGGGTTTTGGTGTATTATTGTTCTATTGGAAAAAACGCATTTTGTGTCTCTGTAAATAAACTAAATATTAAAATGGTTAAACGATTAAATAAGGTACTTTTAAGGTTTTAAAGTGTATTCTTGTTTAACTGCATGCTAATCCTCTGAAACGAGTTTGCAGCAGAAGGCACGAACAGAGCGAAATGTTATTAGTCTATTTCTTGAGTAAACTGCATAAATGCGACTGAAAACGTAATTGATAAGACATTTGAATGCAATAGAGTCAAAACATTAATGCCACGATTTTAATATGCATAAATAAGAATGCGTACAAATACGTCGGTATAGAGTTGTTCATACGTAAATAATTTATGTTTTTGTGCTGTTAATGCAAACATTTTACGTTTTAGTGCTGTAAATACTATACGTTTCTGTGTGTATAAAACGTAAGTAAATGTACGTATGGTAGAATTACACTTTACGTAAAAATACACACGTATTCTCATGAGATCACGTTGAACATTCTCAGTAAGTAAAGTGAAACTGGAACGTTACTGTAAAAGGAAACCTTTTTTTTTTTCATGGAATTACTGGGATCTTACCCTATAATCTGTAATAGCTACAGTTACGTAGCTATAACAGATTATAGGGTAAGATATCCCAGTAATTCCATGGAAATAAAAAGGCTTCCTTTTACAGTACAGTTTCACTTTACTTACTGAGTAAATTGTCATGTTTTCCTTGGTAACGTTGCAGGACATACGAGGTAAAAAATTTTGACTATATGGAAAAGGTTGTACTATACTATAAAGGAATGATCAGGTTATATGGTACAATTCTGGTAATACCATGGAAATAAACAAGGCTTCATTTTACAGTACAGTTACACTTTACTTACCAAGAAAATTGTCATGTTTTCCTTGGTAACGTTGCAGGACATACTAGGAAAACAAATAAATAAAAATGCGACTATGGAAAAGGGAATGATATGGTACAATTCCGGTAATACCATGGAAATAAACAAGGCTTCATTTTACAGTACAGCTGCACTTTACTTACTGAGTAAATTGTCATGTTTTCCTTGGTAACGTTGCAGGACATACTAGGAAAAAATAAAAATGTGACTATGGGAAAGGGAATGATATGGTACAATTCCGGTAATACCATGGAAATAAACAAGGCTTCATTTTACAGTACAGTTTCACTTTACTTACTGAGTAAATTGTCATGTTTTCCTTGGTAACGTTGCAGGACATATGAGGTAAAAAAATTGTGACTATATGGAAAAGGGGAATGATCAGGTTATAGGGTACAATTCCGGTAATACCATGGAAATAAACAAGGCTTCATTTTACAGTACAGCTGCACTTTACTTACTGAGTAAATTGTCATGTTTTCCTTGGTAACGTTGCAGGACATACTAGGAAAACAAATAAATAAAAATGTGACTATGGAAAAGGGAATGATATGGTACAATTCCGGTAATACCATGGAAATAAACAAGGCTTCATTTTACAGTACAGTTTCACTTTACTTACTGAGTAAATTGTCATGTTTTCCTTGGTAACGTTGTAGGACATATGAGGTAAAAAAGTGTGACTATATGGAAAAGGGAATGATCAAGTTATATGGTACAATTCCGGTAATACCATGGAAATAAACAAGGCTTCCTTTTACAGTACAGTTGCACTTTACTTACTGAGTAAATTGTAAAAACATTTGCAAGAACATACCCAGTATTTAAGATGTGCCATGACATTAGGGAAAACTGTTCCTGCGGGGTAGTTACCAGGTAAGTGTAAGGTAAATTATTTGATAAACCCTCTATAAATGGGTGTAGCAATGAACAACAACTATGTAAGACAAGGTAATTTATTGGAAACTACCGTCTTAATTTCAAGATAGTAATAAATAAACATGGACTGTTACCAACATAACCCTAGGATAACTACAAACCTAACTTGAATTGATGAGTAATACTGCAGGTGTTTCTAAAAATAGTCTGCCTACATTCTGAGGAAGTACACAATTAAATCGGAGTTATTACCAACCTAAACAGGTAACAAGTACACAGTACTTTGTTGAGTTGATATTTAACAGTGGTGTTTTTTTCCCTGGTAGTTTCTCTGTAATTGCATACTAATCACCTTAAGTAATTACACACTAAAATACTATAATTTACCATATGCTTACCAGGTAAATACTTAGTAGTTAGTTTGTAGTTTCTCTGCATTTACATACTTGTTACCTGTGGTAATTACCAATAACCAACTATAACTTACCATGTATTTACCAGGTAAATACCTAGTAATTAGTTTGTAGTTTCTCTGCATTTACATACTTGTTACCTGTGGTAATTACCAATAACCAACTATAACTTACCATGTATTTACTAGGTAAATACCTAGTAATTAGGGGACTGTAAAATAAAGGGTTACCGAAATTCCTACACATAGTCCCTTTAAATACATTCACATAGAAAACAGTTATTTTAAATTGTAATAATATTTCACAATATTACTGATATTACTGTATTTTTTTAAATCAAATAAAAGTAGAATTGGTGAGCAAAAGAGACTTTCAAAAAACATACAGCTGTGGATTTTTTCTACTGTGCTCTCAGTGTTTGACATATGGGGAACTTCTGAGAGTCTCTTTGCTAGTCGATGTGTAAATCTTCTTGCTGACTTAACTAAGGCACATCTCCTTGTACCGGAGCAGATGTCCGGTTTGAAGGTGGATGTCGGTCACCATTAGTGAGACTGACATTTCAGGGGGGAACGGGTCACCTTCTTTAATTCCCTGGACTGTAAATTAGGATCAGTGAGTGGCCGGGTCCAAGGCTGACACAATAATACATCTCATGGTTAATTTGGCACAAGCAAAGGATTTGTACTCGTAAATGCACAAAAAGAGTTGTGGTCTGTCTCTGTTAACCCTCCAGCACCTTTTTCTAATGAGTCTCTGTACATTTCACCATCTCCATTATCACCTTCTGGCTGCCACGTTCTCTCAGTCTCTCTCAGTCTCGTCTCCACAGCCTCGATGTGCGTTTGAGCAGGAGCAGGACCTCACGGCCAGGTTAAGATGAACACTGGATGCTGAGTGTCTCTCATACTGTTTTAAAGGTTTTACAACATTTTGGAAAACCATGAGCTATTGCAGTGCACTATTGTTTTTTATTTATACACTTAAAAGTGGTGGAGAAATAATATTCACTCAGAAATTGCTAGTAAGTTTCACAAACAATTACAAAGAAATGCCAAGTCTCCTCCAGGCTGGACTACTGTAATGCACTCCTCATTGGGATTCCTGGCAGGAGCCTTCAAAAGCTCCAGTATGTTCAGAACAGCGCTGCCAGGGTCCTGATGAGGGTGCGAAAACATGAGCACATCACCCCCATCCTTCGTTCACTGCACTGGCTCCCCATTCAGTCCCGCATAGAATATAAGGTCCTCCTTCATACCCATCACTGTCTGCACGGTGCGGCCCCCACTTACCTCACTGAGTTGCTCACGCCAAATTCATCAACCAGAACCCGGTCAGGCCAACAGCACCGTTTGGTCATGCCCAGGACACGGCTCAAAACAATGGGCGACAGGGCCTTTCAAGTCGCTGCTCCCTGCCTGTGGAACGCCCTCCCAGACCACCTCAGGGCCCCGCAGACAGTGGACACATTCAAAAAAGGACTAAAAACCCACCTTTTTACACAGGCTTATTTTAACAGCTAAAGCTTGTTTTTAGTCCCGTCTTTTAACATGTTGTGTTTTTATTGTAATACTGTATTGTTTTTAATTATGTTCTACTGTAGCACTTTGAGATTTGGTGTCAAATGTAAAGTGCTTTACAAATAAAATTTATTATTATTATTATTAAGTAACACATTGAATTAAATGTGAAATTTACAAGTAGAAAAAATGAAATAAAATTATTTTGTAAAACGTACTATAGTTTTTTGTATGGTGTGCAGTTTGCAGAAGGCATACATTAATATTTGATACTGGAACAGCATACTACCTTACTAGTATGACTAGGAATGCAGTATGTACTGTATACACTCTACTGTGCATGATATTGTAACGACACCACTACACGAAATAGAGATGAACCCAGGAGCGGGAGTTTATTGCAAACCTGGATGACATTTCAGGTGAGTATAGCAAGGTGACATATAGGCATTACACACAGTTTTTAAACTTAGACATGAATGTAGAGAGACTCTGAGGAACAGTAATGGGAGCATTCAGATAAGTACTTAAAGTCCACAAAACACAGGATTACTATATTTCTTCTTCTTCTAGGAATGAACAGCACAAGGAGCAGAATAACTGAGACAGGAATAAGACTTCAGGTAAGAGTTAAATCCTTTTAACAAAATACTTAAGAGATACAGTCACTTATATTTGATAGCCCAGGAGATATAAAAATATGTCACGGCCGGCTTGCAAGCCGCGACAAAGAAGGAGACTGGATATTGCTCAAAAGAATAACATTTATTAAAGTAAGAATAATTAAATGAGACGGAGACGAAACGAGACGAGACGAGATGAAAAGTAAGCAAACAAACAACGGAATCCAAGACGCAACCTAAAAGGGCGGTCAAATTTGGGAGCTGCTAACACAGGAGCGGAAGTGAGCAGTGATTTAGCTGCCTCAAAAGCTTCCTGACAGACAGAAGTCCAGATAAAATCGGCTTTTGCCTTCAGCAAATCAGTGAGTGAGGCTACCACGGTGGAAAAATTCCTATAAAATCCCCGATAGTAACCCACTAACCCCAAAAAACGCATCAACTCCTTTTTGGTGGAAGGAGAAGGAAATTGATCAATGGCCTCAACCTTGGCCCGAACTGGATGCACACAACCCTGTCCAACGACCTTACCCAAGTAAGTCACGGTGGCCTTGGCAAACTCACATTTGGCCAAATTGACCGTCAGGCCAGCCTCAACAAAACGGGAGAACAGGTCTGCAATACGACTCAAGTGCTGCTCCCATGAATCACTAAAAACCACCACATCGTCCAAATAAACCGCGACTCCCTCCAATCCAGAAACAAGCCTGTTCATAAGTCGCTGAAACTTTGCATGCGCATTTCTGAGACCAAAACTCATAACATTATAAGAAAATAACCCCTCAGATGTAATAAAGGGAGAGATCTCTTGAGCCCTTGGGGTCAACGGAACCTGCCAGTAGCCCTTGAGCAGATCGAACTTACTTACAAATTTCGCCGCCCCAACCCGATCAACACAATCCTCAATACGAGGAAGTGGATAGGAGTCTGGTTTCGTCACTTTATTTACTTTCCTATAATCGGTACAAAAATTACGGAAAAAGTTCCATCAGATTTATTGACAAGCAAGCAGGGAGATGCCCAGCTGGAAAATGATGGCCGTGCAATGTCATGATCTAGCATATATTTAACTTCAGCAACCAGATGTAAGGGACACACGATAAAAATGTTGGCGAATGGGCTCAGCATCCCCAACATCAATATCGTGCTCCGCCCAATGTGTACACGAAGGTACATCACCAAATAAAGAGACATGATGATTAATAAGAGCAGTCAAGTCGGTAAGTTCACTCTCTGTTAAATGGGTCATCATTTTATAGTCTCTGAATTTTTAAGACGTCCCAACAGCACCGTATCCTCGGGGGAAAGAACCCCCTTCATCAATTCCCTCTTCCAAAGGAACAGGTGAAGTACTCTCAACTACCAGTGCAGGTTTCACATCTGTTCTGGTCTCTAAAGCTTTAGAAGAACGACAATAATAGGGCTTCAACAAATTAATATGACACAACTGTGTTGACTTCCTTCTCTCTGGGTTGGCAATAAGATAGTTTAAGTCAGTAACTTGTTTCACCACTACATATGGACCAGTAAACCGAGCTTGAAATGGTGAGCCCTCCACAGGTAACAGAGCCAACACTTGATCACCAGGCATAAATTGTCGTTTCTCAGTTCGCCGATCGTAAAATGACTTCATACGTCCCTGCGAAGAATGCAATTGTTCTTTTGCCATCTTACCCGCTTCATACAATCTGCGCTTAAAGTCGTTCACATAACTTAATAAATTCTGAGGCGGTGTACCTTCAGTCCAGTTATCGCGGAGCACAGCCAGCGGTCCCCGAAAGGTGTGCCCAAACACCAAATCTAAACCTGGGACTAAACCGAGTACTTTCCTGGCTTACCTCACACGCTGACAACATCAACCACGGCAATCCCTGCTCCCAATCACCCCCCAGCTCTGTACAATAAGCACGCAATAGGGACTTCAGCGTCTGATGGAAACGCTCTAAAGCCCCTTGGCTTTGGGCATGATAAGCACTAGCTTTATTGTGCTTAATGTGCAACAGTTTCAAAACCTGCGAAAACAAATGAGACGTAAAATTAGAACCTTGATCACTTTGCACAATCTTCGGAATGCCAAAAATAGAAACCACCGATTTTTCAGTGATCGTACGGAGGGGATAGGCCGGAGGGGATAGGCCGCAGGGTACCGAGTCGATGCACACATCACAGTGAGCAAATGAATACTACCTGATTTTGATCTAGGCAGTGGGCCTACACAATCGATAATCAAGTGCTCAAAAGGTGGACTAACAGCAGGAATAGGATACAGTGGAGCAGGTTTGATCTTCTGATTCGGCTTGCCTGTTAGTTGACAGGTGTGACATGTCTTGATATACTTTGACACATCCTTCTTCAATTTAGGCCAAAAAAAAAATTTACGAAGGATTCTGTCATAAGTCTTTCTTACCCCTAAATGTCCAGCAAGTTTATCATGAGAAATCTCCAACACCAATGATCGATATTTCTCTGGAACTACCACCTGCAAGATAGGATCCCCAGCAAAGTCACTTCCATGAGGAATCCATTTCCTCACCAACATTCCATCCTGCAAAAGATGCCTAATTTCATCAGGAGACATCACACTCTCAAACAATTTATGGAGAGAAGAATCAAGTTTCTGCTCCTGGATCAAATCAGACAGGACAGAAAAGTCATCAGGCAAGGAAAATGCTGGTCTACCCAAAGAATCAGATATTAACCTTGGCTGTGCAGAGGTCATAGGGCGAGTTACAGTAAACACAAGCAGTAAATACCTGTGGAAAGTTCTTGTTGATCCCGGAAGAGCCCCCATTTGTCACGGCCGGCTCGCAAGCCGTGACAGAGAAGGAGACAACACGTTGGATATTGCTCAAAAGAATAACATTTATTAAAGTAAGAATAATTAAATGAGACTGAGACGAAACGAGACGAGGCGAGACGAGACGAGACGAAAAGTAAGCAAACAAACAACGGAATCCAAGACGCAAACGGCACGAGGATGGGAGAGCGGGCCCCATCACAGCTGAAGGGAGCTGCTTTAATTGCCGGCATCAGCTCCAACACAGGTGTAACTCCTTAGTCAATAATGACGTCACTCACTCTAGCTCCATCCTGCAAACCAAACAGAAAGAAAAACACACAAACCACAAATATAACCCATACTGGGTTCATAACAAATACAAGAGTAAATCAAACACAGGTAAATCCTTCTGGGACAAAACATAAACAAGAAGGTGAGTCCGTAGTCCTTCAACACTAACACAAACGCGGCTGGACAATTATGGCTGCGTCCAAAAGCTTAAAAATGCTGCCTTCAGAGGCTGCATTCCAAGGAAGGGAGGCATCAAGGCACATCCAAATCCAATGTTAGCTTCATTTCCTGTCTCCTGAGATACCTGGATGTAGTCTCAGCCTCAGGCGTCATGCCCACGGACCGTTGGCTGAACGTCTGATGCATATGGCACACTTTTTTACGGAAACACATAAGGAGTTTCGAAGTCGCAATCTGATTGGTTGAATTCTATAGTCCGGGAGACGTGCATGTCGCGTTCTTTAAATACTAAATTTTAATATTTGCTTATCACCAAAGCTCTCTCTATTTTGTCAGTAGATTGTTACGCTGCCTCAGAAATATGTCCGAAATTAGTTTCGTAAGATACCTTAATGCACAAACTCTGCAAGTCATTGCCTGATAGAGCAGCAAGGCAACAAGTCAGCTGCCTACGTTTTTGGACGCAGCCATTGACTGTTGCTGCGCCCCAATTTGCATTCTATCCGTCCTAAATAGTTTTTGAAATTAGAATGAGTGTTTCTCAAATCGTAGTATGTTGAAATGAATATTCCAAAGATACCTGGATATTCTGGTTTGAATCTGAAGTGCAGATCTGTGCACACTTGAACGGTTGTCCACATGAAAGACCCAAAAACTGGCAGATCAACATGCAACTATATTTCTCTCCGAAATGGTAGGACATTAAATTAAATTGAATGTGAAGGATTTTAACTGTGACAAGTTGATTGGCAGAACAGTTTAAATGGTGACAGGATGCACATAACTAAGTGACAGAGCTGTCCATTAAAGACCGCTATGACGAAGTAGTATGTCCCAAAGCTTGCCTAGTCTGTCTATTCTCAAAAGTATGTACTTTTTCTTCACAAAAAAAACAGTACATACTTACAAATTAAGTGTACAAATTAAATTGATTGGGTTTCTATTTTACTATATTTGAAAATGTAATGTATTCCTGTGATGGCAAAGCTGAATTTCCAGCATCATTACTCCAGTTTTCAGTGTCTCATGATCCTTCAGAAATCATTCTAATATGCTGATTTGATGCTCAAGAAACATTTTGTATTATCAATTTTGAAAACAGTTGTGCTGCTTAATATTTTATTTTATTTTTATTTTTTTTGATGAAAAGAAAGTTTGTTATCACTTTACAATAAGGTTCATTAGTTAACATTAGTTAAAGTATTAACTAACATGAACTAACAATGGGCAATACATTTGTTACAGTATTTATTCATCTTTGTTAATGTTAGTTAATAAAAATACAGCTGTTCATTGTTTGTTCATGTTAGTTCACAGTGCACTAACTCATGTTAACAAATAGAGACTTTGATTTTAATAATGTATTAGTAAATGTTGAAATTAATATTAAGCTTAATAAATGAAGAAGTATTGTTCATTCTTAGTTAATGTTAACTGAGGTAGTTGACTAATGTTAAAGTGTCCCTATTATGTATTTTTGAAAATGACCTTTCATGTCGTGTGTAACATACCTCTAAGTGAATGAAAACATCCTGCAAAGTTTTAAATCTGAAAGTGCACTGTATATAAAGTTATTGTCTTTCAAAAGTAAGAGTCGACTCTGGGTCAATGAAATGAATTATTTTTCAAATGAGTCATAAGCCGTTTCGTTGTGACGTCAAGAAGAAACATTAGCATATTGCTATACGGATATGGATACTGGAGAGCATCATGTTGAAAAGAAGGGTTTTTTTTTCACTGCCCAAGGACAAGCATGTGAACAATCAGTGGTTAAAATTCATCTTTACCACATTACCACAGCAGTATAATCCTAAACTTTTGCTGTGTTTCCTTTATTTTACTGACGAATGCTTCTCAAATCTCGGAGTTCAATGCAGGATTCATGAACTGCTTGCTCTTGAAAGATGGTGTTCAAAATACTTAGTTTTAAGGTATATATTGTCTAGGTCTCCTGCTAACTGGTTAACTCATATTATTACTGTTTTACTGAAATACTTCTGCTAATCAGTTGTGGGCCACTATTACCTAAAACTGTGTCTATTAATGCGGATTGTCTGTCGTTCTCACTACTTTGAGGAAAGATTAAGCATGGAGCAAGATTTGTTTTACCAACGTTTATGTTACATCAGTCATTCACGCTAGAGCTCGGCTAATGTATGCACTGTTATTGATACAGTTTCTACATATTCACCGCAATAAATTAGAAAAAATACTGGGTAAATAAATAAGTACAAGTAAAATAATTGGTTTGTTGATGGACATGCACTTGTTAATGCTGATGGTGAGGAATTACAGTTGCAACATCTCGTAATGTAATAACAATAATCTCAAACTGAGTAGCGTTTCACTGAGAATCGTCCTGCTCGAGTCGTCCTTGTGATGGAAGTTTGGATTGAATAACTAGTTCTTCCAATGTTTTATCATCGGACTCGCGCTCAGATTGATATGGTAAAAAAAGACGTCTTTGTTTGTTACTGTGTTTAGTTTACGGTGTAGGAAGCCTCAGTACAAGTAGAGCTGACGTTGTTATGGCAGTGGGCATTTTTGTTTTCGATATGCGCACAGTAGACCAATCACAACAGACTGAGCCGTCTGGCCAATCAGAGCAGAGCAGCCCGCAGAAAGGAGGGATTTAGAGAGATTGATTCATCTGACGAGTCGTTTGAGAATCATTGAAAATGTGGTGATGTGCAAATGTATATTATGAGAAAATAAAACAGTTTTATGACCTTTGATGCATGCAAAACTGATGTAGGAGACTCCAAAACTAAATTAGGAAACTTTAAAATAGCATAATAAGGGCACTTTAATTAATGAACCTTATTTTAAAATGTTTCCAAAAGTTTAAATAGAAATGTTGTGTAACATTCTAAATGTCTTTACTGTCACCTTTAATCAGTTTAATGTGTCCTTGCTGAAAAAAAAAAAAACTATTAATTTTTTTTTTTTTTTTTAAACATCAAACATTATGTAATGCACAATAATTGTGATAAAGTGAGGTCAACCACAATCTAGTTTGCAATGTTTATTGTTGAGGATACACAACAATAAACATTGTAAACTAGATTGTGGTTGATTTCACTAGATTTCACTACACTATTTTTCAAAACAAAGAGTTCACAAAGCCTTCTCTGTAGTGTGCAAACAGCCAAACATTAGCATTCTATTCCAAACACACCCCTTCTTTTCTCAACTAGTTATTCTCCAGTAATAGTATTTTATGCTCATCAGCTTGATTAGTTGAACTGCTCTGCTTAGTTATTTTACATATAGTTTGATACCGACAACGGCTCAGTTACAAGCGCCAAACCAGCCTTTGTTAATGAACACCCCTCTGCATGTATAAACAGGCCGTAATCTGCTTAAAATGAAATTAAAACAGGTCGAAACCTGCGCTCTCTCTCGCAAAGACACCCAAGCGCACACCTGACAGATAACACAAACCTATTCATTTTGCTCCAAACTTATTTGCAAGTCTACATTAATTCACTTGTTTGCGAGCCTGAATTGCCTACATGATTACACGTGTTTCTCAAAGCAGCAAGGTTGTTAAGGAGCTTAATACTTATTCCCCATGGTGCATTTGTCCGGACTTGCTGGTCAGTGTGTTAATGGAAGTCTCACTGCGTCTGAATGACAGTGACTTTGACCTTTAGTGTGAGTGCATGGTTGATGAATGCTTTTTGTTTCTGCTCATGAAAAAGTTTATTTTTTAATTATTAGTATTATTAATTTATGTACAGCATTTTATTTATCCCCAGATAGTGCCTCTAACTATCCTTCAAATAAAACAGCTCCAGGTGCATTGTAGGTGCATGCAAAATATCACTATGCAGCATCAGTATTTTCCATATTGTGCGTCTTATAATTCCAAATTAAGATGCAAATGAGCTGCTGGGTGAGACAGAATGAAGGAAGCAGATACCTGGCTTACGTTCCTGAAAAAAACACCCCTTGCTTCATCTATTTGTCATCCGTTCCCATGAATCTGTGGGGCAGTTTGAGCTGGCAGCTAATCAGAGGCAAACAAGGGGGGGAAAAAATAACCCGGCTCCTCGAAATTGGCTAATTTTCAGTTCCTCGAGTGGCAGCATGTGTTTAGCAATTACAACGATCCCATAAATATCCCAAGATCCCCGAAACAGGACAGGAGAACCAGAAAACAATTATGATTAGCGATTTAATTACAGTCTAAACTCCATCAAAGTAAATTTAGGCTATGATTGCTCGAGAACTGACTTGAAGAGGGAGCTACTGTATCCCCATTACTTTCTGTTCTGAACTCAATCTTCCACACAATCTCGTGATGAGAACCAATCATAAGGCTTAGCATCATGCTAATTAGAAACAGTTCTGCTCATTATCTTAGAGCCATATGCTTCTGACGATTTGGAGGAAGTGAAATATGGTGCCATTAGCTTCTCATCCTCAGAAGAATTGGCCGATTGAATATCAAGCTCAAAATAAGGCACCACTCTAATGTTGTGTGGGCCGCATGTGAAGGCTTGAATACCTGAATTAAATTGATGCTCGTCTATTAAATGTATTTTTGTGTTTCCCTTTCCAAGTTCAAACTCTGTTCTGATCTTTATTTCAGCTGAATATGTGTGGGCACATCAGTGGACATTAAATGGAATTGCATGTGTTGCAATAATACCCATCAGACACAGACGCATTATGTAGCAGTCAATGACATACAAGGAGGCCTGAGATGATAAAAAATGGAAACCTTTAGTTCAAAACATGCGTTAATTCAGAAACTGAAAACATGTTTAGATCATCTTTTCATCTGTTAAAGGATATTATAGTAAATCAGTTGGTCATGTAATACGGTCTAGGCATAACATACAATTTTGTGAGTGTTTAGGGGTGAAGAATCAAATTATGTATGATCTTTTCTTTCGTCATTATCTTCATAATTTTTTTATATTAAATATGTATATATATCTTTAAAAAGAATTATCTTTAAATAGTGCCATAAATGTTTTGTAACGCATGATAATTCAGATGTCCCTACATTCATTTACATTAAGGCCGTTTAATAGGACTCATTTAGTAATGGTTGGTTCAGAAGATCTGCCAGTCCATCAGTTAGCAACTTCACTTGCTAATTTTAAACTACAAAAAAAAAACTCATAGATCGATTGAGAGAGCTACATTTATGTGCTCAGTTTCACACCATTTAACTGATGTGGGACCTTTCTAATGTGGCCAATAGCTGAAGACAACCTCACTTGCTTCTCAACAGATGTTTTTTTCTTACATTCAAATGTTTTGAACTGCTTTTAATGCTTTAAAAACTCAACATATTGAGTTTCTTTTCTATTGACTATTTCTTTTCAATTGAAAGTTTCTATTGTGACATTTTATTTTATTTTATTATTGCCATTGCAGAATAGTGTTTAGAGTCAATGGACATCCAAGAATATTGAACATTCTTTAAAAATCTTTGCATTTGCAAACGAGCTGTCCAAGGTCCTGAATGTCTTGTGAATGGACAAGAAAACATTGGAAGCATCTGTTATCAATAGCTGACTTCCCTTTAACACAATGTTGTATGTGTCTTACATGCAATTAAAGGAGTATTTGAGTTTAACACCGGTTGAGTTGAATTCATAATTATTTTCTATATAGCGCACAGTACATTGAGACATGATTTAAGTATTGTATTACATGAGTAGCTCTCGGCCACTTTCATTTTTAAAAAGTAGCTCTCAAATGAAAAAAGGTTGGAGACCCCTGCACTAGAGAATATCTAAACCAAGGATGTTTTCATTAGCAACATATTTCAGAAAAGAGTTTGGCCATAAAGGTTAAGCAATGGTCAGGAAAGTCAAGCTCAGTGTTTTGAAAGTGATGACAAATGCGAGCAGCAGTGTATCTCAAATCTCAAAGGCCACAAGCTAATGTTTTTTTGTTTTTTTTTGTTGAAAATAGCTTTAACTTTGGCAGAGAGGAAAGACAAAATGGAAATGAATATATGTGGGGGATTTAACCTTGCCATACTGTAAGTACTCACCTCAGTCACACACACTGTGCAGTCTTTATTGCATTATTGTGTGTAGCCCATTTAAAAAACCTGCTTCATCTGCTCAAGATGCTCTTTTTCACAGAAGTGAGCAGTGCGATTGTGGAAAGGAAAGAGGAAATTACAGCCGTCATGTGGTAATTGCTTTATACTGTACGTGTGTTACATGCTACATGAACGTGCGGTCTCGTAAACATCATAAAGTTAAATATAAAAAGGGGGTCATAATTCACCCCAAAATCGAAGAAAAAAAAATCACATTTTTATAGGTACATTGATGCCTGCCTTTTGTATGATTAAGATCAAGCAATATTCATATGAATTAAGCACATTTTCCACAAATCTGTCATTACTGTAATGCTATTTATATATAATAAAAATGAACAAATGAAGATAAACATATATTGCAAATGGATGCATATGTTTGTCCTTGCATGCAGTTTTCAGAGTATGTAAAAGTCCTTTCCTCATATATATTACGTGAATGCATTGATCCATGTGTATGAGCTATGAACTATAGATGCATGTGTAATGTGTGTATGTTTGTTTGTGTTTTTCTCATGGCCTCGAGGCAGCCCTAAAGCGATTAGGGAGGTTCAGGCTTTGCTGTGATACCGCAGGGTCAGTTTTATCAACAAGGCCAGAGATGGCAGACAAATCCCCCTCTCATGGCTCAGGGGATTGGGCCACCCCGCCACCCAGCTGCCCTTCTGGCCACTAGAGCTCGCTGACTCACACCCCAGTGAGGTAATTGCTCTGTCTTTCTGTCAGTGGAGGGGGTGAATGTGGAATAGCACCATGCTGTAAGGGACAGTGTAAGCGTACATCATACTGCTGGAGAGGACATCCAAAAAACAGCACAGCACAACATGACAAATCAGGATTTAAAACAGTCTTAACCTTTAAGAAATAGAAAAATCACAAATTACACCTCTTAAATGTCTTAGTTGTGAGCTCTGGAGAGAAAATGGAGACTTCTGTTGAAATGTCCTGCTGCTTTTTTTTTTTTTTACTTTACAATAAGGTTTCATTTTCTTTAGTTAACATGAACTTACATTTATCTTTGTTAATCATTTTTTGTTAAAGTGCCCCTATTATGCTCTTTTAAAGGCTCCTAATTCTGTTTTGGAGTTCTCCCACAACAGGTTTACATGCATCTAAAGTAAAAAAACACTTAAATTTTCTAACAGTATGCATTGCACATCACCACATTGTTCAATGATTCTCAAACGGCTCTAAATCCCTCCTTTCCGAGAGCCTGCTCTGATCTGATAGGCCAGATGGCCCAGTCTGTTGTGATTGGTCTATCGCGTACAGCGCCTGTCAGAAACAAAAACGACCATTACCATAACTGAACGTCAGCTCTGTCTGGACGCTTCCTACAACTCAGCGATTGAAGTGTAAAGACAGTAACGATGACGTCGATTTTACCATATAAATCTGAGCGTGAGTCCGACCCGAACCTCCATCACAGGGACGACTTCAGCATGAGATGTTACTCAGTTTGAGGTACATTATGAGATGTTTCAACTGTAATTCCTCACCATCAGCATTAACAAGTGTAGGCTATGTCCATCAACAAACTGATATGTATATGATATGCACATGCGGGAACTGTATCAATAATGGTGCATATGTTCGCCCAGCACCAACGTGAATGACTGATGTAACAAACGTTTGTAAAACAAATCTTGATCCATGTTTTATCTTTAATCAAAGTAGTAAGAGAGACAGACATTCTGCATGAATAGACTGTGGCCCACAGCTGCTTAGCAGAAGTATTTCAGTAAGACAGTCATTATGTGAGTAAGCCAGTTAGCTGGAAACTTACACAATATTAAACACAAACTAAGTATTTTGAAAACCCGTTAGAAAATATATACATTAATAAATAGGGCCCTATTTTAACGATCTGAAACGCAAGTATCAAACGTAAATCGCAAGTAACTTTGTGGGCGGATCTCGGCGGGATCTGAATAATGCGCCACTGACTTTAGACTAGGTTTTTCCTGGTCTGTGGTGGAATTGTTTTCTGAAACTGCAAAATAGCACCAGGGAACGTTTGCGCCGGAACATGCCTCCTCTTTTCGCTGAACCGCCCCCGGGAGCGCAAGTTCATTCCCTAATTTACTGACATGCGTCTGTCGAGGGAAAAGTCCGCTGTGCAAAATAGGAATGATACATGCGTCGGTGTACAAAGTCAATTGTGCTGGATGCAAGATAGGGCCCTTATTCATACTTACAGGTTATGATTCTGAGGAGCAAGCTGGTCCAAATAAACTGGGTACTGACCCATCTTTCCAGAGCAAGCGTTTTGCGAATCCTGTGTTGAACTCAGAGATTTGAGAAGCAGTCATCAGTAAAATTATTAAGTTGTTGGGCTGGTCAAGTTGTTCGCGGGCGGACGACGTACAATATATGGGCGGGCATAATGCAAATGTATCTTCTAGTGATGCAGAACCGTAAAGCAGTAGGATTCTAATAAAAAACGACTCGTATTGGCGGTTCAGAGTCAATTCTTTCTTTTGGGAGACAATCATTTTATTTATTGTGGACTTTCGACTTTACAACTTGGCAGAACGTTTACATTCACAAACAGCTATATTACACACTGCACGAAAAGGATTATTCAAAAAAACATATTAGGGGTACTTTAATGTTAATTTCCACATTTGATAATACAGTTTTTAAAGTCAAAATCTGTATCTGGCAACATTACCTAATGCCCTGTAAACTAACATGAAAAAAACAATGAACAATAGTATTTTCATTAACATTAAAGAAACCATATGTAAGATTGTGGGCAAAACTGGTACTGCAATCACTTTCAAATTACTGTAGAGCGGTGTATCCCCTCCCCCTCCCCCCTGACTCGAGGTTGCCAGCTAGGCTGCAGGATCCAGCAGGAACGTAGGCTGCTACAAGGAGCTTCCAATGGCAAGTGACGAGTCCCACACAGTACGTTTTTTTTCTGTTAATTATGTTTATGCTTCATGAGAGATGTTTTGTATTTTTTTTTCTATTCATTTAGGTTTCGTAACGTTAGACATTTTTTATCCGACACGTTTGTAGCTGCAGCTGTGGTAACTAGAGCAGAGCTGGCAACCCGGATGCCGAAACACTACTGACTTCGTGATTAGTAGATAGGTGGAGGGTGGCGCATCGGGCCAAAACACAACATGACAACATCAACATCAGTTGAGGGCTGCAACTTCACTTTTAAATGACAATATCCTGGCCGGACTACTGTTGTCAGTGATATAAGTATTTGAAATGAACATGATTTCTTAGACATATCAGAGCCATTTTATGATTAATTGAAAGATATTTCTTACATACGGTTCCTTTAACAAAGTGCTACCAATTGATTTTGAATGTTGATTTTGCACTCCTGACAGAAATTAAGAAATGACTGTCAGTGTTTTTTTAATCACAAATAGTGGTCAAATAATTGAAACTAGAGTCCTAAATCTTTATGATGAAACATAGTTTGTCCAAATTAAATGAGAATGTCATAGTAATGGTGTGTAGTGAATGTAACAACAATCTTAGGCTGCCAGCGATCTTTGCATGCAGAGTGCTTAAAGGGATAGTTCACCCAAAAATGATTCAACATCCTCAAGTTGATGACAAAAGAAGATATTTTGAAGAATGTTGGTAACCAGACAATTGACTAGCCATTGACTTCCATATAGAGAAAAAAAAAACAATACTATGGAAGTCAGTGGTGTAAGGGTGGATTTCCTACAGGGGTTCAGGCAGGACTGCCAAATGACTAAAGAAACGTTACAAGCAAGATGTACATTTCTTGTCTATTACCACCCACTGCTACTTATAGTAACAACGGAAATAAGCGCAGTTACAATGTGTTGCTATAGTGTCAAATTCAATACCAAATCAAAACTAGTTAGCACATTATTTGTAATTGAAATGGTTTAATGACAATATGGTTATAGTTACACTTAAAATAGTTACAAAATAGATGTATGAGATGATAAAACTTATTTCATTAATTGTACCCAGCATATATGTAAAATGTTACCCGAGAGATAGATAGAGAGGGAGAGAGAGAGAGAGAGAGAGAGTGTGTGTAGAGAGTAAGACACAAAGAAAAAGAGGAGGCAAAGAAAGAGAGCCCCAAGAAAGGGACCCAGAGAATAAGAAGAGAGCCGCAGAATCAAAGAGACAGAGCAGCTGTTACAATATTATTTTATCCCTTCCTTGACCATGTGACTGAAACCCAAATGTGAGACGTTCAAACTGACCAATCAGATAATTACAACTCCCCCACTGTACTTGAGGTGTGACAATTAGTGACCCCTGCTATACACACAGTTTGGCCTACAGGCCTTTAGCATTATCAGCAACTCTGTGCCATTAGAAATTCAAAATGGTCCTTGGAGTAAGAAAGAGGGGGCTTGAAATAGTAAAGCAAATGTCTTTGTTGATTTCAAATATCTTTGATTATTTTCAATCCTGCAGTGGCTACCATCAACTGTCTGATTATCAACATTCTTCAAAATATCTACTTTTGTGTTCAACAGAAGAAACTCATTCAGGTTTGAAACAACATGAGGATGAGTAAATGATGACAGAATTTTCCTTTTTTGGTCAACTATTCATTTAATGTTAGATTAATATGAACATTTATGCATTTGGCAGAGATGGTTTTTGACTTAAATTGCATTCATAATGTTTATTTTATCAGTTCATGCATTCCTGGTAATCAAACCCATAACATTGGTGTTGTTAGCATCATGATGTATTGTCTGAGATACAGGAATGCTTTATGACGCTAAGAGTTATTACTTTGAGCTATTGATAAATGCTTTAAAATGTATGTTTCATTGTTAGTTCATGTTAACTAATGTTAACAAATGGAACCTTACTGTAAAGTGTTACAGATTCTTCTGAGAAAAAGGCTCCAGTAAGCAAAGAATATGACATTATGAAAATCTAGATGGGGCAGATGATAATTAAAGCCTTTGTCTCATGAGAAAAGATATTTGGGTGATCTGTGTGAAGATTGATTGATTGATTGATTGATTGATGGATTGATTGATCATATTCTTATCCAAACTTAAAATGCATAGTAAGCAAACTAGTCCTTTTGAATGGCATTAATTAGGGAAAGATATATTTGTATGCAGTACGTTGCAGGGGCAAACAGGGCCATAATAGCTTCACATTTAAGCAAAATGTATGTTTCAGTGGTGGGTGATGTTGAGTTATTAGTCTCTCATTATTGAATTCAGCTAAAGACGACATGTTAAAAGGGCCATTTATGTTGTTGAGGGAACCCTGACGTGTCACTTCGAACTGTTGACCTTCTCCTTTGAGCAACCTAACAACACTGTGGTTAATAGAATGGACAATTCTGTGATATATTTGTAAAATATGGGGGCAATTTGTGTTGACGTGATTTGTGCAGGCAACATGTTGATGTGAGGTGTTGCTGAGGTTTTTCATCAGTCACATTTAATCATGGCTCCCTGTTGACAACATCTTTGCTGGGCAATATCATAATTTGTGTTTTTGGTGTACTGCCGACCCCACCAGGCTTAACCAGCAAGACTTATTTTGTCAAACAGCTTCAGCTTCTGTTTACTTATAATCAGTTGCAACCAAACCTGCTATTGCATGCTATTGCATGGATGCACTTCTACTAGTAGTACAGTATATATATATATATATATATATATATATATATATATATATATATATATATATATATATATGGAACCTGTTTCTACCTCAGAGTAAAAATAATTAATTAATACAAATAAAGTAATTGCAACTTTATTTCAGTAATTTAATTTAATTTTAAAGGTATTTTATAGGGGTCAAGAAGTCAGTATCAGATTTTCCTTTTCCTTGATCTTTTTACATATAAGAACCCAGCAAACACATTTACGTTGTGGCAACGTCTCTGGCACGTTGCATTTTTGCTATGGCAACGTCGCTGTCTACGTGCTCGCAACATTGTAACAACGTAGAATTGTAAGATGCGACAGGGCTGTAGCAACGTTGTTGCAACTGAGAGACGACATTCTGACAATATTTTTATATGCTGCTATATCCCCCACTTTTTATCGTTTATTGTTTATCTATATTTATGACCGCCGCTAGCGTAGCTAGCAAAAGCGATCATATAGGGATTGTCAATTTTTTTTTTTTTTTTTTTTTTTGTCAATCTACTGAATTTTCCGTCAACGATACCAGGGACACCGAAACACCGGGGAACATGAAATTTGGTGAGCATGTAGCCCCACTAGACTTTTACGGAAAAATTTCGTTTGGTCCCCGGGGGCCACTCCCCCCCCCCCGCGCTGGGCCCCCCCAAACCCCCAAAATGCAGTTTTTCCTAAATAACTACCTGAACCGTGGCACCGAGGATGAAGAAATTTGCAAAGTATGTTGGTCTTAAGGGCCCACATCAACCTAGCCCATAATCGATTGTCAAAGTTTTTTAGTTTTTTTTTCCCGTCAATCTACTGAATTTTCCATCAACGATACCAGGGACACTGAAACACCGGGGAACATGAAATTTGGTGGGCATGTAGCCCCACTAGACTTTTACGGAAAAATTTCGTTTGGTCCCCGGGGGCCACTCCCCCCCCCCCGCGCTGGGCCCCCCCAAACCCAAAAAATGCAGTTTTTTCTAAATAACTACTTGAACCGTGGATGAAGAAATTTTTATGGTATGTTGGCCTTAAGGGCCCACATCAACCTAGCCCATAATCACTCATTTGTGATTTGCGCCCCTCCCATAAAAAATGAAAATGCAATATTATTCTGCTTTAATCGCCTCTATCTTCAGTGGAGATGTTCAGAACTGCACCATATTTCATGTGTATGATTAACTTGACATCCTCTGGGGGTATGCTACGTTTCGTAGAATTTCATCCATGGGGGGGTATAAAATAAATTAATTTATGTGCACATTTAGTGACTGTACACTCATCGGCCTGTAGATGGTGCTGTTGAGCGAAGGGTTGCTGGTTTAGGATGATACTGTCACACACACACATGCAGGAATACAAACAAACGCAAGCATGCACACACACTGACATCCACACGCACAGACACACACCCATACACACACATACAAATCCACATGCACAGACACACACACACAAACACACATGCGCACACACAAACACACACACATACACACACACACAGACAGACATGCACATACTACTACTTTTTTTAGGTATATACATAAACACGCAATACAGCCAAATTGCTCCACGTCATTTATTTTTGTGGAAAGCCAGTGCAGGCCTGAGCGGCGGTCATATTTTGTACCGCCATGCGGTACATCTAGTATTATTTAATGGGGCTATCAACACCTGCAAGTGTACACTTTGAAGAGTAAAAATGACAGAAAGTTTCATTAATTCAACTTTATTAAATCGGCATATGGTAATCAAATTGCACTTCCAAAAGTAATACATTTGTGAAAAAAAAAAATATATATATAATAAATACAACATAAAAAGCAAAGGCAGATCAGAACATTTAATGAACAAAACCGGGTCTGGGGCAGACAGTAGTTGAAAGCCGGCCGATAAAGGTCGGTAACCGGGGAAACATCCACAAATCCAGAGGAGCAAAGAAACGAATGAGATAGCGGAAAAATCAAATGACAAACTAAACAGTGAAAGCGAGGCTACATTAATCACATAAGAAATTAAAGTTGTAGGTTGTGTTTGATAGCTGATAGGCTAAATTAAACGCAATACTCACGTATCCTTGCTCAATGATGAATGAGAACACAATGAGCCCAACAGGTGGTTGGAATTTAAAAGGCTGATTTTCGCGCTTCAGGGCAGTGACGAGTACATTATGTAGTCCAGTGGTGGTCCAGACACCCTAGGCACAACCTTAAGCAATGGCCATGAACGGTGGTTTAATGTCAACATTGTGACAATGCTGTAACAACCTTCACTACACAACGTAGTTATAGCAACCTTTTGGCCATGTTGTTTAAACGTTGTTAGAAGGTCGGGTACGTTGCGCCAACGTTTCGAAGTCATTGTACTATAGAAACAATATGCTGTAAATTTCAGAACTCAAAACTTCCTCCTTAATCCAAAAACAGCGTTAAATAAAACCAAGCTCCCAAAAACGACTAGTTTCGGATTTTGTCTCAGTGTGACGTAATAGTGCGACGAAAGGCCGTATCTGCAGAAGAAGATCAACGCTAACTTCTACATCATTGCCTCTTTAGCTCTGCCCACCAATTCACGCATGTCAGGTAGTCAAGAGTTGCCAAGTCCGCAGTTTTCCTGCGGAATTGGGCTACTTTTAAACTGTTTGTGCAGGTTGATTCAGGATTACACGATCAACAAAAACAATAGAGATGCCTTTGAGGATTACAAGACATTTTACAGTGTCAAGGAAAAAAAGTATTTGCTTTGCCTTCCTTGTGATCCTAAGTGTGGATGAAATGTATTTTTAATAAAGTTCCAGATCACTAGACACTGCTCATTTGTTCTCTTAATTTTATTGCAGATTAGTTTTTTAAACAAGTCACAGTTTAACACATAAGAGAGACTAAAATAAAAGATGATGCAATGCCGACTATATATTGGATACGACAGTAGTGTCGCAACACACAGGTGTGAGTTCAATGTTTTTTCCTTGTGTCACTATTGCTTTGTCTGTTACAGTTACTGTTATCATTTGATACATGTACTCACTTTACTGACAATGATGAACGATTAATATCAGAATGACAGTGCGAATTACTCCAAGTACTTAAACTTTATTTGCCACAACTAATATTGTGGCATCCTAATAGGATGTTATTTGCCACGACTTATAAAGCATATGTAATATGCATAAAGGTTTCAATGTTTGCAAATCTTTCAAATATGTAACGTGATGTTACATGTAACACCTGATATGTAAGATATGTAACACCTTTCTGTAGCGTCTTTGTTTCAACACTAATATTGTCATAATTCCTGTCTTGTGTTCCCCTTGTCTTGTGTGGACTTTTGTCATTTCCTGTCCTGTGCCATGTTTTGTAGTCCTTTGTAGTTCTCTTACAAGAGGTTCTCTCGTATTGCGTAAGTTGCTTACGCTACGGGAAAGTTGTCTTTCTTCGAGATCTGAAGCCAAAAAATTATCCTTAATTTTGTATTCATTGTCAACGCAGTGCAGCAGCAGGCAGACCACGGCAGGCTGTAAGAGCGTGCTCATTGGCTGCCCGGCGGCAACTGCTTAAGCCTACCAGTGAGCCCTGTATGACGTCACACCCTATCTCCACACCCTTCTAACCGTCAAGGTGGGTGTGGCCAGTGTGTATATAAGCAGGGCTCGTAGGCTAAAATTCAGATTTTCTTGTCTTCAGCGAAGCTCTTCGCATCGCTGGATCTTGAGAGCCGCCGCCGTTGAAACCAGCGACCAGCAAGCCTAACCCCCAATTTCCACCGGCTGCGTTACGGCTCCGGCACGGCGGCGGAGTCAATAGGTTTCCATTAAAGTCAATGAGTGTATTTCCACTGAATGCAGTACAGCTGCGTTCCGACTCCGGCGATCCGCAGCCCTCCGGAGCAGATACACAGAGCTTCTATTTTTGCCGGATGCCGGAGAGCTCCGCAGCAATTCAGCACTTATATCGCGCGATCATACGTGAATTTGCGAGATCTCGTGGGTCCTTGTGACTTCAGCTGTCAGTCATGACCGCAGCCGTTTCGCAACAAATCCGGACCTGATGGGTATTGACGGACGACGGAACACGGAGCTGTCACGCAGCGGAGCCGTTCCATAGCCGTTCCGCATCTGGTGGAAATTGGGGGTAGGACAGCGCCTGAAGAAGCCGGCCGCCTTCGCCGCCTTCAGCCATCCGTGCCTGCTACACTATCCGGCGACATATCCTTTTACTGCTGTGTGTGTTCGCCTACTGCGACACACACTCTCTCATTCTAAAAGAGCCGAGGCATTTTTCTCAAAATGCCTCGTTTTTCCTGCGGTTCGTCCCGCTCAGCAACGGAGACCGCCACCTCATCTGCGCTCTCTGCATGGGCCGCGACCACGCCGCCACCGCACTCTCTACGGGCGGCTGCCCAGAGTGCGAGGAACTTTCAATGTCGACCCTGCGGGCTCGACTTGAAGTTTTCGACCAAGCTGTCTCTCCGCCTGTCTCTGCTACGCCGCGCAGGAAGAAGCGCCGCTCACAGAGACCACCGGAGACCGATGAGGCGTTTAGAAGCTCGCCGGAGCCCCTCCCTCGAGCTTCTCTTTCGCCCTCTCCACCCCCCCTTTCGGCCGCTCAACCGCCGGCTCCCGCCCGCGCTGCTACCGCGTCAGGGGATGAGGCCGCTGGGTGCGACGAACACGCTGACAGCTGTTCTATCCTGGCCTCTGACAGCGAGGAGTGGACTGCCGCCTCCTCTACAGTCCAGGATTCCGGCCGCACTCGAGCAGGCGAGGACGCAGAGCTTTTGCGCCTCCTCACCAAGGCCGTTGACCAGCTGGGCCTCGAGTGGTCTCCTCCTAAGGAGCCAGCACCCAACAGACTCGACGGCTGCTTTCTACATCGCCGCCGCCGCTCGCCAGCGTCCAGAACCGCACCCTTCCTGCCAGAGCTCCACAGCGAGCTCTCTAAATCGTGGAATGCACCTTTCTCCGCGAGAGTCTCTTCCCACGCTTCATCGACGCTCTCTCAGGTTGACGGCACCGCTGAAAAGGGGTATAATGCCATTCCCCCCGTGGAAGAGGCGGTTGCAGCGCACCTTTGCCCGCCGTCTGGTTGGCGCTCAAAGGCTGCCCTCCCGTCTAAGGCTTGCAGGACCACTTCAGCCCTTGTCGGCCGCGCTTTCGCCGCCGCCGGACAGGCTGCATCTGCCCTTCACTCCATGGCCGTACTACAGATTCTACAAGCCAATCTTCTCCGCGAATTGGACGAGAGCGGCTCTGAATCTGCTTCCATCACGGATGTACGAAGCGCGACGGACCTTTCCCTTCGCGCCACGAAATCCGCTGCCCAGGCCATCGGACGGTGAGGGAATCTGAGCGCGCGGTGTTTCTCAACGCTCCCCTCTCCCCCTCAGGTCTGTTCGGCCCGGCGGTACACGGGATCGTGGACCGCTTCTCGGAGGTGCAGAAAACTACACAGGCTATGAACCTTTTTCTGCCTCGATGCTCAAGCTCTGCTGCACGCCGTCCTCGCAACCAGCCTGCACAAAGCCCCGCCCAGCGTCCAGCTCGACCTCCGTCCTCGCAGCGACGACAGGGCGGCCGCCCTAGATCGCGCTCGACCAGCCGAAACAGACCGCCTCCGCTGCGGGGACCCCGGCAGAGGATTACGGTGAAACCTGAGCCCGCTAAGTCCTCCTAGCCCGAGAAAGGAAGCGACGGTTGAGTCCCGCTGCGGCCGGACCACCGTCAAAGCTTCATGCGCTGCCAGTCCCCGTTGCCACGGTTACTGCAGACGCTCACTTCGCAGCCAACGAGCCGGTAAATCTACCTTCTCGCCTGTACACAACTGCCGTTTTCACGGCGACCCAGAGAAATCTCAAAAAGAGTATAATGTCTGGTTGCACGGCTCACGCCGTATGTGTTTCAAGTGCAGTAAGTGTGCCCACGCTGCCGTGTTCACCCCTGTACACAAGCACCATAAATCCCGTGTCTCTCACAAAGCCCACTCTCATAAAGCAGGCAAAAGCCGCTCGAGTGCTGAAAGTAGGTCACGTGTCCACCTCCCCGTGCCCACACCTACCCACTGCCCGCTCTGTTACACGGCCTCTCACAACCGGTCAGGTTTTAAACACGCGGAAGCGTGGGAAGCTATTCCAGGCGCGTCAGAATGGGTGCTAAGCACAGTAAAAGAGGGCTATACTCTGCAGTTCGCTCGCCGCCCCCCGCGCTTTCATGCGCGTACCGAGACGAGAGTGAATGGGGAAGTAGCACATCTACTTCGAGCAGAAATAGCGACACTCCTGTGCAAAGGGGCTATAGAACCGGTACCTCCTTCTATGAGCGAGACGGGCTTTTACAGCCGTTATTTCCTCGTTCCCAAGAAGAATGGAGCGCTCAGACCAATATTAGATCTGAGACATTTGAACAAGGCTCTTATGAGAAGACCGTTCAAAATGCTTACAACCAGGCAGATCCTCGCGCAAATTCGCCCGAGAGACTGGTTTATCTCTCTCGATCTGAAAGACGCGTACTTTCAGATCCAGATAATACCCCGTCACAGGCCATTCTTGAGATTCGCCTTCGACGGTCAGGTATATCAATACACCGTCCTGCCGTTCGGCCTGTCTTTAGCACCCCGTACATTCACGAAGTGCATGGACACGGCCCTCGCTCCCCTGAGAGCTCAGGGAATGCGGATTTTGAACTATCTGGACGATTGGCTAATTATAGCACAGTCAGAGGCAGAGCTTATCGCCCACAGAACAGTGCTTCTCAGCCATCTGGAAAGCCTGGGGCTCACGGTCAACTGGACAAAGAGCGCTTTAGTGCCCAGTCAGTCAACCTCTTTCCTGGGTTTGGATCTGGACTCTGTGGCAATGACGGCCCGCCTGTCGATACAGCGCACGCGCTGTATTCAACGCCTGGCCGCGTCTTTCCAGCCGGGCAGCACCGCACCTCTCGACATTTCAGAGGATGCTGGGTTGTATGGCTTCAGCTGCAGCAGTGCTTCAGCTGGGTCTATTGCGTATGCGCCCGCTACAACGCTGGTTGAACGCCCGAGTGCCTCACAGAGCATGGGCTTCCAGCCGCATCCAGATCAGAGTGACTCAGAGCTGCGTTTCAGCACTGAAGCCCTGGTTAGCGGCCGACTGGTACCAGCGGGGAGTGACAATGGGGGCCGTCTCGCACCGCAAAGTTATCTCGACGGACGCTTCCACCTCAGGCTGGGGCGCTCTGTTCGAAGGCAAACCGGTCTTTGGCCTCTGGTCAGACCAGGAGAAATCCCTCCACATAAATTGTTTGGAGATGATGGCGGTCGAGAACGCGCTCAAGCGCTTCCTCCCACTCATACGGGATCACCATGTGCTAGTCCGCTCGGACAACATGTCCGCGGTGTCCTATGTGAACCGACAGGGTGGTGTCAGATCCAGGAACCTGTGCAAACTGACAGAACGCCTTCTCGTATGGGCTCACCGCTCGTTGCGCTTGCTGAGAGCTTGTTTGCCCGTGTATTTAAACTAGGGCTGAACGATTAATCGCAACAAAACCACACGCGATTTGTGATTATCTTATGCGCAGCTTGTCAGTGGAGTGCAGCTGATTGGTAGTAAATACTGGCCCATTTGAACGCCAGAGGGCGCTCTCACGCAAACACGCTAAATATGCCCCACCGCAGAAGTACAATAATGCGCATCATTCCAGGAAATCCCTATCGCTGTAGCTGAATAAACAGAAGATTGAAACACTTTGATTAAACATGACTTATGGAATAGTCTTCCTGATACTGTTCGTTGCTCAGACTCGCTCTCCCAGTTTAAAACTAGATTAAAGTCGCATCTCTTCAGCCAGGCATTCATATAATATTTTTTATCTTACAGTTCAAACTACAATCCGGCCTCTAGTTCATAAATGCCAGAGGAGAACTGGCCCCCGACTGAGCCTGGGTTCTCCCAAGGTTTTTTTTTTCTCCATTGGGTCACCTGATGGAGTTTTAGGACACCATTAGGTCACTTGATGGAGTTTTTCGGTTCCTTGCCACTGTTGCCTTTGGCTTGCTCAGTTGGGGATATTTTGGGGATATTTAATTTGATTTTATCAATCAATAAATTCCACTAGAAACAAACCTTGTTGTATTATTTTAATTTAATACTGTGAAGCTGCATTCTGCATACAATCTGTATTGTGAAAAGCGCTATACAAATATACTTGACTTGACTTGACTTGACTTATAAATACACGACTGCCTTATTCTGTGTGAGAAGGCACATCTCACAGAAGGAGGAGCTCAGCTGTCGTTATGAAGTGAGTTTGGAGTAAATGCATGTTATTAAATGTTGTCTGTTGTTGGACAAGAGGTTCGTAAATGCTTCTCATGTTTTGGAAAGATGTTTGACGCGTGTTGTTTTTTCAAATGCACGTTATAAGTGACTCAAACTCACAGTGCTTTCAGATGGAGCAGCGTTTACAGAGCCGTACATCAATGACAAACTGCGCATAAAAAATAATCGCAGCCTTTGCGATTTTATAATCGCGATAACCGATAAGCCATCTCGATTTAAGGCTACGTTTACACGGAAACGATCTGAAGAGAAAACGCAAAAGTGATCAATAGACGAGCGTTATGGGGGGGGGAATCTGCGTGCATATGGTGACGCAAAAGTGTGTGAAATTCAATGTAGTATGCACTCCAGGCGGCTAGGTGGCAATGTGAAGCACTGATCGGTGCCATCACTGTCTAGCAGACTTTTGCGTTTTTACCGTTTAGACGGGAACGCGACAGTGGAGCGTTTTTAAGATTTCCACTCTGGAGTGGAGGTTTCACTTTTTTGCGTTTTTAAGCCCCAAAAACGCCGTCGCCGTCTAAACGAAAGGCACATCTGATAAAATATTTTACGTTTTCACCCGCGAGCATTCTCGTGTAAACAGGGCCTAAGTGCGATTACATGGAAAGTGCGATTAATCGTTCAGCCCTAATTTAAACCATGTGTCTTGTTCAGTCTTTGAGTTCTTAACGTTGTATGTTGGTTGTTCTAGGGATGGGCAAATGAAGCCTCATGAAGCACTGAGGCTTTCCCCTGAATGTTTCAAAGATTTGAAGCATCAAGAGTGTTGAAAACAGCGCCATCTTGTGGCAGGTCAAATTTATAGCAGCCATGTTTATGAGCAGCCGAGTGCGCAGCGCCGTTGTTTTATCCATTAAGCACAAATAAAAGCCTGACAACGTTAAATATTCAGTTTTCTGATAATATAATTAATATATTAAAGTGTGGCAATAAATTAAATGCAACAATTATATTAATACTAATTATAAAATACCAACAGAGTTGTTTGATGCAAGTAAATGTTGGTCTAATTATTTTATGGTTTCTATGCTGTTTATGTGTCAGAATAAAGGCTGATTTATACTTCTGCGTCGGACCTACGCCGGAGCCTCTACGCTGTAGGCAACGCGTTGGTTTTCATTTATACTTCTGCGTCGTTGTCCGCGTTCACGCGCGCAGAGGGAGCATGTGAATCCCGAGGGAGCGGTCCTAGCAGACCAATCACAGCGCTTGCGTCCGCGTAGAGTTGACGCGTTGTTACATTTTTGGAGAGGTGCACGTCAGGGTAAGCCGAAGGGTACGCGCGCTACACACAGCCTACGACGTAGCTACGGCGTAAGTTCGACGCAGAAGTATAAATTGGGCTTAAGGAGGAATAATATATGATAATGTATCATAGGCGCTATAGGCTTATTTATATAAAAAAAACATTAGTAAATGGACTTAAACTTACAAAAACCTGTAGAGTAGTGGTCTGGGTTCAAACATTCCGACACGCAAAGTGAAGCATTCATGTGACTAGAAAGAAAGTGAGGCTTCGTTTTTCGTTGATCACGTGTTTCTCTGAAAACAATACGTGCTCCGGCACCGAGCTTCATGAGAAATTGCACTGCGTGCTCAATACGCGCTTTGAAGCTTCAGTGTCAAATGTAACATCACTAGGTTGTTCTATTCCTGAGTCCTGTTCCCTAGTCGGAGTCTGAATTTGTTAAGTTTTGAGTTTATTTAAAGGGGTGATAGAATGATTTTATAGGGTATATCACACTGTATGTAATAAAAAACTACTGCACGTGGATCCTGCTTCCTCCTATGTTTCAACTGCATCATTACAAATATAGTGTGATAAAATACAATACTACTGCACAAATACAAAGTACTAAATATAAATAAAAATGATTAATTACCACGCTGTCGCAGACTGAAGTATCCTTGGTATTTGAGGTGTAGGTTTGTCTTCAGGGGTCAGACTCTGGCTCAAACATGTATGACAAACATCAGAAGTTTTCAAAACAATTCCAACTCTCTCCATTGACTTTTCCCCCCAGGTGGGCGTGGTTTTCAGATTATGGCGCTGGTCGCTCTGTTTCTACGGTAATAGAGATTGTCATGGTAATGGATATGGCAATATTAATTTTAACTTTTGTTAACAATTTTAACTTTTTGTTTGGTCTTGGCGGAATAGATCTGCTACACTGCTGCTGCTGCTGCTGCAGAGCAAATACCGAGACTTGCTACTGCCAATACATTCACAGACATTTCTGTGAGCATGTAAGACATGCTGCTGCTGCTGCACATGTAACATACATGATTTAACCCCGTAGCAGATCTATACAGATGGAGCTGGGGAAAGTGGAGGGTTTCTAAAAGCACGCTGCAGACAGTTAACAGCAACACTACCAGTATTTGTTTGAATGTTGAGCCGCATCTCATTGGCCACTGATGCAACAACAACCAATCAGCTGTGCTATGTAGATAATAATGTGATCGCTACCAAATGAGTTAAAGACCGATCAGCCTGAACCATAACTAGATGTTTCATGACCCCTTTAAACTGCTTGTGGGTTGCTCCTGGTCAGCAGGGATGAAAATTTTCCAACAGTGGTCCGAGGAGGGATAAACCACAAACTGGTCACACAAAAGGCTCATCAATGCACAAGGGCAATGAAGGAAGTCCTATCTGGTCCAAACCAACAGAAGGTCTACTGTGGCACAAGTCACACAAAATTTGAAGGATGGTTATGGGAGGAATGTGTAACAACACAGTGCACTGTTGCATCACAACACTGTTGCGTATGGGGCTGCGTATAACGGCAGACAAATCAGAGTGCCAATGATTACCCCTGTACACCGTCAAAAGCACACAATGGCACGTGACCTGGGCCTTGAAGCAGTGGAAGAAGGTTGCCTGGCCCGATGAGTTCCGTTTTATTTTGGATCACATGGACGGCCATGTACGTGTGTGTCATTTATATCATGAAGTGATGGCACAAGGAAGCACTGCTGGACGATGACAAGTGGAGGGAATGTGATGCTCTGGTCAATCCTCTGCTTGGAAACTCTGAGTCTGGTCATTTGTGTGTACGTAAATTTTTGTAAGAATTCCAATTTTCAGGAATGGTTTGAGGAACATGATGAAGAGTTCAAGGTGTTGCCCTGGCCTCTACATTCCCAGATCTCAATTCTAATTGAGCATCTGTGGGATGTGCTGGACCAAACAAGTTCGATCCAAGGTGACTCCACCTCGCAAACTACAGGACTTTAAGGATATTCTGCTTACGTATTAGTGCCAGACACCCATGAGTCCATGAGACCATGCCTCGGCAGGTAAGTGCTGTGTTCGCAGCACCCAGATGACCAACAGCACATTAGACAGGTGATCATAATGTTTTGGCTCATCTGTGTGTTTATTTATTTATGTATTTAAAATAACAGTGGACTATTTTTTGTGCAGTGGACAGTTTTGAATAAAGATATACAGTACATTTTCTTAAATGTAGCAGGAGGGCACTGTGATGTCCATTCCAAGAGAGAGACTGTGAATTTGTTATCTGAATTACATTCGATACACACACACACCCCTATTACCAAACACTATGGCGTCAACTCACTGATGTCACAGAGACAGACAGGTCAATTATGAAGATGTGACAGCCTCCAGCAAACTCACAATGGGCTGAGGTTGACGTGTATTCAAGGACAAATCTCTCTTCTACATCAGCACACTCCACCTGTCTGTGTGATTACCCAGAGCCAACTAATACCTGTCACCTGTGATAACCTTTGAATCACCCACTTTCTCCTTAATAGAGGTGTGTTCAATGAAGTAAACATCGAGCGGTGTTGTTCAGCTCTTGGCCCTTCAATTAGCGTGTTTTTTTTTTTTTTTTTTTTTTGAGAGCCGGAATCTGGTGTGAAGTTATTTTGCCACCTGGGGAACATTATACACTCTAAAAAATGCTGGGTTATTTTTTAAACCCAAATGCTGGGTTGAGCATTTTGACTATGTTGCTGGGTTATTTTCTCCGTAATCAGCTGACAATGACCCAGCATTTGGGTTTGTTTTGGAAAATTTGACCCAGCGCTTACCTCCTCGCGAGTCGCGCGCTTTTGTCCACACTGTTCAAATCACTACGTCAACAGGAGGACGAGAGGTTCAAGCAGGAGCGAGCGTAAAGGTGAGCAACCCTGTTTTATTAAAACTATCCTAATGTTAAGTAACGTTAGTCAAATAAGTCAGAAAGTCAACAAGAAGTTATGTTGAAATGAAATATGAATTATTGATGACGGACCAAATGCTCTCTAGATTTTGCGTCTGTCGAACTAGCGACCGTTATGCTAATGTTACGTTACACATAACATTCCTTATTTTTACACGGTCTGTCATCAATTATTCCACTTATAAGACGGTCACAATGTCTAAGTACAGTTGGTGTCTGTTTTATCTCCAGAAATGTTGCGGGTTGCGGGTTACTGTTACTTGACTCGCGGTGTTGGATGGATGCAGTGTAACAGCTAACGTCACTGGCTAGTGGCTGGATATGCTAAAGAAGCTGTAAGTCTAACGTTACCTATTATTTAACTGTTTTTGTTAGTCATTTTCAAAAGGTAGCTTTACATAAAATATTTTATTATGCGGCAGTATGTTCTCTGTGTTTGGGTGCGTGCGCCTTAGTTCAATTTGGCTAAGCATTTCTGTAGAAAACAGTGATGTCATCGTCCAGCTCAGTAAAGTTACTGAGTAGTGGTAATTCTTATGTCTTAAAACTGTCACTGTTCATTTGAAGTCAGTTCAGTGTTGCTTCAGTTACGTTCAGAAACTATGTAAAGATAATCAAAGTAGTTACTGAAGTACAATTTGGTCTTAAACCGGCTCTGAAAAAAAAAAAGAGTCATTCAGTTCAGTTCAGTTCTCATCTGATATTATCAGTGCAATTAAATCAATAATATTGTTGAAAACTAAGTGCCCCTAACTAAGCAAGCCAGAGACAACAGTGGCAAGGAACCCACACTCCATCAGGTGACAGAATGGAGAGGAAAAAAAACCTTAGGAGGAACCAAGCTTATGTATTAAATAGCCTAATACAATTTATTATTTTGGTTTGTCATGCAGTTTGGTTCACAATCATTAAATAACTATGATGATCATTGAATCGTGAATGATTTTTTTTTTAAACTGCCAGGAAGAATAAACATTAACAACATTTATTTATTATTTTTACTTATCAAGTCAAGTCAAGTCATTTTCATTTATATAGCGCTTTTAACAATGTAGATTGTCTCAAAGCAGCTTTACAGAGATAAATGTATAATTTAACGTAAGATTGTTTTGGCTTTATAGCGGTTCTTTAATAAAGTTATTTTCCAGCTAGAGTTAGTTTTGATTGATTCGCTTCCGTCGCAACGATCATTTGTTTTTAAATTAGGGCCGCCAAGACGACACCATTCTCTCTACACAGACTTTAAACGCGAACCTGTGAGAAACGCTGATGCGCATTAAGAACGGGTTCTATAGTTATGTGCGTTTGAATATATGTGTGCAGGTTTGGAATTCCCTGCAAACCAAGCCTAAACAAATTACTGGTGTTTCCTTATAGTTTTGATTCAGAATTTTATTTTATTTTATCAATTCGGGGTAGATACGCAAATTGAGTTTTCCCGACGACGCGTTATCTGTAGAGTGGGAAAGGGATCCTCCATAGGGAGAGACTAGTTGGCACTTCAGCACTGCGTTGACATCGGGTCCAGGCGAAGGTCCTTCATCAGATCTGGAAACGGCCTGGATCCGGCAGGCTGCGGGAAAACCTTGGGATAAACAAAGACACTAAAATTAGCGTAGATGCCATTCTTCTCATGATGTAACAAGTACATCAGGATTTATGGGAAGTGTTCCCGGTTACTTATCTTGAAACTGCAATCAAATAAGTCAATGGGCGCAATGCCCTCAGGCGATTGTTATACCGATAGACTAATACATTGGAATGAATAAAAAATATTCTATGAAATATCTACAGGTGATTTTATAAAATATTTTTTTAATTATCCACAAAATTAACATTTCTTCTGTTTACAGTCTGAATTAACAATAGTTAATTAAGCTGTTAAATGTTATTTTGTCTATTTCTTTATTTTATTTTTTAATTAAGTAATGATTCATTAAAATGATTTATATATATATATATATACAGTATATATATTAAATTAACTGGAGCCAGCATAAAAAAATAATTTTAAAAGCATTGCATAAGACATGCTAACTTTGTAAAGATATTACTAATCAGATGTTTCCTTCTTTTCTTTTACAGCAATGGACATTTTTGTTCAACAAAAACTTTTCAAAGAAATTAAGTTTTTTGAGGAAAACATTTCAGGATTATTCTACACAGAATGGACTTTAATGACAACCAACTATCCCAACGTTCAAAGAAGGTTCAAATGTCCGTCTCAATGCAGCTTCAGAGTCTCTACACAATCCCAGTTGAGAAATAGGGGTCTTATCTAGCGAAACCATCGGCCATTTGTGGTTTAATAGTATATCAATGTTTTTTTTTTTTTTTTTTTTTATGACCGATCGTTTCGCTAGATAAGACCCTTATTTCTCAACTGGGATTGTGTAGAGACTCTGAAACTGCATTGAGACTGACATTTGAACCTTCTTTGAACATTGGGATAGTTGGTTGCCATTTAAGTCCATTCTGTGTAGAAAAATACTGAAATGTTTTCCACAAAAAAACTTAATTTCTTTTCCACTGAAGAAAGAAAGACATGGATATCTTGGATGGCATTGGGGTGAGTAAATGATTAGGAAATTTATATTTTGGGGTGAACTAATTCTTTAAGTTAATTTAAGACGATATTTAACTAATTTAAGACTGCTCTTATGAAAACCTAAGACACTTTTAAATAATTATCTGTATCTGATATTGTCTTTCCCTCATTTAGTCTGGAACCAACATGGTGCTTTACCTGGAAAGGCAGAGACAATCAAAACCCCTCCCCTTTGTCTTGGAGCTTGGAATGGCTGGACAGTTTTTTGGTGAATGGGGAAACTGAATGGGGAACAGTTGACTCAGGTTTTTTGGGGGGGGGGTTTTGTTGTTGTTTTTTATATCTTTTTGTGAAGATAATTTTTAGCTAGGCTATTTTACAGTTTATAGGTATAGAGTTTCATGTTTTTATTTTGCTACACAGGACTAAATGATTGCTTATTTAAAATGAATTGCAATGTATGTACTTACTGTTTATACACAGAGTTTTTATGTGCCTCCCATTTTTGCTGCACAGGACTAAATGATTGCTTATTTAAGTGAATTGCAATGTATGTACCTCTGTGTTTTTTATTGTATTCTTTGTGAAGAGAATCTTTAGCTATAGGCTATTTTACAGTTTATAAGTGTAGAGTTTTAAATTTTGAGAATCTTACCATTTTATAATCTTTTAACATACCAACATTTTAGCACAAATGATTTTTGTGGGCCTCCGTTTATGTTGCAGATGTCTAACTGTTTTTTTTTAACATGAATGTATTTATGATTATATTAATTTCCTGGAATAAACACTTTAATTGAATCAATAAACAGTAGTGTTATTATTGTTATTAATATTTTTGTATTAGTTTTTTTATTATTACTATCTAAAATGAATAACCTGTAGCATGGGAGTTGTTTGACCCAGCACTGATTAAAAACAACCCAGCAGATGGGTTAATGTATAAAAACCCAACCTGCTGGGTCAAAATAACCCAGCATGTGTTCTGTCCAATATTTACCCAGCGCTGGGTTGCCAAATAACCCAAATTGGGTTGTTTTTAACCCAGCATTTTTTAGAGTGTGTATATATATATATATGTATGTTTATGTATATAAATGTATATATATATAAAAAAAAAAAAGTTTACTAAGAGCTTGTGACTCGTCCTTCGGATGAGACGTTAAACCGAGGTCCTGACTCTCTGTGGTCATTAAAAATCCCAGGATGTCCTTCGAAAAAGAGTAGGGGTGTAACCCCAGCATCCTGGCCAAATTTGCCTCTTGGCCTCTGTCTATCATGGCCTCCTAATCATCCCCATATACTGATTGGCTTCATCACTGTCTCCTCTCCACCAGTAAGCTGGTGTGTGGTGGGCGTTCTGGCGCAATATGGCTGCCGTCGCATCATCCAGGTGGATGCTGCACATTGGTGGTGGTTGAGGAGATTCCCCCATCTATGTAAAGCGCTTTGAGGTCTCAGAAAAAGCACTATATAAATGTAACGAATTATAAAGCCGCGTTTCCACTGCAGGAACTTTCCCCCAGGAACCAGGGACTTTGGGGTGGTATTCGGCATAGATATCATATATAAAGGCTAGATGTCTCGTGCGCACTGCTGGCCAATGGAGGTCGACGTCCGCACGTGGCGGCCATCTTGCGACAGTGTACTCGCTCACTACTTCAATGGTGCATGTACTTTTAAATAACCATAACTTGCTCATTTTTCTACCGATTTTCAAACGGTTTGGTTTGTTATAAACGTCAGAGATGTAGTTATGACACTGCATACATATGAAAAATTATAACATACATTTTCAAGCATTCGGAATTATAGCCACGTTAATAACGTTTGTAAGAAACCAAACCGTTTGTAAATCCGTCAAGATTTCAGCGAGATAAGAGGATTTGTGTGCATGCTGATCATTCACCTTAATGCACAGAGCACTGACACAAGATGGCCGAACGATGATGCCGGAAGTGACTGCGCCATAAGACATCTAGCGTTTATATATGATATCTATGGTATTCGGTGTGTCCACCGCAGGAACCAGGGTCTAAATGAAGTTCCGGGTAAATATGTCCCCCTCCGAAGGTTCCTGCTTGCGAGGTAGTACTTTTTCAAAGTTCAGGAACTTTCAGGTGTGGGACTTTCAGGTTCAGCACGCTGAACATGCTGATTGGTTGAGTTCATGCCGCATTTTGACTGGTTGACTCCACGCAGCATTTTATTTCAACCACCATTTTTTTTAAATATGTTGGGGTGCATTAACAGTTGTTTGCTATTCAAATCAATAATGGAGTTTAAAAAATACGACCAATGGACCGACGACGAGGTTCAGGCTTTATTAAGCTTAAATTCAGAGGATGAAATCCAGCGGGAACTGTAAAGTAGCGCGCAGTCCTACATCACCGGACTAATTTGCCTAATCTAATCTAAAGTACCGTGGTGGAAGTGCAAAGAGCAACAGGTCTGGGGGTAAAAAAGTTCCTGGGACAAATTGTTCCGGGTAATTTCGGTGGAAACGCGGCTTAAACCTCATACAGTAGCTCCACCCACCTCGATCGTGAATGAAGTGCTGCACACATTTTGGAGACTGGTTGTTTGCAGTGCAAGGGTCAATAAAAAAAATGGTTATTTGAATTAGTACAGTGTTTTCTTTATACATTTATAATGTTTTATGCATTTGAGGAGCGGAGAAGTCTGTCTTAGTCTGGTATTTGCCGTCTAGTCATGGCCAGTACGTAACACTTCCGTCTTTTATAACACAAGCTTTTTGCCAAATTATATATTAAAGGACTCTGTAAAAACTGAGCGCCCACATAGCTACAATAACCATTGTAGCATGTAAGTTGATAAAATGTACTGCCTCAGATGTGATCTTTCTAATGATGGACAAAATCTGTCCTGAATCTATTTGAATTCATGATGTGTTGACTGCCAAATAATGTTATTAAATGGTTTTCTGTCAGGACCACCATCGTCAAATACGATTGACAATTAGCATTCAGTTCAATTAGCATTCAGTCAAGTGATTACAATTTTTAATCTAATTAATTGAACGATGTGGTAATTAATTAGTCTAATTAATCGCAAATTAATCACACATCAAATGTGGCAGAGAAATTACCCCCAAAAGATAATTTAAAGCCATTATTGTATTAAATGAGAAACGTTTTCCATAACTAGTAAATGAGAAAAATGGCCCATTTACTATCATAGGAATAAATTGCATTTTAAAATATATAGATAATTCAATTTAAATTGTAATAATATTTCACAATATTACTGATTTTAATGGGCATGAAAGGTTGAAAACTGCATAATAAAAATAGACACAAATGAGATAGAAAATAGAAACAAATAATGTAATTTAATAAAATGAAGAGCTATACAATTAATGTGGATAACATCTCAGATGTTTTGGCCTTTTTTTATTCATATTCAGATCTCTGTCTTTTGATTGTAGGCATTGGCGTATTAGAGCACAACTTGTGTCAAGCTTTATTTTAGGATACACATCTGAGACAGTTAATGCTTAAAATAAACATACATGAGAACTCCTTTAATTGAGCAGTATTTTGAATAAGCCACATTTTTTTTTCCATTCATCAGATAGTCAGCCTAGGAATGGCTTATTTATTGTCAACTCTGCATATTAAACTGGGATAGAAGAATATTTTAACTTTGAAAAATGCCACAGTTCAGCTTTAAATCTGTTAGCTTCTCATTGCATAATTCTGTGGTTCTGGTTCTGCTGACTCATTATCAAACATATGAATTTTTAGAATCCACCCACATCTTTCCCACTTTCCTATTTTCAAATTCCTATGCTCAATGTTTGTGCACCTGTACTGTCACAGTGTGAGCCAGAATAATGCTAACAATGGTGTCTATGCCCCCCCAAAAAATAAATAATAAATAGGCACAATAGTTTGAACATTTTTATTTTATGTATAGTATAGCGGTTCCCGAATATATTTAGACACTTAATTTCAAGTCACACTTAAAATGTGTGAATGCCATTGCATGTCATATCATAAAAAGTTAATTTGAAAGAATGTTATTTTTAAAGAAAGAAGCTAAATTAATAGATAATGGGCGACACAAGTGTTTTTTTGCTAGTTTCAGCCCAACGCAGTCCTGTGCCACGTTGTTTAAATAGCAAATGCATTTGCGCCCATCTGTTCACCCATAGGCGTGCTGGTCTGAAAACGAGGTGTGTTCGGGCACATTATATTTTAAGGCAACAGAATTAGACTGTGCCAATGACCAACTGAAACCTGGCCTAAAGTCAATGGTGCAATATTATTATTATTTTTTGTATTTAAAGAGCGCATTAGTAATGTGCGCCTATAGGTAGGACCGCCAACACTCTGCTTTATTACACACACAGGGACGCCCAGCAGCACACAAACATGCCTAATACTAAAAAATAAAAGGATAACCATGTAAAAGATAAATATTGTGTACATAAAGATATGGTGGAATCCGGCTTGTCCCGTATATGGTATGCTTGCGAGCTTTAAAGGGATGGTTCGGAGTAAAATCAACCTAGGGTCCTTTACACCATGACCTCGAGCCAAACATCCCCCCCAGAAGCCTTTTTTCCCTTGGTTGAAAATTATTAAAGTTAGAGCTTATTTAGAGATATCATCCGGATGGCTTAGTGCAGGCGCTAACGGATCCAAGGATGTATCTCGTAAATTACCCCACTAATAATGCCCAGAATGGTACAAAACTTATACAGTAGTACAAACTCCTGATGTACTTACAAACTTTCCAATGCCTTGTTTTATGAGTACAGAACCTATTTGTACTACTGTATAAGTTTGGTACCATTCTGGGCATTATTAGTATTATTTACGAGATACATTGTATTATTTACGAGATACATCCTTGGATCCGTTAGCGCCTGCACTAAGCCAATCGGCTGATATCTCTAAATAAGCTCTAACTTTAATAATGTTCGACCAAGGGAAAAAGGGCTTCTGGGGGGGTGTTTGGCTCGAGGTCATGGTGCAAAGGACCCTAAGTTGATTTTACTCCAAACCATCCCTTTAAACTTGCGCACGAGCAGATCTCTCTGACGCATTCAGTTTTTCTGATTCCACGTTCCGCCATGTAAATATCGAATCCGCCATGGCGCCAGTGCAACTGGCTTTTAAAGGGAATGGGAAATTACAGTCTGATTGTTTTTTTGCACGTTAAGCCCAAAACACAACCATTACTCATTAAGAGAATAGGGACAACACTTTTAGACCATGCGCCGGGTGCGCCGACCATTTTTCCCGTCGTTAAACTAGCAAAAGTGGATTCGGACACGCCCTAAGTTCACTTGTGCTGTGCGCTTTAGACCTTGCACTTAGATCGTTAAAATAGGGCTCCATGTGTTGAAAATGAAGACAATCAAGGTTGTGCGACTTTGTATTTATTTGTGGTTGGTGGAATATATTGATAGTTAATAGCTCCTTTCACACCGAGCATTGATCCCAGAAAATTGCCATATAATTGCTAGAGGGCCCTCTGTGTGAATGCAAACATGTCCTGGGATTGATCCCGGAATGGGGACCTAGTAACATTGCTGGGAACACTCCCAGAACGTGCCCTGTGTGAACAAAAGGCAGGACCAATGCCATAAGGAGGTTTAAAATGGAGATCAACATTCACGTTGCACATTAACAAAGAAGAAAGTTTGTGTTCATCAAGGAACAAAGAAAATTTCTGCAAACTGGAATGAAGCAGAGACCAGGGAGCTCCTCATTATCCGCGCTGAAGCTGACATCATTACACGCCATATATTACACGTCACATCCTGATGTCCCGTGTCTTTACGGGGTCTTTACGGGATGTGTGTGAACGCACGCAGAGACTCCAGAAAATGTTTGGCAGTGTGAATGAACTAAAATCAAATGATCCCGGGACAAATCCCAGTATACACATTATCAGTGTATTTTCCAGAACCTCGGTGTGAAAGGGGCTAATGTGAACAACACATATGGTTATAGGACGCCTGTATGAACTTGAGGAGAACTGACTTTATACATCCACAAAAAAACAAAAAAAAACACCAGTTAATTAAGACAATGATATTTAAAACATAATAAAACATGAGCGTTAGTGAAGAGAGAAGATGAGGCAAAACTTTTTTTTTTTTAATGAAATGTTGTGCTTATCTACCTTTAAAATATTTGTTCTTATCTAATGCAATGACATTGAGATATTTTTTCAGAAACAAGGTCAGTGAATTAATTGCTGATTTTCTTCTCTTTCATGAAAGATGTGCCACACAAACTTCACATAGAAAGCACAAATGAAACTGAATTAGGTCGTCTAGGTCAGCTGTCTTCAAACTATCTCATCAGTCTTGCAGTAAATAGGGGAATATTACAGAGAAATGTATTGATGTGAAATTGCATTATTCTCTTCCTGGTGGGCTTAATTTAAAAAAGCAAAAAATTACTTACATAACGCTGCAAATTGAGTTCAAATGGCATGTGAACATTTTACAAAACCGTTTTAAAACTAATAATAGAGCTGCCAACATTTCTGTTATCATGTTGTCAATAAAAGCAGCTGGTTATGGTTAAAATACTCAATGAACTCCATCAATTTAAGTTTTTATTTTTTCTTATCCGTCATTGTTGCTATGCAGTTGCTAGGGTGTTGGGTGGTTGCTAGGTGATTGTAACAGCCATTACAAATGTTGGGATCGGTAAGATTTTTTAGTCTCTGCACACCAAAGCTGCATTTATTGAATCAAACATTCAGTAAAACAGTAATATTGTGAAATATCAGTACAATTTAATATAACAGTTTTCTATTTTGTTATATTAAAAAAAAAAAAAAAATTCCTGAAATGAATTTTCAGCATCATTAAGTCGTCAGTATCACATGATCCTTCAGAAATCATTTGAATATGCTGATTTACATGTCTTATTATCAATGTTGAAAACAGTTGTGCTCCTTTCATATTTTTGTGGATACTGATACATTTTTATTTTCAGGATTCTTGGATGAACAGAAAGTTCAAAAGAGCATTTATTTGAAACAATATAAATGTTATTATTGTCACATTTTAATCAATCTTTGATTAATAGAAAGTTCAAACTAACAGCCTTTATTTGAAACAGAAATATTTTGCAACATTATAAATGTCTTTACTCCCACTTTTTAATTAATTTAATGCATCCTTGCTGAATAAAAGTCCTAATTTCTTACTGACCCCAAACCTTTGCACAGTAGTGTAAAAGTTTAATGCACCAAAGTCCTTCAATCGTTTTACAACAGAGGTTTTTTATAGAAGCTCAAGCTGTCATACTAAGGTTTCAAGGTCAAAATTGTACTCAATGAACTGTAAACTAGCTCCAATTATGATTATTAAAAGAAAGCATTCTGAAACAAAAAGCTAGAAAGTCAAAATGTTCAAAAGCAATAATGTAGACTGCTCCCCAATTTTTGAAAGCTAATTTGCTCAAGACAGCTATTGTATGCACAATATTTCCCTCCTTAATGTTCCAAACCCACCGCCTTCAGTTAGATTTAGTTTTAGTAGCACTTTCAGTAGGTTTATTGTGTGCAGAAATTGCTGTAACTGCAGTATTGAGTCTAATATTTCTCCAACCCCTCAGCTTATGCCAGAAAATGCTTCAGTGAATGCAATGACGTATGTAGAAAAAGTTTTTTTTTGTTGTTTTTTTGTTTACGTGATTGTGAGCACAAGTGCTCTGTGACACAAAATTGTGTGGTAATGAGTTGTGGCTGAAACATTCATTTCACGCTGAACAAATGTTCACCTAAAATTAAAGTGCATTAAAATTCTCACATTCTCAACCATAAGTTGTACCATAGTACCATAGTAACCATAGGCTCACTATTGGCCAGCATCACACACATCACACACATGACCTACGTTCTGACGTACAACCCAGAAGCGTTGTGGTGTTACACTACGTGAAGTCACTCAAAGGCCCACACAGAAGAAAATTAATAGTTGAATTAAGTCGTTATTTTAGTTTTTTAGGTTTTTTTTTTTGCGCACAAAAAGTATTCTCGTTGCTTGATAAACTTAGTAGTCACTAGGACTATTTTAATAAACATTGTCTTTGCTAACTTTCTGGGCCGGCAAGTTTCAGTTACGAAGAAGCCTATGGAGGGGTGAGAAAGCTCTCAGATTTAATTAAAAAGATCTTAATTTGTGTTTCGAAGATGAACGAAAGTCTTACGGGGTTGGAACAACATGAGGGTGAGTAATTACTCATGTTGTTCATGTTGAGTAATTACTCATATTGTTAAAAAATTAAAATTAAAAAATCATTTTTGGGTGAACTAACCCTTTAATACCTTCTGACGTTAAATTTACACCCAAACAATATGGATCCTGCTTTCCTAGTCGCTTGAGGCTGACAAACAGAGATGGATTTGCGATTTCACACTGCAATATGAATCTACTCCACTGGGTCTCGTAGAAGATCATAACAGCGCAAAACTCAATTATTTATTAAGCAACTATTCAAATAAACTGGAAGACCCTTCTTTGGGTAGCCTTTCTCTGTAAACTTTTTCTCTTTTTATGCAGATGAGAGTGTATCGGTAAGCGTTGCAGTTCCACATGAGGTTATTGCTCAAAAACACATGCACAGGAATAATTCACACCTCTGGGTTTTACTGACCATCACTCAAAGGCCTGGTTTCACAGACAGTGCTTAGATTAATTAAGAATTAACCCTTTGATGCACAACATGGGTCTAAAAAGACCCGACTGAGTTTTCATTTTCTATATCTTTGCAAGAAATTAATTTTATCATTCAGTATTCCAGGTATTCCTCAATTAACTTGTTTTAGATCATTAAAAATCCTAATTTAAATTTTTCATTTCTTTCTTTTCGAATAAAAATCGTTTTTGTATCGCAACCCTTCTAATGCGCAACATGGGTCTAAAAAGACCCGTATTCATTTCCTATGTTATTTCAGTGATGGCTGAGTGTTTCTTTGCTAAATCTTTAAAATATATGTATTTTATCATTTGTTATTCCAGGTATTCATTAAATATCTTGTTTTTGATTTCCACAAATCATTATGTTTATGTTTCCTTTCTTACTTTATAAACAAACACAGTTTTTGTATTTCTACATTTTTTTTACATACATGGGTCTAAAAAGACCCGTATTCATTTCCTATGTTATTTCAGTGATGGCTGAGTGTTTCTTTGCTGAATCTTTAAAATATATGTTTTTTTATTTATTTTTATTCCAGGTATTCATTAAATATCTTGTTTTTGATTTCCACAAATCATTATGTTAATGTTTCCTTTCTTACTTTATAAACAAACACAGTTTTTTTTTATTTCTACATCAATTTTACATACATGGGTCAAAAATGACCCATATAGAAACCTTTGATATTTGCACATTTTTGCAAGTAGGAACATTTACTGCAGAATACTATTCACCTGCCACACATTTCACAACTCAACACGGCTGCTTTTGTATATTTGATGCAAGTCTTATTTTATTTTAACCACAGAAAAGATTTTATATTTTGTAAAAGATGGACATATTTGAAGGCTATGGTTACCTTGACCTTGTAATCCTAGTGAGAAATGACTTGTGAGGAGGAGAAACATGTCCAATACTATTAGCTAGCTAGCTGGTGACATATTCTAGCTAGCTAATGTTAGCTACACTAAAAAAAAGATTGTATTTTAAAGCTTATTTACATGTAGAAGGCCTAACAGTTCATAATCCTTCATATGCTGAAATGATTCAATGTTTTAAGAGTTTAGGTTTCATTTGTCATTTGTGAGGCATGTAAGCACTAAGATGGCAATTTGAGATGCCGCTGTACCAGTGATTTTATTTTGTTTGTTGTATTTTCTTTTATTTGATCACATTCACCACAATTCAATACAGTTACACAGTTCAATTTTATTGTTATCAGTTATCTGTGATATGTGAATGCCAGAGGTGTATAGTCCAGGGGTCAGAAAGTAAAAGTCCTGCCATATGTTTATTCCACCCATGACCTCAGACAGCTGATTTCACTAATTAGTTCTACCTACTGGCTGAAAATCTGCTAATTAGGTGGTGCAATTAGGCTAATTCAGGTGATTGGAACAAAATACTGAGGAGGACTTTTACTTTCTGAACCTGGACTTTACACCTTTGGTGATTGCTATGTTAGAGAAAGTGGCAAATGAATATTTCAAGTGTTAAATGTGATGTCTAAATGACTGCTAAAATGATTAATTTGACAAAATGTTGTCTTTATTCTTTTGTTTTATCATGCTTGATAAGTAAATTTGATAGAGTAACACAAAACCTAGAAAAAATTAAAATAATAATTTTTGGTAATTGAAAACAATAAATTTTTAATATTTATAAATCATGGAATTTATAGATCATGGAATATTAAATGCTTAAATAAATTGATCTCAAAAGATAAAAAAAAAAAAAAAAAGTCCAGCAATGCATGAAATAACATAGGAAATGAATACGGGTCTTTTTAGACCCATGTTGTGCATTAGAAGGGGTTTCCATAGCTTGCGCATCAAAGGGTTAAGATAAAAACATGCCTAAAAAAAAAAAGAAACTGGTGTGCATCTTGAAACAAAAAAATGGCACTGACATATTTTAAGATATGCCAGTGCAAGTTGCTTTCATTGAAAACAGCTCAAACATGCATTTTAGTCTGGGAATAGGTTTAAGCCTTGTCTGTGAAACCGGGGGAAAGTGTCAAGACACCCTCCATTCCAGCACGGGCTTGTTCCCAGCACTGCATTGAAAAATGCAAGACAAATAGGTGTGGAAACCTGCAGAGAGGAGGTCAGGAAGAGCGCAACAACTGTCTATGGTCCAGCCATGTTGACCCACAATATCCAGTGTGATGAATAAACCGTAAGTTCTATCGGCTGCAATCTCCTTAATTGACTTGAGGCTTTGATTGCATTTTCAATCCCATTTTGTTTAAAACTGTCTGTGCCATGCAAAGTATTTGGAATTATTTGTTGTGTTTGTGTATTGTGAAAAGCGCTATACAAATATAATTTCTGAGATTTACTCAATACATGAAAATATGGAGCATGTTAAAGGGGATATTTCGCCCAAAAATGAAAATTCTGTCATAATTTACTCACCCTCAAGTTGTTCCAAACTTGTATGGGTTTCTTTCTTCTGCTGAACACAAAGTAAGTTGATGGCATACTATGGAAGTCACCTGGGCCCATCAACTGTTTGGTTATTCCGACATTCTTCAAAATATCTTCTTTTGTGTTCAGCAAAAGAAAGAAATTTATGCAGGGTTGAAACAACTTGAAAATCTTTGGAGGGAGCTGAAAGTCCGTATTGCCCAGCAACAGCCCCGAAACCTGAAGGATCTGGAGAAGGTCTGTATGGAGGAGTGGGCCAAAATCCCTGCTGCAGTGTGTGCAAACCTGGTCAAGAACCAGGCTCGGGGTGGGTAATCGGGAGAATCGGGAGAATTCCCGGTGGGCCACTTCACTTTTGGGCCGGTTGAGGATTTTTTTTTCACATTTCACATTCACGTTAGTTACAATAGGCTACACACGTTCCGCATTCTGACACCGCAGCGCGCAGCCTCTGCATGGGTTGTACCATGAGAGGGAGTTCTCCCCTCCCCTCCCATAGAGTTGGTTGGGTCCATAGCCCGTCTTTTCCAAAACGTTTTCTCAGGTAGGCTACCGCGGCACCGCCGGCACCTACCGTAACGGTACGCGTCAGGGAGGATGGATGGGAGGAAGAGGCCAGGAGGGGTTGAAAAAGCCAGATTGAAAAAAAAGAAAGGCATTGGAGGAGGATGCTGCCAAATGTGCCAAGCTTACAGATTTATTTTCAAGAGGGCAAACACAAGTGGCAACAGGTAAAGAGAGATAGGTTTAGTAATGATTAGCATTAGCAACGTAATTATTCGGCTAATACTGTTGTAGCGTTGTCAACCTATTCACAAGCAAAATATAAAATGTTATTAAAATATTAGCCTTTTTGTATCACCCAAAACATGGCGATTCATAGACTTTGCAAATATTATGCAATTTAATATTGATGATAACAAAACTCAAGCTATGAAAAAAATTGCACTGTTGATCACACTAGTCTACTTTAATTTTTCACCAGGAAATTTGTTTTGAAAAACTTTTATTTTGTACAAAATGGCACATAGTCACAGTTGTGGTGTTCCCGGTAAAAAATGACCAGCCTACAAAAAATAGCTTATAAATCTCTCATTATACTATATTATCACCCAATATTGGATTCAATCTTTTTGTCAACTTGTTTTCTTTCAATTAGGACTAGTTTTATATTTCTATTTGCATCTCATTAATCATAGGCCTCATTTATCTGAGAGTAGGTATCACGTTTATTTATTAAAAAAGCATTATTTTTGAATATTTTTGAATACAAATAGGCTAAATCTGTAAACATTAGTTCAATATGCCTCTTTGTGGAAGAGTAGGATACATTTCAAATGCTTTCTTTCTTTCTTTCTTTCTTTCTTTCTTTCTTTCTTTCTTTCTTTCTTTCTGATTTTGTTAATTTATCAACCTATCCTTGTGGAATAGTGGAATATTTTTTGTTAACTTCTCAGCTTAATTGAATTATTATTTAACCTTTACATTATTTGTTGAACCATGGTATTAATAAAAACTACACAATAGTAAGAGCTGAACTATTGCTTCATTTATCCAGTTTGGAAAAAGTGCTAATTTGGAATTCCACCATGGAAAAAGTGGGCCGGTCTTGGGCCTGAAACTCCTGGGCTGAAAAGTGGCCCCACTCCGGCCCTGTCAAGAACTACAGGAAACATATGATCTCTGTAATTGCAAACAAAGGTTTCTGTACCAAATATTAAGTTCTGCTTTTCTGATGTATCAAATACTTATGTCATGCAATAAAATGCAAATTAATTACTTAAAAATCATACAATGTGATTTTCTGGATTTTTGTTTTAGATTCCGTCACTCACAGTTGAAGAGTACCTATGATAAAAATTAAAGACTTCTTCATGCTTTGTAAGTGGGAAAACCTGCAAAATCGGCAGTGTATCAAATACTTGTTCTCCCCACTGTATATAATAAAATGATGTACTTCATGGTGAACAAAATAAATAAAATACCTCACGATAATGGTGAAATTATCACAGAGATTATAATCAGTTAAAAGTTTTAAAGTGAAGTATTAATATTTGAATTGACAAGTTATAACAATGAAAAGAACTGACATTTTTGTGATAATTATCATGTGGTGTAAAATACACCTCAAACACAATAAAATTATCATAAAAAGTATTAAATTCTAGTGCTGTAATCAAAATCTTCAGGAGAATCTGTACCAATACTAAAACCTATTCAGGCCCAGTGCATGGTGCAAAGGACCCTAGGTTGATGTTACTCCGAACCATCCCTTTAAGTTCATGTAGTGTGTGCTGCATTGTATGCATTGAATTCTGCTTATTTTAAAACCAGAATAAAATAGTCCAACAATTCTTACTTTACTTTCATTTATATTTAATTGTATTTCGTTATGTGATTAAAAAAAAAATGTTTCATGAATACTGGAAAAGTATGGTGTAGTATTTACTTTGAAACACTTTTCAATCACACATTTCTAGTACATTTCAGCTGGTTTAACACTGGTGGTTTTACTGTGTTAGATTCAGTACTCATGATAACACCACCATCACTATTATCTCTCAAAGGACCTTGTGGCAAGCAGGGTGAGGCAGAGAGCCGTGGGAACGGAGAGAGGCTGGTGGCGCGAGTGATAATGCAGAGATAAGGAAGAAGAAAAGTTTGGACAGGCGATGTCCTGTGCTCTGTCTTTGCTATCTTCTGTCCAGGGTGCATTTTATGGCTTTATTGCAGGGTGAGTTTTGTCTTAGCAGGAAAATCAGTTCTTACAGTTTTATTAACAATGCTGAAAAAATAAAGAGGGAAGAGGTGGAAATTTAGCCTAGAAATCTAGACGCACCCTAGCAGCAGCAAAATGTATTTTGCTTCCAGGGTAGTCTAGCAACTCTCCATAGACCTTCTAGCTGCAAAAACCTAAATTGGGTCAGGCCAATCACGTCGTGTATAGAGTAGGCGGGGCGGGCTTAACATAATGACGACAGAGTTGCGACGGTTTCCTGATACTTGTAAACAAAGAATGACGGCTGCTGGAGAACCGTCTTTCGAATCGGCTTTGTCCGTGACTCTGGAGGACTTGGAGTTAAGTTTTTCTTTGAGAAAAGAGCAAAGAACGGCACTTAAGTCATTCTTAAAAAAGGAAGATGTGTTCGTAGTTTTGCCGGCCAGATTCAAAAGTTGAATCTATCAAGTACCGTTAGCTCCGCTGTTGGGAAAACACTCTGGTTGGTTGAAGCGCTGTCCTATTGCGTGCAGAGGGAATTTGAAAGACAGCCGTTTATCCCGCCCCTCAGATTGAGCCGTGTCTATGGTGAGTTGCCAGACCTAACATCTTGATGTAGGTCTGGCTTGCCAGGATAGTGGAAATTACCAAAGCCCAAGAACACCCTCGCTCTGAGCTCTCCGTTTGTCTGATTGTTTTATGCACTTTTGTCATTTTTATACATTTTTTTTTATATATATATTTCTATTTAGTCTTAGTTTTAGTAATTTCAGTAGTTCAACTTAACAAACTTGATTTTTAATAGGTTTAGTTTTAATAACTTATAATAATGGTTTAGCTTGATATGCTTTTTAGGGGCAGGAATAACTAAAATTAAAATTACCCATGACATTTTCAGTCATTTGTGATTTCAGCATATTCAGATTGATACACAAAGTATTCAGACTATTTTCTGAATTTTTTTGACCGTTTCATTTAAAAGAACCCAAAAGAACAATTTGCTCGGAAATCATAATTATGCATGTGTGTGTCACGGTCACGTTCGTCTGTCTTCATCTGTGTGTGCACTACACTTCCCATCATCCTCCTTGGCACACCTGCACTCATTCAGCCATCATCATTATCACCGTCACCTGTGTCCCATCACCAGCACTCCCCTTATATACTCACAGTCTCCCTTCATTCAGTGTCTGGTCTCGTTGATGTTCGCCTTGACATGACCCACAGACTTCCGTACAACTTACCTGGATTCCTACCTGCCATTTATTCTCTCCAATCCGTCCTGCCTGTAATCCTGTTCTGCCTTCAGCTCGACGTCATCTGCAAAGAGAAAGAAAGACAAAGACATTACCAACCAGCTAAGCATCCACTGTTATTCTGTGTCTCTGTTACTCACCATCTGTCTGCATCTCCGCACTTCCTGCAAATAAACTATTAACCTTACCTTCTTGTCTGCATCCTCTGTTAACCCTGACAGTGTGACTGGTCCTACTCACATTGCTCCAAGCGGGTTTCGAACCAGCGGCACCGGCATGGGAGGTGGATGCTAACAAAGATGCTGAAGACCGGAGCCTCTAGCGTCAGTCACTAGGTTTACAGGTTTACCTGCAGAGAACTTTACTAGCTGGCCTCCATTACTCCCCCCCCCTCCAGCCAATTGAAAAATAGTTGTTCTCCCATTAAAAACTGAGGCTTTATGCTCATTTCCAGCCAATTGAATTGTAAAGTTGTTCTAATTAAGCCGTGTTTTGATCATATCTAATAATAATAATAACTAGATGTACCGCATGGCGGTACAAAATATGACCGCCGCTCAGGCCTGCACTGGCTTTCCACAAAAATAAATGACGTGGAGCAATTTGGCTGTATTGCGTGTTTATGTATATACCTGGAAAAAAGTAGTAGTATGTGCATGTCTGTCTGTGTGTATTTGTGTGTGCGCATGTGTGTTTGTGTGTGTGTGTCTGTGCATGTGGATTTGTATGTGTGTGTATGGGTGTGTGTCTGTCCGTGTGGATGTCAGTGTGTGTGCATGCTTGTGTTTGTTTGTATTCCTGCATGTGTGTGTGTGACAGTATCATCCTAAACCAGCAACCCTTCGCTCAACAGCACCATCTACAGGCCGATGAGTGTACAGTCACTAAATGTGCACATAAATGAATTTATTTTATTCCCCCGGGGACCAAACGAAATTTTTCCGTAAAAGTCTAGTGGGGCTACATGCCCACCAAATTTCATGTTCCCCGGTGTTTCGGTGTCCCTGGTATCGTTGACGGAAAATTTAGTAGATTGACGGGAAAAAAAAAACTAAAAAACTTTGACAATCGATTATGGGCTAGGTTGATGTGGGCCCTTAAGACCAACATACTTTGCAAATTTCTTCATCCTCGGTGCCACGGTTCAGGTAGTTATTTAGGAAAAACTGCATTTTTGGGGTTTGGGGGGGCCCAGCGCGGGGGGGGGGGGGAGTGGCCCCCGGGGACCAAACGAAATTTTTCCGTAAAAGTCTAGTGGGGCTACATGCTCACCAAATTTCATGTTCCCCGGTGTTTCGGTGTCCCTGGTATCGTTGACGGAAAATTCAGTAGATTAACTTTGACAATCCCTATATATCTCATAATCATAATAATACGTTTTATTTATATAGCGCCTTTCCAGGGCTCAAGGACGCTTTACAATAAACAAACAACAATAAAGGCAATTGACAAAGACAGCAGACAAAACAACAGTAGGTAGATGAGAGTGTAAGTACAGTAAATAAAAATTAGGTAGAATGGGCGGCAACCAGCAGAATACAAACAGATATAACTTTAGAGAAAATAAAAATAAAATAAAAACTTAAGAATTATGACATTCAGAAAATAGGTGAGTTTTGAGCATGGATTTGAATTCAGAAATAGTGTTAACAGAACAGAGTGATCGGGGGAGAGAGTTCCACATTTTGGGTGCAACAACACTGAATGATCTGCCCCCCATTGAAGCAAGGCGATGCCGAGGGACGACGAGAAGGCTAGAATCAGAGGATCGTAAAGTGCGAGTCGGGGTGTAGGGGAGGAGCAGGTTACAGAGACAGGGGGGAGCCAAGCCATGCAGAGATTTAAAAGTGAGAAGGAGAATTTTGAATTTAATACGGTAAGCCACAGGAAGCCAGTGAAGATCATGCAGAATTTTTTTTTTTTTTTTTTTTTTTTGGGGGTAATATGTGCAGAACGCTTGGTGTGGGTGAGTATTCTGGCAGCAGAGTTTTGAATGTATTGTAATTTGGAAATGGAGCTAGCAGATAGGCCAATGAAAAGTGCATTGCAGTAATCAAGACGTGATGTGACAAATGCATGGATGACAGTTTCAGCTCAGAGATACTGAAAAAGGGACGGAGCTGAGCGATACGACGTAGATGAAAGAATGCCGATTTAGTGATAGAATTAATGTGAGAGTGGAAACATAGAGAGGAGTCAAAAATATTTTTAACAGTACTAGATGGTTTGATATGAGAGGCCAGCGATCTCACAGGTGAAGTTGGTAGGAATTTTATTAGTGAGTGACGAAGGTCCGGTAAAAATAATCTCAGTTTTGTCCATGTTAAGTTTTAGAAAATTTGAATGAAGCCAATCTTTTATTTCATGCACACAAGCAGAGATTTTGTCGGTTGTGATAGATAAAATTGATGTACAGGTAGTGTATTATTGAATGTCGTCAGCGTAAAAATTATAATTAAAACCATGACGGCGGAGGATCTGACCAAGAGGTATTATATAGATTATGAATAATAATGGCCCAAGACCGGATCCCTGGGGGACACCTTGCTTCAGGAGGACAGTAGGTGAGCGAAAATCCTGAAGTGAAATGTAGAACAGTCTGTCAGAGAGATAAGAAGAAAACCAGGAAAGAGCAGCACCGGAAATACCCACATCCGAAAGGCGAGAAATGAGTAGTTGATGGGAGACAGTATCGAAGGCAGAGCTGAGGTCGAGCAGCAGGAGCATAGACAGAGAACCAGAGTCACCAGAGAGAAGCAGATCATTCAGTACCTTAACTAGTGCAGTTTCAGTACTATGTAAAGGGCAAAAACCAGACTGATAGGATCAAAAAGATTATTTTCAACTAGAAAAGACTGAAGCTGGGAGGCAACAGTACTTTCTAGTAATTTAGCTATGAAGGGTAGATTTGAAATAGGATGATAATTAGATAAAACTGAGGGATCAAGGTTGGGTTTCTTGAGAACAGGGGTAACAGCAGTAGTTTTGAGTGACAGAGGGAATGAAGCAGAGGTAAGAGATGAAGTGAGAGATAGGTGCAGAAATAACTGAATGGCAAAGTTTAGAGTAGTAGGAGCAGGGTCGAGATGACAAGATGAAGGGTTGGATTTCAAGATTAACTCAGAGACAGAAGAAAGAGTAGTCAGAGAAAAGAGAGGCAGGGATTGACTAGGTTAATTCGGCAGATATCTAGTTAAGGTACGATATTGCAATGTATATATAAACAGTCGGTACTGTAAATAAACAGTCGGCAGTGCAAATTGAGCATATTCCAGTCAAGGTAGTAGTGCAAGATGCATATGTAAACAGTTGTTACTGTAATAACAGTCAGCAGTGCAAATGAACATTATAGTATTTGTTATTGCAATACTATAATGTTCATTTGCACTGCTGACTGTTATTACAGTAACAACTGTTTACATATGCATCTTGCACTACTACCTTGACTGGAATATGCTCAATTTGCACTGCCGACTGTTTATTTACAGTACCGACTGTTTATATATACATTGCAATATCGTACCTTAACTGTAATATGCAATTACTTTCCACTGCACTTTCACTCGGATAGCTTCTGTCCAAACTTTATTTGCACTACTTTAAATCCATTGTTATACTGCTCATTAGCCTAACTTATACATATATCTATTTGTTAAATTCTGTTTATAGTAATAGCCATCTGTATATTATGCTCACATTCTGTTTATAGTAACAGCCATCTGTATATATATTCATAGTACATATCTATCTGTAAAATTCTGTTTATAGTAACAGCCATCTGTATATTATATTCAGTACATATCTATCTGTAAACATTCCGTTTATAGTAATAGCCATCTGTATATTATTATATTCAGTACATATCTAGCTGTAAACTCTGTTCACAGTAATAGTTATCTGTATATTATATTCATAGGACAATCTATCTGTAAATTTTTGTTTATAATAGTATTCAACTCTATATTTATTCAGTACATATCCATGTTCTGCACTTATGGAACCACTGTATATCCTGCACTTGCTGCTATTGCACTTCTGGTTAGACCTAAACTGCATTTCGTTGCCTTGTACCTGTACTTGTGTAATGACAATAAAGTTGAATCTAATCTAATCTAATCTAATATTAGTAGCATCATTAGAGAGGCACTGGTTTACGGCATCTGTCTTTTCTAGCAAGTGAGTCAAGAATGAAGTGCAAAGTTCATCAGAAGCTAGAGCAACATGAGATGGAGGTTTGGTAAGTTTATTTATTGTGTTAAATAATGCTTTTGGCCTGTTGCTTGATTTATTAATTGTGGCAGATACAAAACTAGAACGAGCCAAGTTCTGTATCTGTGTCAGTTATTTGCTCCTGCTGTGTAATCTCTCTGTAGAATAGAGTAACCTGCTGGACATGTTGCTTGATATTATCTTCATTAACTTTTTTAATTGGTATGCCCGCTGTGTCTGGAGGTCAGTACTGGTCAGTACTGCATGCGTGACCTGGGACCCTTTACTCTTGCCTTTATGGTTGGCCTGGTCCCTGCTGCTTTTCCTCACAGCACTTTTCTGCTGCATGGATTTCTTTGAATTCACCCCAAAACAGAGATAATTAGCATAAAGCCTCAGTTTGGGTGAAGATATATTGTAAGCTGTGCCGGTTCATTGGGGAGAGGTTAATTGTGTAATCAGAAACTTCATCATCTGACGCTCGACTGGGATGCATCGAACAGGGGCCGGTGTAATTGGATGCTTAAGCATTTGTTTGAGAGAAGAGTGCTGGGATGTTTTATCTGCATTACTTTTTGTTGTAATTGAGCCTGCAAAAGGTTAATGAGATTCTGCATTGAGGGAAAAACCAAAACAAAATAAACAAAAAACAAAAAAACAAACAAATGTAAGATTCAGCCTCTTGAGAAAAAAAAAAAAACACATTTGTAAGGTTAAGTTTTGTTTGCTGTCTGAGCTTTTGCACACAGAGAGATAATTAAAATGAAGCATATGATATGAGGGTGTTCCATCGCGCCTCGCGCTCCCATCACTGATAACTCAGCAGATGATAGAGAAATTGTTATCGAACAAATGAAGGAAATATAATTTTGGACCATACAATTATTAATCTATCACAAATGTTGAAATTCTTTCCTTTTAAGAGATTCTGTTAAGGGCATGAAAATCTACATATTTTCAAAACTGAGTTGGTGCTTTTTGAATGAGTAGTCGCTTTCAAAGATGGATAATGAAAAGCGTCACTGGGTTGAGAGGCAGTTGTAGCCTGACATCAAAGGCACTGCAGGTCAAGATTTTATTTAAAGGATTAGTTCAGCCAAAAATGAAAATGATCCCATGATTTACTCACCCTCAAGCCATCCTGGGTGTATATGACTTTCTTCTTTCAGCCAAACACAATCGTAGTTATATTAAAAAATATCCTCTTCCAAGCTTTATAATTGGAGTGAATGTTACCAGAGATTTTGAAGCCTAAAAAAGGCATCCATCCATCATAAAAGTAATCCATACGTCTCCAGGGGGTTAATAAAGGCCTCCTGAAGTGAAATGATGCGCTTTTTTTCTTTTCTTTTTCGTGGAAAACCCTCTGGTCCTGAGCCACCACTGCAGGGCCCTCATTTACAGCAGGCCAAAAGGTATCACGTTGGACGCTGCTGCTAGAAGACCCAGAACCCTTTGAAAATGTTTGACAGTAATGGCCTGGCCTAGCTTGATACTCGTTACTGTGGTGAAGATGGTGTTTATACGAGCAAGAGACAACTGTGCCCGCATCGTGACTGAGTCCCATACTACTCCCAGGAAAATAGTTCTCTGTAGAGGAATTAGTGAACTCTTCTTGACATTGGGTCTCAATCCCAAGCACCTTAGATGGTTCAGAACAACATCTCGATATTGAACCGCCATCTCCTCTGATTGTGCTAGAATGAGCCAATCGTCTATATAATTGAGGATGCGAATGCCTTGAAGTCTCAACGGAGCGAGAGCAGCATCCATGCATTTTGTGAAGGTGCGAGGTGACAGTGCTAAGCCGAATGGAAGAACTCTGTATTGATACGCTTTTCCCCCAAAAGCGAACCTTAGAAACTTCCTGTGTTGGGGAAGGATGGATATGTGGAAGTAAGCATCTTTTAGATCTATCGTGACAAACCAGTCCTCGGACCTGATCTGACTCACGTTTATAGGTATGGTTAGCATTTTGAACCTGAATCTCCTCAGAGACCGGTTCAGTACACTGAGATCTATAATAGAACGTAACCCCCCATCCTTCTTGGGAACTATGAAGTACCGGCTGTAGAACCCGGCTTCCCTCTCTTGAAGAGGAACCTGTTCTATGTCTTCCTTTGCTAAGAGGGACTGAACTTCTTGTTCCATGACTTGACCCTGCTCGGGGCTGACAAGCGTGTGTACAACCCCGTTGAACCTTGGTGGACGATACTCAAACTGAATTCTGTACCCCTTTTCCACTGTGCGCAGGAGGCCTGCGCATCGTGTCAGGGCCTCTTAGCCGAAGCCTTCCTTGCCTGAACAACAGTCCTCAGATCTGCTTTCGGTTTGGAAGACTTTGGCTGAGGGTGTTGCTTCTGGCTCCAGGCCTTTTGTGGGGAGCACAAGTAGCAACTCTCTCCCTCTGCTGCTGCAGGTATGAGGAGCTGGCGGCTGCCTCGTGGGACTGCCCCCTGACAGTAGACCCATGAAACCTTGAACGACGGCTGGGGATGAGTTGTTTAAAGGCGGCTGACTGTCGTTTCTCCTCCTAAAACCTCTCGACGACGTTATTGATGGCGTCACCGAAGAGGCCAGAAGGCGAGATCGGGGCATCGAGAAGGAAGGCCCTGTCCTTGTCCCCGATGCCTGACAGATTCAGCCACAAGTGTCTCTCCGTAGCCACCAAAGCTGCCATGGAGCGGCCAATGGCGCGGGCCGTCTCCTTCGTGGCCCAGAGAGACAAGTCAACCGCTCGATGCATTTCTTTAATATCATTGAGGGTGACCTCCCCGCTGTCGTCCACCTCCTTGAGGAGGTCGGCCTGGTATGCCTGCAGAAGCCCCATTGTGTGCAGGCATGCACCAGCCCGACCTGCCGCCATATATGCTTTCCCAACCAAGGCCGATGTTGTACGGCAGGGCTTGGAGGGAAGCGCCGGAGCCCTCAGGGATGATGCAGCATCAGGCGAGAGATGAGATGCGAAAGTCTCTTCAATCTGAGGCATCATCTCATAGCCCTTCACTTTCGCGCACAATAATGGTGGACATTTGGGCTTGACAGACGCAAAGAGAGGGACCTATCCCATGATCTTGACACCTCGGTGTGGAGATTGGAGAAGAATGGGAGATTCCGGAAGCGCTCATCAACCTTGCTCTTTCTCGTCGCTTCCTGCTTCTCTGGTGGCCAATCAATATGTAATTTATTTACTGCCCTAGTCACAACCTCCAGCAGCTCCTCAAAGGCAGAAGAATGGGGTGGTGAATCCTCGCACTCTCCTGCCTCGATGCTCATAACATCCAACTCCTCGGAGCCAGATAGTTTGAGCATCGGGTCTGTTTCACGGGAGGAAGAAGCCGCAAAGCGGGCTTCCGATCCGTGAGTGGGACCGATGGAGCTGGCCGCTGAATGCTGAGAAAGGGCCGAAGCCGTCTCAATATCCTCAACAATCCTCAATCTGCGATCCCCATGAATGCAAGCGCCACACTGCCTCGACAGACGCGGGACCTGATCCACGTGCCTGGCCTGATTCATCGAACAGGCTCAGGCGGGAGCGGAGCGTTCTGAGGGGCATTTGGTCACAGTTAGCACAGACAGCGCCCTCGAGCACTGCCCGTGCATGCTCCACTCCCAAACAAACAACGCAGAGCGAGTGTGTGTCACCCTCGCTTAAATAGCGTGGGTAAGGGGACGCACTGCCTGAATTGCTTGCTCTCTTTAGTCGCCAGTTTCACAGAGAATGCTTGCTGAAGAACAGAAGCTGATGCTGTTATGTTCCGGCGTCCTTTTATAGCTTCCGCATCACCGTCACATGTGACATCACGAGTGACGTCATGACGCAACACCAATCAAGATTGGACTAGTTCTATACAGACTTCAGACGCGTCACACTGAAGGTGTTCCCCAATGTGTCGATTCTCGACGCAGCGTGAGTTCACTTGAAAGGGAACTGGATTGCTCATGACATCATAAAAAGTGAGTCCACTGCACTGCCATATTGGTATTCCCAAGTAAGCTCACGCATTCTATTGAACTAATAGGAAATTATATGATTTTACTGAGAAAACATTGCCTAACGAGACACCGTTTTTTATATCTGAAGTCTCCCTTTACATTCTTATAATGCAAACATCCTAAGCATGTAAATGGTCATTTGTTTAAAGCTGGGAATTTCCCCTGCTTATTATAAAGTTACGTTCATATTCATTACAGTAGTGAACAACAGCTCGTGGGCGGATGAGACACTTCAGCATATGTATTACAAATGTCAAAGTGCACATTCTGAAATCGGAATGAGGATTTATGCCGTGTAACCTAAAACCGCCTTGTAATGTTGTGTTTATGTACAGTATTTATGTTGTGTTGTATTGTTTTTATTCATACAGTAGGATAACGGCAAATGTTTCAACAATGATTGCGTTAACAGCTTGCATTTCAAAGCAGTTAATTATTTAAACGATGGTGAAATTAATAATGAATCAGGGTAGGCTATCTGCACATTTTTTAACAGCAAATTTAATAACTTTTAAGACCTTTTTAAGTCCTCTAAAAGGAAAATTTAAGACTTTACCACAGCAAAAAACAGGAAAATGTTCAGCGCGACAACACAGAATGATGTGGCGAAGCATTAGCGTGGCACAGCTCACCAGAGCCACGCTCAAGACAGGTCACAGGGACGCGAAAACTTTTATACCAAGTGCTGATTCACCTTTATACATTATACCATGTATAAACTATCAGCATTTAAGGTACTGCAGGTAATTTCTAAATTCTGGCCCCTCATAGCAGTTTGAAAAAGACATGGAAGACAGCCCCAGGACATTACAAAAGCCCACAAATACACAAAAGTTAAAGTATTCATCATACTTTCTCTAAATTATGGGTAAATGTGGCTGCCAAGTTTGGGGGTTCTCCCCCAAGAAAATGTTGTTCAGGGTCTGATTAGTGTTTTCCATGTCATTTCAGACACAGATAAATGCAAGCACATTCAATAATCTATGCATAGACCTAATGAATGAAGATCCAGTCAGACAATTGTAGGAAAGATCAGGATCAGAAATTTATTTAAAAGTGCTTTGTTCAGCTACTACTTTCAGTGCTGTGAAGACATCAAACTTCCAATATGGTCAACAATGGGATTAATGCCAACCTGGAAATCCAAAGGAGATATACATGTATAACAGTTGTTGTAAACTCATAATCGAAGACCAGGAGACTTGGTTGTTCCTTCAGCAGGATTCTTTATTGAGATCACAAGCTGTCGGTAGCTGCAGTCACCAAAGTCTAACTAAAACATTATACATTGTAGTTATATACATTCCAAGGGGGAGGGATTACATAGAGGCGGAAACTCTGAATAAAGCATGCAAATGAAGTGGGAACACACCCTACTCTGAGAGCACTACCAGTCTAATTGAATCAGCATAACTATTCACATGCTGATACTGGCCAGGAACTCCAATTCCAAGAGCCATCCCAGAGCCATTAAAGACAATAGGTTAGCGTCTCCATGATCTGACTCATTTAACTTACAAAGGAAAAACAGGTCGGGCAGGAATATCTTGCTGTAAACTCAATAATCACTTTCTCAGTTTATATACTATCTAAATTAAAACCTCAAAAGCTAAAATCAGTATTCTTCACCATGATGTTATGTAAGGAAGCATATCTGAAATAGATTCTTAAATTTGTAATCCTTCAGTCCCCCGTTTGAGAGTTCTTAAAAACTCTCACAAAATACAAATTTAGACACTTAAAAGTTATACTTGTAACTTGTGTAAGTTACAGGCACATAGCAAGTTCATTCATGTAACGTGTGATAGTTACAGGCACATAGCATGTTCAATCTTGTAACGTGTGTGATAGTTACAGGCACATAGCATGATCTGTGTTGTTCATCTGTAATTGCATGTTGACACAGAAACAAACATGCAATTAGGGTCCGTGAATTCTCTGCGTTGTGTTTTTTTTTTGAAAAATTTTTTAAATTTTTTTTATGGTTGGAACTCATTTTCTCGTGAACAAGTTTCTGAACCATGAAGAATTATCTTCAGTCATCTGGTGTGTAATTTTGTTGAAAGATCAAGATTGCTTATTGGTTAACCCGACATTAACCCGGTGCAGCACTCAGGTAATGGTGCAGGCTTGTAGTCTTGATCATGTTGAATGGATGACTGAAGGTTTCTTATGTGAGTCTCTGCATTGTGTATTTTTCTTCTGTGTTGGTTGGCTCGGCAGTGGGTCTAGTTGTTTTCTTGAGGTTGTGGCTTCATATGCAGGTGAGGAGGTCTTTGCATATGGATCTCGGGACAGCCATCAAGTGGTATCTGCACAGAGGAAGAAAGAAAACAAAAGACGACAGAGCAGTATTTGTCCAAACACTAGGGTTGTAGCAGTATTTGTTTAAACACTAGGGTTGTAGCGTTTTCAGAGTCTGCGTTTGTTGTTTCATTCTTTCCCTATTTCTTAATTGATTTGACACCTATGGACCAGTGAGGTAAGGATGGACTAAATGGGGAAAGGCCTATGAGGTAGTGTCTTCACCCTGGGTTCACCCCCGACGCCTGTTGCGTTCAGTTCTTCCCAGGGCACCTCACTTGTCCGTGTGTCCTATCCTGTCCCTGTAGATGGGGGAAACAACTGTACAGTGTGTGAGAAAATTGGCACATTTCCATTCTCCAGTGAAACATCAGTCCTAATAAACATCATTAACAGAGGATGGTTGTCTGACTGCAATATTCTGTGGTATAACATTTAAGGCTGTGAGTCTTACTTAATGTCTCCCAAAGAAAGGCTGAGACAGTCACTTTCCTTTTGTTCTATTAAACAAAAATAAGTCTTTCATCTTTGTTGTGAGTTACTGGGGAAATTAAGCACTCACAGCCTAAATGGTTAGCACCGTATCAAGTTGCCCCACGAGTTTAACAAAGAGGGGAGGGGCTGCTTCAGAATATCAAGCAGGCTAAGCAGAAGCTGAGTAACCTTGTTAACTTCTTTAAAGTTCTTTTTGTTTTTCCTACATTCTTTTCCAAAATGTCCGTGCTTGCCACAGTAAGAACAACTGGCTTCTCTAGGACTTTTGCGTTTCTTTGGCTTCTCTGAGTTGACCTTAACAGAAACTGCTGCAATTCTTACTCTCTCTTTGACATCAGAATCTCTTTCCCAAATAGCTAAACTTTCTAGGTTACTTCTGAGAGTTCTTTTAGCCCACGTAATATCTAGGAATGGCAAGGCTGTTCTGTACTCAGCTACAAGACCATCTGTCCAAATTCGGATTAGAGCTCCTTTGTCAGCTAACACACTTTCGGAATCATCCACTATTCCACTGTAAGTTACAGCTACCTGACAGAACCTCTCTGTGTACTCACAAACAGTTTCACCCTTCTTCTGTACACAATTGGTAATTTTCAACCAATCGATTTTGGGTCCTAAGATATTCTTTAGGATTTTCAAAACACCTTCTCTCAAATCACCTTTACTGGCATGTTGTAGTTCGGAAGTAACAGCAGACTCAAAATTGTTGAATTCAGATTCAGTTAGAATTTGTATCAGCTGTGTGACTTCCGGCAACGACATGTCGTAAAGACGCATTTTACTGATCAATGCTCTTCTAAATTCAGAAAATTGTGTGCGTGCTGAGGGTAAGCTCTGGGATAGTCTCTCTACATCTTTAGGACCTAAAGATGTTTTGGCTGCTTGTGGCTGCAATATGGGGGTTGCAAATGAAACTGTATCAACACCTTTTCCCTGAGGCTTTTGTCTAGCTACGCACACTTCAACTGCATTTACATCTGCATTGACATTGTTCTCTATTCTATCAAAAGACTGTAAATCAGGATAGCTTTCATCTGACTGTTGGTCTTCTAAATCACATTTGGTTGAGGCTTTGTTATGGCCCACCTTTGTCTTGAGACAGGACATGTGAGTCTGCAATTGTTTGTTCTGATCGTTTAACTTAGCAATACACTGAGCTTGTTCTTGTGCAATGGATAAGCTAAATTCTCTGTGACAACAGAGAATGCCTTTCACATTTTTCTTCCTGATACATGCACCCAACACTTTCTTGCAATCTTCAATTGACCATACTTTGTCTGCATCAATGCCAAATTTATTTGTTAAATTCAATCTGACTTCCTCAGTCACGATTGAGTCCATGTGCTCTGATAACAAAGACTTAAACTCATTGTCTGTCCATGTTGTGGGTATCAGCCTAGCATTCCTTCTAACCATTTTGTGACTTCCTTTGTTACTTAACAATCACAAAACACTAAAACTTCTCTCTACTGTCTTACAAACAGAGGGTACAATCTTATTAGCACATGACGCTAACTCTTCTCTAGCTTACAGAGGATAGGTCTTCTCTTAGCAAGAGGATACACACAATATTAACATGTAACTGTTTATCGTCCCTGCCAACAACAGAGGATAAATTTCATCTCTAAAAGCAACTTTAGAGGCTTATCTTTAGTTAACCAAACTCTACAGCTGTTTGTTAACTACTTCTCTGAACGGCGCAGAGGAAAACAATTTTTGTACTGGTCTGCAAAGGTTCTTTGAATGGAGTGAAACTCACCAAGTCTTTCGTTTGTAGAGAAAGATTCCGTCTGGAAAAATTCAGTCTTTGAGATCTTTTTGGAGCTTAAAGTTTTCGATCTGGATTCAGAAGATTCAGTCTGGAACTTAGTCAGGCTTTGTTGAGATCTTTGAGCTTGAAGTTTTCAATCTGGATTCAGAAGATTCAGTCTGGAACTTAGTCAGGCTTTGTTGAGATCTTTGAGCTTGAAGTTTCAAGATTCAGTTTCCTTTTTCTCCATCCGGGTCACAGGGCACCATCTGTTGTAAAGTTTTTCTTTCTTCAAAGCAGACCAGGAGACGTTGGGATCACGTTCAAACAGAAGAGTTTCTTTATTTGAGCGCGGCTGCGGTGCTTCCAACATAATCTAAAGTATATAAATTTACATGGTGTCTTATAGGCATTTTAGAAGGAGGGACTTTTGAAGGTGGAGACAAATTCAAACAAAGCATGTAAATGAGTATACAGGTTAAGGAACCCGCCCCAGACCGGCAGTCTCAATTGAATCAGCATAACTATTCACATGCTGATACTGGCCAGGAACTCCAATTCCAAGAGCCATCCCAGAGCCATTAAAGACAATAGGTTAGCGTCTCTGTGATCTGACTCATTTATCTTACAAAGGAAAAACAGGTCGGGCAGGAATATCTTGCTGTAAACTCAATAATCACTTTCTCAGTTTATATACTATCTAAATTAAAACCTCAAAAGCTAAAATCAGTATTCTTCACCATGATGTTATGTAAGGAAGCATATCTGAAATAGATTCTTAAATTTGTAATCCTTCACAGTATACAAACAGAATAGCATGAAAACAGTTATGCTTATTTACATTTACATTTACATTTACATTTAGTCATTTAGCAGACGCTTTTATCCAAAGCGACTTACAAATCAGGACTAAATTAAGCGAGTCATCATGAAGAGGCAAAAGACAACAACAACGCAAGAAGTGTTCAGAGTACGAAGTTCAGGCATTATTCAGAGTAGCATAAGCATGATAAGTGGGATTTTAAGGGAAAGGTTTTTTTTTTTTTTTTTTTTTTTTTATGAGTTTAGGTGCTCACGGAAGAGATGGGTTTTCAGCTGTTTTTTGAATGTTGTCAGGGATTCAGCATTCCGGATGAGGGTGGGGAGAGTGTTCCACCAGCATGGAACTGTGAATGAGAATGATCTGGAAAGTGATTTTGTGGCTTTCTGTGATGGAACCACGAGACGTCGCTTGTTGATTGATCGTAGGCGTCTGGTGGGGATGTAGGCTCGTAGGAGTGAGTGAAGGTAGGAGGGAGCTGAGCCTGTGATAGATCTGTAAGCAAGCGTCAATGCCTTGAACTTGATGCGAGCAGCGAGAGGTAGCCAGTGCAGAGAGATTAACAGAGGGGTGACGTGGGCCCTCTTGGGCTCGTTGAAGACAAGACGAGCTGCAGCATTCTGGATCATCTGAAGAGGTTTGGTAGCACATGCTGGAAGTCCGGCCAGAAGAGCATTGCAGTAGTCAAGCCTAGAAATGACCAGGGCCTGGACGAGGAGTTGTGTTGCGTGCTCAGTTAGGAAAGGCCTGATCTTCCTGATGTTGTGCAACGCAAACCTGCATGATCGAGCTGTCTTTGAAATGTGATCTGTGAAGGTCAGCTGGTCATCAAACGTTACTCCCAGATTTCTGACCGACCTTGATGGGGTGATTGATGATGAATCAAGCTGGATGGTGAAGTCGTGCTGTAGAGACGGATTGGCAGGGAGGACGAGCAGCTCAGTCTTTGCCAGGTTGAGCTGCAGGTGATGTTCCTTCATCCATGTGGAGATGTCTGCCAGACAGCTCGAGACCCGTGCAGCTACTGTGGGATCATCTGGTCGAAATGAGAGGAAGAGTTGTGTGTCATCAGCATAGCAGTGGTAGGAGAAACCATGTGCCTGTATGATGTGTCCCAGTGATGTAGTGTAGATGGAGAAGAGGAGGGGACCAAGAACTGAACCCTGGGGAACCCCTGTGGTCAGTTGATGTGCTCTGGATACCTCGCCTCTCCATGCGACTTTGAAGGACCTACCTGTGAGATAGGATTCAAACCAGTCGAGTGAAGTTCCTGTGATGCCCAGTGATGAGAGGCTGGACATAAGGATCTGATGGTTCATGGTGTCGAAGGCAGCAGACAGATCAAGGAGAATGAGGAGTGAAGATTTGGAAGCAGCTTTTGCAATCCGTAGGGCTTCTGTGACCGACAGTAATGCAGTCTCAGTTGAATGCCCTTTCTTGAAGCCAGATTGGTTGACATCCAGCTGGTTGTTTAGAGACAAGAAGGATGTTACTTGGTTGAAAACAGCTCTTTCAAGTGTTTTTGCAATGAATGGTAGGAGAGAGATGGGTCTGTAATTCTCTACAAAAGATGTGTTTAGCGTTGGTTTTTTAAGCAGTGGAGTGACCCGAGCCTGCTTGAATGCTGTAGGGAAGGTGCCAGTATGGAGGGATGAGTTGATGATGTGTGTGAGTGCTGGTAGAAGTGTGGGAGAGATGGCTTGTAGAAGGTGTGAGGGGATGGGGTCTAGAGGGCAGGTGGTAGGGTGACTGGAGAGGAGAAGTGTAGATACTTCTTCCTCTGTTAGCGGCGAAAAGGAGGACAGAGGGGTATTGGCTGTGGAAGGGGTCGGTCTGGGTTCCTGTGTGTGTGGAGCTGAGAATTGACTGCTGATAGTTGTTGTTTTGTTGGTGAAGAAGTTTGCAAAATCATCGGCAGTTAAGGAGGAGGAGGGTGGTGGTGGAGGTGGACAGAGGAGTGAGTTGAATGTCTTGAAGAGTAGTCGTGCGTTGGAGGAGCTGTTGATCTTGTTGTGGAAATAAGAAGATTTTGCAGCATGAACATCAGCAGAAAAGGACGAGAGGAGAGATTTATACATACTCAGGTCAGATGAGTCTTTTGATTTGCGCCATTTCCTCTCCGCTGCCCTGAGTTCGGTCCGGTGTTCACGAAGAACCTCAGATAGCCAGGGGTTAGAAGGAGTAGCGCGTGCTGGCCTGGAGGAGAGAGGGCAGATTTTGTCTAGAGTAGAGGTTAGTGTGGAGCATAGGGTATCCGTTGCAGTATTCACATCCAGAGATGAGAATTGTGAGGGTGGGGGAAGAGAAGAAGACACGGCAGAGGAGAGATGGGAGGGGGAAAGTGAGCGTAGGTTTCGCCTGAGGGTGACTGGTGGTGGGGTTGGTGGCGCAGGGGTAGCGAGTTGTAGACTGAAGGTGATGAGGAAATGATCTGAAACATGGAGAGGCCTCACCAAAATGTTGTCTGTGATGCAGTTGCGTGTGTAAACCAGGTCCAGTTGGTTGCCTGATTTGTGAGTACCTGTGGTGATGTGTCGTTTGAGGTTGAAGGAGGCTAGTAGAGAGGTGAAGTCTGTTGCGTGTGGTTTTTCGAGATGAATGTTGAAGTCACCGAAGACTAGAAGTGGGGTGCCGTCCTCAGGGAAAGAGGACAGCAGCACATCCAGCTCCTCTACGAAGTTACCCAGCTGACCTGGGGGGCGATAAATTACTACAATATGGATCTTACTGGGAGTTGTAAGTGTGATAGCATGATATTCAAATGAATTGTTGTTGCATAGAGAAGAGAGCGCTGAGTATTTCCAATTGTTGGAAACGAGAAGCCCTGTCCCGCCACCCCTCCCAGACTGGCGAGGGGAGTGAGAAAAGGAGAAATTGCTAGAGAGAGCAGCGGGGGTTGCTGAGTCTTCAGGACGAATCCAGGTCTCAGTCAAGCCCAGGATACTGAGAGTAGAATGAGATGCAAAGGCTGGAATGAAGTCAGCTTTGTTGACTGCTGACTGACAATTCCATAGACCCACGGAAAGAGAGAGAGGAGTGTGTGAGGATGAGAGAATGGGACGCAGATTAGCAGTATCGCGCTGCCTTGTGCGCGTGATGAAAGGGCGTTGTCGAACGATAACAGGGATGTGTTGAAAACACATGCTGATTCGGGAGAAAGATAAGATAAGAAGTGGAAAGGGAAAAGGCGAATTTTAAGTGCCTTTCTGGTGTCCCTGCTCGGTGGAGTCGCGCAGGTAGAGTCGATGGTCTTTACCCGAGTCGGTCTTCACACGAGGAGGCTGAACACGAGAGCTGAACGCTTCCGCTGACGCTTCCGCGACAGCGCGCAAAATACACAGATATACAGAAAAATGCTTTCACCGCTTGAGTGAGTACAGCTGGTTCGGTCTTGCAATTAAGTGGATAACGCGATAATGGGCCAACTTTCGCTTTGAAAGTGCTAGGAGCAGAGGCTTAAAGTGCAAATTAGGCTTTAACAATAATAATTTTCACTCGCGGCTGCTTGTTTAATGTGGCAACGCGTCCAACTAAAATACACAATTATGTGAAGTTAAAAATATAAGGGAAGCTGAGAATCGAAGATGGGCTTACCTTGACTACAAAGCAACGCTGACAATAACAAGAGAGCAGAGTATTCCAGCTTATGGAGTTGAATCCCCCCAAACTGTTATCCATGTTCCAGTTGTAGGAGATCCATGAATTTCCAATTTACTGCAGGTCCATCCATTGACACAGAAAGCATGTTCCTTAAATTAAGTTCCTTGGTGCCCTCCTGAAATTATAAAAAAAATCAAATCAAAACAAAGTCCACCTCAAGAATGATAACGTTTTCATTCATGTTCACTCAGATTAGATGGTTTGTCTAAAGTAGTGATTCTCAAACTGTAGTCTTAGATTACCAAAGAGGTCTGTGAGCAAAAGTCATCAACAAAAATTTGATGACTGACATGGACTGTGACACTGTTGAACATTTCCAATTCACTTCTCATGACTTGTTTTCTAATCATGCACATTATTAGCAGGTGAAGTTAGCCATGGTTTCAGAAGACTAAAATGGCCTTTATTTTTACATGCATAGGGATAATCATTAATCCAAATATGTCAAGATTGTTTTTTTGTTTTTTTTAATTGGCTAAGTGGTCCTTGGTTAGAAAAAAAAAAATTGGAGAAACACATCTTAAGCCATAATAGTGAATGCTCGCAAATTGGGCCTATGTGATATGGCTCAGTGTCAAAATTGTTAACCTAAAACTGAGAAGCACAAAACAGATATTTGGAGTCTAATTATGAACTGGCCTACGTTATTTAATTCAATTCAATTTTACTTTTCACATAAAAAATGTGCAAGAAGCATAATGCATATTGAATGCTTTATACAATAAAGTTATTTACAGCACTGCCTTCCATTCAGAATGCAGTAGGCCTATGGCGAGATGTCACCCACCCACAACATTTTTTTAACTGATTGGCTGGGACAATATATCGATGCATCGTGAATCGAGAAATTATTCTGGATCGATTCAAATTTTTCTGAATGCATCGCGATTCTCTCTCGAATCGATTCTGAGTTTAGTTTTTAACAGCAGATGGCACTGCGTGCTTTAGATACCTTACACACACCACTTGAACCTACTATTAAATAATAATTCATAAAGTTCGAAAAGGTTGAAGCGAAGTACAAGGGTGTTTGCAGTGGGCTGTTTACATTAATCTCGCATCATAAAAGCATTATATAAAGTACATTCTCAGCCGAACGCACGAGAGCTCTTCTTCGTGAGCATTCGAGTGTGCGGTTAAAAACTAGCCTCAGAATCAATTCGCAATGCATTCGGAAAAAAAGGTAATCAATCCAAGAATCGCGATGCATTGATATATTGTCCCAAATATTCATTAGGAAATAACATGAAAACACACAAAGCATTTTAACATATTCAAAGCATTTTAAATGTTACTTTGAGAGTCTTACCTTAAAATGCTCCAGCAAGTCTTCTGCCGTTGAGTGGCCCAAAAACTGAGAACCAAGATAGCGAGACCTGACAATCGAGGTGCTGGTTTCTTCAGCCACCCTCGATACTTTTCGTCCTCCAACCAATTGTCATTAAACAAACATTTGCCAATGCTTGCGATTTCGCAAAATGCCGTGGTGGCGAACCATCAACGCAACGCATTCATCAATCACTTACTCGTATGTCACCTATGGAATGATGCAGGTTGCACCCACATAGATCGAAGTGCTGCCCCCAAATGTTGCGCTGGTCAAATTGCAAAAAAAAAAAAAAAAAAGGATGACGAGTCGGACATTAAATTTAAGGTCCCACATGAAATTTAAGACCTCCTTATCGAAAATTCCAGAATTCAAGACATTTTCAGACCTTAAAAATCGAAAATTTTATTTAAGACGTTTCAAGACTTTTTAAGGACCCGCTGGGGACCCTGTTAATTCTACAACATATAGCCAACATAACACTTTACTCGGAAACTGTAATTCTAGTAAAATGCCATAGAATAAGAGTCTGAAATAGATCAACCAGGAAATAAAACACACATCATAACTTATTCAGACAAATAACCATGATTCAAATTACGTGGGAGCCAGTGGGAGCTGAACTCCCATAGAGAGAGGATGAGCTCCCATGAAAGCAGTAAAATCATACACCTGTGGGGGCCTCTAAAAATCATCACCACCATTATTTTAAAATACAAATAAAGCATTTTTTCCTTCAGACTACTGTAGCGTGACTTAAAAGATAGGACAAGATGCCAAACACATGGATCTCGTGGGATCTCGGATTGTCATCACACTACATCCTTATGTTTCGCTTTCTGCCAGGACTTTTACTGACTTTTCTCAACTCACAGAAGTGACGTCAACGTCACCGATCTAGTAGTAGCATAACCCATCAGGCAGGGGCAATTCTAGGGTCAGAGCTTTAGGGGTGCTGAGCACCCAATGAGCCCCACTGCCACCACCCACCCTCTTTTCACACAAAAACAAAAAATATGTCTATTGAAAAATAACTTCATCATTTTAACATTGGTTCAACTAACTCCAAAATCCAGAGACCTTTTCAGAACACCAGCTTAATTGTGAGAGTTCACACAGACAGCCCCCTGTAACAAACACAAAACCTTCTTCACTCAGCTGGTTTTCCTGACCGTTAACTCCATGTGCCTCCTTTTGTTTACTTTGTGTAAGGTAACACCAAAAAGTCCAAAATATCCAGATTATTGAAAATACTTAGAAAGTAAAGATATAAAAAAAGAAAGAGAGGGAAATCTTTGAAGTACTTCCCCTGAATCCCCATTTGACTGGTGGTATACAGTGATATGTCGTTTGTTTTCACTCTGGTCCAAACGCCAGGGCTTCATGTTTCCATGACGACTGACCAGAAAAGACGCACGTGACGTCATGTTTACATGACTCCCGATTGTTAAAATGAGTATAAACTTTACAAATTAACCCTCTGGGGTCCTTCGTTTAACAGTCACACTCAGGACCTTCGGGTCCAAATGGACCCGGAGGGCGGGATTAATATATATATAAAAAATCATTTTTTTTTTTTTACTTGTTTTTTATAATATTTTTTCTTTTCTTTTTTGGTGTTTTGAGATAATTTTATGATTTTAATTAATATTTATTCAATAATTATGACCCATTTTTTCCCATTGAATATAATAGACATTTTTTATATATATTTTTATTTTATTTTATTTTTTATTAAAAAAAATTGTGTGTGTGTTTTTTTTTTTGTACTCTTGATGTTTTAGAGATTCACCCCTTCACCGTTGAGTCCTTTTTTTCTGCATCCTGGCTGATTTGTAGATTGTATGCACAAAAAAATTCTGTGTTTTCATATTTTTGACAATTTCCCATTCATTTCCTATGGGGGTAATTTTGGACCAAAGAGCAGAAGTGTGATGTGCTTGGATCATGACCCCAATATTTTTTGTGTGTTCACATACCTAATACAATAAAAGTCACCAAGTTTCGGAAAATTCCGATGAAGCTGTGATTTTTAAAAATTCAAAACAGATTTTTGTAATCTGAATTTATTAGTGTGTATGTGTATAAAAGTGTGTTTGTGTGTGTGTGTGTGTGTGTGGATGTGTCTGTTTTGCACTCTTGATGTTTTATAGATTAACCCCTTCACTGTTGTGTGCTTTTTTTCTGGATCGTGGCTGATTTGTAGATTGTACGCACAAAAAAACTCTGCATTTTCACATTTTTGCCAATTTCCCATTCATTTCCTATGGTCGGGTCCATTTGGACCCGAAGGTCCTGAGTGTGACTATTTTTTTTACAACCACTTAGACTATTCAAATCCTGTCCCCAATTTTTTTGGGTGTTCATATACCAAGTACCAACAAAGTCACCAAATCTCGGACCATTCCAATGAAGCTATGATTTTTAACATTTTTTTATTTAAACGCTTCGGGTCCATTTGGACCCGAAGGACCCCAGAGGGTTAACTACAAATTAACGATAAACTTTAACAACAGAGACACACGTACGCACTACACAGGTACGCAGTTTATTTGTCGCGCTGCTGTTTTTGTTTCACGCTCTAGCAGTTAATTAACAGAACTGCATGCGTCTTGCGGAAGAACATTGTAACCGGCGCTACTTCTCTCCGTTTATGACTATGGACGAGTCACCCAGGTCCTGTGGTACTCCACAGTGGCGGCGACCCGCTGGACTAAAATAGTCTGAAAATAAACACTTATTATAGGTGTACCATGGTGATTCAGGATACTGACTCCAGTACTCACCGATATGGTTTCGGAATCGGAACAACTCTAGGTAAAAGGAAAGAAGTGTGAGACACAGCTTTGGAGCAACTTAGTTGATTCACAACCATAGACAGTATATAAACTGGACACAGCGACCCCATTGGATTCAACGGAGACAAGTGAAGTCAAATAGAAGCTCTTACTTCCTGGGGGTCGAGCGTACTGCGCAAACTCAAACTGAGCTTGACGACGTAGATGTGACGTGAGCAACCTGTCTGTCTTCTAGTGGCTGTGCCAAGAGAAATCTAATTCTTCTAGAAAATTAGAAAAAAATGGCTTCTACGGGGCCATAACGGAAGCTACAAGGTAATGAAGCCTTTTATACATTTTCGTGTTTCTTTAGAAATAAATAATGGACAAATGGAGTCTTTAAACGCCTCAGATGTGAAGTTATTCGCTGTCAAAGTGACGCCAAAATGAATGGGAGTCAATGGGATGCTAACAGCAGGTGGGGGTCCGCTAGCCAATGGCGGCGCCCGGGGGTACCTTCAAAATAATAGAAAACCCTGCCCCCCTGTTCACAACACTACATAACGGGTTCTCACTCTGCGTGTGTTTCGCACTGGATGACGGTCGTGCTGAGCGGTGCAGGTACAGAGGAGAAGTAGAAGAAGAGAAGAGGATGACACCATTTGCTAAGCGGGGATGTTTTCATTTTCATCCTTAACACATACATTTTAAACCACAAACTACGGAGTATGTTTTGGACATTATTTAACCTTGTCAAAGACGAACAAAATTTTCAGAATAACAACATTCTTACTCCAAGTTTTAGGGGTGATGAAGCACCATCAGGCAAGTGTTATTTTAACATAGGCGTAATTTACGGGTGGGACGGGTGGGACATGTCCCCAACACTTGTTGCTAAGGTCGAAATTGTCCCCACCACTTTTGAAACATCTCGCGGCACTAATATACCAATACAAATAAATAAAACATCTCCAGTTAAGGAAGCAGAGCATTCATTTAGTTCGTTTGTTAAATAAGAGGCAATCTAGCACTGAAATGTGTTGTTTTTTAAATAAAGTGATCAAAGTGCTCATTGCCGCTGCGATCAGTGTAATTGATCAGTGGATACTGTGTTCCCTTGTGGCTCGCACACAGTCTTCACGCGGACGCGCGCTTCAATCCATTGTGGAGACTCTCTATTCGTTCCGGTGAAATTACAAAACAAAATGCACACAAACGTGTCCCTGCCTGATATACAACCACTGATAAACATAATCGGTTTTGATGAGAAAAAAAAAAAAAAACCTATACGAGTGCGGATAAGAACCCAGAACCTCTTACACGCTTGGCAAAAGTTCTGCCACTGGACCACTTAAATACACACTTAAAATTGTCGGATCTATTTATTTATTCACGTGAAAATTCTCACCATTAACAACATATATTAGACCTCATTACACGACAAATTAAACCAAATGTACTATTTAAATTGAATTGTGTTAGCAACGCTTTTTTATTAAACATTTTTATTTATTTACATTAGTAAGCTAATTGGCTACTTTTTTTTCTTTTTTTAAAGAGAACCCCACAAAGATGAAATCATAATTCGAACTCTGCAAATAACGCTGACTGCTTTATTTCCAAGATGATGCGTGGTAAAATTGGAATTTTAATAAAAAAAATTTTTTGCTGCACTCATCTTAGAAGTTGGTCTCTAAATGAATCCCCTTTAAAGCACCAACAAACAACTTGTCAACCACCGTGACCATCCCTAGCCTATAATCTAAAACTTCTGACAATGACTGATAATTTCCAGCACTTGGGAAAATAAATTACAGGGATGTTTTGCTGTGTATTACTTTTGAAAGCTCCAGATCTACATGTAGTCTTGATTTGTTGTGGATCAATAGCCGCTTTCCGACCGGAGGAACCTTTTCACAGTTCCTAGAACTATTGGCTAAAGTACCCGGATGTCGGCGTGTTCGCACCGCAGGAACTAGGAACGATTTTAGTTCTAGGAACTCCATTTGGAGGAACTAATTTAGGTCCTACTTCAGAGTAGGGTCTAAACCAGCACTATAGGAACTATCCGTGACGTTAGTGTACGCTGATTGACCGAACGCACGCGGAACACCAGCACCCGCCATTTTTAAAACAGCTATAATGTAAACACACAGATTATAGCCTATATATTTACTCCAGAAACGAACTATACAAACATGGAAAACAGTGATAGATGGGTCTCTAAACCTTTATGCTGAAGAGAAAATCCAACGCAACTTTGAGGGGACCAAGCCAAACATGATTATGTTTATCTGCCCAGCTAGCAACACTGGACATCAACCACACGGCATAGGCTAATAACCTTTTTTTCATATACTGTCTACTTTCTATAACAGTTCTATCTAATAACATATTAAACAGTACTTATAGACAGATCGCTAACTAGTGAACACAGAGAATGCGAGCATTGTTTACTCTGGCGTTCTCAGCGCCGCCAAAATAAAGGTCCGTCGCGCCGTCAAAATAAAAGTCACCGTGCTTGCGTCACTCCCTTACCCCTCCTACCAGTTCCTATGGCCACTTGGCCAGTGCGAACGCAAACAGCAAAACTGAGTTTGGGGGAGAGTAGTTCTTAGAACTGTTTAGAAGTTCCTGTAACTACTTGGTCGGAAAGCGGCTAATATGATGGTTTGGGCAAATTCCCCTGATGCAATCATGCAAGACTATTTAGTGTGTTACTCAATGATATAACTGACATGGTCCAAATTTGTACATTTTGTCATTCACCATGAATGCAAATTAAAAATGAGCACCAACAAATTTGTATTTTTTTATTGCTTAGAGGTTGTTCTCTTTTTTCCCTCAGGACACTTAATGTAGTTCTTTAATAGAGTTGTAGAGTGTTTTTAACATTAACTTGGTCTTGGCTAATTCTCCTAAACTTCTTTATACACTTTTAAATAAAGTTTATTTATTGGCAATGGTTCCACATACACTTTCCATATAAACTTTCCATTGCTCAAAAGGTTCTTTGTAGAGGAAAAATGGTTATTTAGATTATTAAAATGTTCTGCACACTAAGAAAATAAAAAGGTCCTTTAGGAACTTTTCATTGAGCGTTTGTAGGGGAACTGAAAATGGTTATTCAATGGCATTTGGACCTTTATTTTTCAGAGTGTATGGGATAAAAGTCAACACAAAGGAGACAGTTCTAAACATGCAATAGTTCACAATTGTATGTTGTGTATCCAGTTGTAGAGGTATACAATTTAGCTCAGATTATTTGCCCTTATAAGTATTAAGTGCTTTAGTTCAGTTTCTCAGTTCCGCAGAGGAAGTAAAGTCATACGTGTTTGGAACGACATGAGGGAAAGTAAATGATCACAGAATTTCTTTTTCTTTTCTTTTTGTTTTGGTGAACTAACACTTTGAATCTCTCTCATCCATTGACAACGGCTCTTCTCACTTTCTCCAGTCTGCTGTAATTTTTCCCCGCTGTCCTCCGTCTGTTTTTCCTGTGAAGACCCATTAAAGCTGACTTTAGGACATGCTGTGATTTGTTGAGGGTTGATATCTGTTTGGGGTACGCAGTGTTTCGAATAGAAAAGCTGACTCAGGCAACATAAAGGAGATGCGAACATAAGAGATGAGCCTCTGTGTATTTAAGCCCTCTGCTTCAGTGTGTTACTTGTATTGTTTATCGTCGATGTGTACGTTGTCATTTCTCCCAGTTATTCTCCTGTTTGTTGTGTTTATTGGATTAAAGTCTGTATAAGTAATTTTTTTGTCGTGCACTTCTTCAGAGCCACCTATTCCGTGACACACACACACACACACACTGATTCTTGAGATAAGGGACAAAACATGTCCTACACACAAAAGCATAAAAAATAAAGAAATGTATCAAAATTAATTAAAATAAAAATTTAAAAGTTACATGTAAAGGGAATCTGGATATTCAGGACATGCATTGCTTTTATTGCTTTTACACTTACTGACAAACACCCCCGGCGCCGCTCTTGCGCCCCATTTATCGCGCCCCGTTCTTCGCGCCCCGTTCCTCGCGCCCCGTTCCTCGCACAATATGCTCCCCGTCCAAAGCCACCGGGACATCGTGTATAAAACGGCCAGCCATCGCTGCCCGCGAGCCACCGTATTCAAGCACCGAGAGCGCCCGCGCCTCCGAATCAGGTTCTCGAGCCCGCAGAATGCGCCGATTGGAACCCGGAAGCCATTCTGCCCCTAGCCGTACATGCAAAAGCATGGGAAGCTATTCCAGGCGCGTCAGAATGGGTGCTGAGCACAGTAAAACAGGGCTATTCGTTGCAGTTCGCTCGCCATCCCCCGCGCTTTCGAGCACGGACCGAGACGAGAGTGAATGGGGAAGTAGCACACCTACTTCGTGCAGAAATAGCGAAACTTCTGTGCAAAGAGGCCATAGAACTGGTACCTCCTTCTCTGAGCGAGTCAGGCTTTTACAGCCGTTACTTCCTCGTGGCCAAGAAGGACGGAGCTCTCAGACCGATACTAGATCTGAGATATTTGAACAAAGCTCTTATGAGAAGACCGTTCAAAATGCTCACAACCAGACAGATCCTCGCGCAAATTCGCCCGGGGGACTGGTTTATTTCCCTCGATCTGAAAGACGCTTACTTTCAGATTCAGATAGTACCCCGTCACAGGCCATTCTTGATATTTGCCTTCGACGGTCGGGTATATCGATACACTGTCCTGCCGTTCGGCCTGTCTTTAGCACCCCGTACATTCACGAAGTGCATGGACACGGCTCTCGCTCCCCTTAGAAGTCAGGGCATGCAGATTTTTAACTATTTGGACGATTGGCTGATTCTAGCACAGTCAGAGAAAGAACTTATTTCTCACAAAACAGTGCTTCTCAGCCACCTGGAAAGCCTGGGTCTCACGGTCAACTGGACCAAGAGCTCATTACTGCCCAGTCAGTCAGCCTCTTTTCTGGGTATAGAACTGGACTCTGTGGCAATGACGGCCCGGCTGTCGACACAGTGCGCGAGTCGTGTTCAACGCCTGGCCGCGTCTTTCCAGAAAGGCAGCGTCGCACCTCTAAAAACATTTCAAAGGATGCTGGGTTGTATGGCATCAGCTGCAGCAGTGCTTCAGATGGGTCTACTGCGTATGCGCCCGCTGCAACGCTGGTTGAACGCTCGAGTGCCTCACCGAGCCTGGGCGTCCGGCAGCATACGAATCAGAGTGACTCTGGGAGCTGTCTCGCACCGGAAGGTTATCTCGACAGACACCTCCAACTTAGGCTGGGGCGCTCTTTTCGAGGGTAGACCGGTCTTTGGCCTGTGGTCAGACCAGGAGAAATGCCTTCATATAAACTGTCTGGAGATGATAGCGGTCGAGAACACGCTGAAGCGTTTCCTCCCACATCATGTTCTAGTCCGCTCGGACAACATGTCCGTGGTGTCCTACGTGAACCATCAGGGCGGTGTCAGGTCCAGGAATCTCTGCAAACTGACAGAACGCCTTCTCGTGTGGGCCCATCACTCGTTGCGCTCGCTGAGAGCCGCGCACGTATCGGGCCACGAGAATGTCGGCCCAGACAGACTGTCCAGGGACAATATTCCCCTGGGAGAATGGTCCCTGCACCCTCAGACAGTCCAGTCACTATGGCGCCTTTTTGGAAAAGCGGAAGTCGACCTTTTTGCGTCAAAAGACAACGCTCATTGCCCAAGATTCCTCTCGAAGAGCGAGGACGCGCTGGCCCAAACCTGGCCCAGCTGCCCGCTGTACGCTTTCCCTCCGATCTCGTTGTTACCACAGGTAATCAAGAGGATCAGGGAAACGCGCCACTTAGTGCTCCTCATAGCCCCGCGATGGGAGAACCAAACCTGGTTCCCAGAGCTGGTGAGGCTGTCGCACGTAGCCCCATGGCCGATCCCGGTGAGGAAAGATCTTCTCTCGGGTATCCGTTGATTATCCACGCATGCAGAAACCAGCGCTCTGGATGGGGATGCCAAATCGATCCACCGGCTTGGTGGATCGATTTGGCATCCCCATCCAGAGCGCTGGTTTCTGCATGCGTGGATAATCAACGGATACCCGTTGCTTTGCCAGAAGGGGTCGTGAACACGATCACACAGTCTAGAGCTCCTTCTACGAGAAGACTCTACGCGTCTAAATGGTCAGTGTTCTCCGAATGGTGCGCTAAAAAGAGCCTGGACCCACGCACGTGTGGGGTTTCGTTCCTTCAAGAGCTGTTGGACAAGGGCAGGTCCCCTTCCACGCTCAAAGTGTACGTTGCGGCTATTGCAGCGTTTGCAGAGTCGACGTGCAGCCGTGCGATAGGAAGGAACGAGCTCATCATCCGCTTCCTTAGAGGAGCCAGGAGGATGAACCCCCCGCGGCCCCCTTCGGTTCCCATTTGGGATCTTTCTTTGGTCCTAGAGGCCCTGAAAGCTTTTCCCTTCAAACCGTTAGAATCCGTGGACCTAAAATACCTCTCGTTCAAAACCGTTTTCCTGATAGCTCTTTCATCAGTAAAACATGTGGGGGATCTACACGCGCTATCTGTTAGCCCCGCATGTCTCGAGTTCGGACCATATGCTGATCTGCTGCTTAAAAAAAAATAAATAAAAAAATAATACCTTTATTGTTATCAATGTTGAAACCGGTTGTGCTTTATTGTGGAAACTGTGATAATTTTTTTTTTCAGGATTCTTTTATGAATAGAAAGTTCAAAAGAACAGCATTGGTTTTAAATATAAATATTTTATAACATTTGAAATGCATTTAATGTCACTTTTGATAAATGTGTCCTTGCTAAATTAATTTGCTGGTTCTTACAATAACAACATTAGCAATAATAATACAAATCTTACCGACCCAAAACTTTTGAATGGTACTGCAGGTCAATGACGACTGTGGTATCGGCCAGCACCACATAACCACAAAATTACTTGGTGCATGTCTAATTGCACACAGATCAGTTGATTTTGGCTTGCATGACCTCAAATGACTCCGAATGACTACATAGCTGACACACAGCATGAATAAATCAGTTCAGGTTTAATCAAATACACACAGACAGACAGACACACACACACACACACACACACACATAGTACAAACCAATCAACAGCTATGAGTCTGAGCAGCTTCATTATTTGCAAATGATTTGCAGCCCTAACGGAAGCTTTGTGCGCTGTGAGGAAGGCCTGGGGCAAATATTGGAAAGCTTCACTGTAATAAATAAGAAAATAAAAAAGAATGCATTAAAAATGCCAGAGCTCCAGTAAGTAATTTCATTTCTCTGTGTGGATGTAATATCTTTACTTTTTTCAGCGCTGTTATGGAATATGAGATGGGATGGCACTAAAATGAAATTGAGGTAAATTTGGAAATATCAGATTTAATCCATCTGCGGCAGCGAGATCACGGGGATCATGGGGGGATGCAGGACGTTTACGTCAAACCACATGATGATGTGCTGAGGGAACTCTGTCATTAATCTATCATCAGTGGAAGAGTTGTTTACGTTCCACATCTCAACTGTACAATTAAGACAATTGTTAGCCATGTCCACATCCGCCCCTGCCATTATGACACAAGCAGATTGCCATTGTTCCTGCATCAATGGAGAAGTTTTTTTTATGTTTCCACCTCTACAATTAGAAAACACAATCACATTCACTCAAGCATCATTCAAAATCAAAACAGTGAGGTTTTATGCAGTTCTCTTTCATAAGTTCATTCAACGCTGCGCAGCAATGGTGCAATGGGAACGCCCTTGGGGCGGTGCTGATTCTCTGAACCCGTATAGAATCAGCGATCGCATATATTGGAACTTGCTTCGTTCTCTCGGTGAAGAACAATGGATCTGCGTCATTGCCAGCCACAGTGCTCTTGCTTCATTGCAAGCGACAACCCGCAAGGTAAGTGTGTGAAATGCCTTGCCCTGTCGCATGCACATAAGGCTATTTATGGCACTTCTGGCTGCAGGTTTTGTGAGAATTTTAAACATAAAAACTAACCAACGCAAGGCTAATTTTCTTGCTTTGAGAAGGATTCATCCACTCTCCCCTGGATGTCGAGCTTGAGGCTATGAAGCACGAGCCGGCCGGTTCATCTATGAGATCTACGAGACCTCAAGATCCTGGAAGCAGCCTTTATCCTGTTCTGCCAACCCCGCCACCTGTGGTGTTTCGGGGTGCAGCGGTTTCCAGCGAGCTCATGCCTCACAGACGTTGCATCTTAGTCCGTCCCTCAATGTTGCGTCATTGGTATGTTCAAATCCTTTGAGTAGTATTCCAGCAGTTGAGGACATCACCTTTAAAAAAAAAAAAAAAAAAAAAAAAAAAACCTTCTTCTGCTCCATCTCGGAAGTCTAAGCTCCCTTCTAAGCCCTGTAGGACCACTTCCAAATCCTACTGGCCAGGCAGATATGGCGATTCATGCCTTGGTCATTCTTCAGGCCTACCAAGCAGAGGTCCTTAAGGGAATGGACGAGCATGTTCCTGATCTTCTGTTCCATATCTGTTCCCTGTTGAGATGCACTCCAAATCAAAATCTGGTGTACCTGCCAACATGTGCACTCTAAATGGAAAATTCAAGATGCTAATGTTAAAAAAAAAAAAATTGGGGCCTTCCAATTGGTCTGGCTGTGGCCCCACGGACGTTCTCCAAGCACATGGATGCAGCCTTGGTCCCTTTGACACTCCAGGGCATCCGTGTACTAAGTTACCTAGACCAGGGGTTCCCAAACTTTTTCATTCTAGGACCCACCTAGACAAGTATAATCAATCTCAAGACCCACTTGCACTGGTGCTACCAACTTTCTCAGTTGGTCGCATCAGAATGATTTGGTCGCACCTTTTTTTTTTTGCTACATGCCATGGGATTGATCAATGCATGCTGATGAGTTTGCATGCTAGTTTTGCACTGATGTAAAAAGACTGACAGTGACAAGACCTCATGTTAGCAAAATATTTTAAACTTTTAACTCTTAAAAAAAAACTTTAAAAAAACATGTTCTTTAATGTTTGATTACAATTTTACAGATGGGAAATTAAAATATTTTATCAATAATAATAATGCCACTGACGATTCTGATTATCGATGCGATTCTTTAACGATTCTCTTATCGATTCTTGATAGCACTGTGTGGAAAAATGTAGTCATATGCTTTTCAAAAAAACAAAAAAAAACAAGGGGTTTAATTTATTTTAAAGCTTAAGCTTGAGTAAGCAAACTGTACTTTTTATGTAATTTATGTAATAAATAGAACCTTATTGTAAAGTGTTACTGATTACACCGATTCAGACGTCTTCTGAGTTCACTGTTGGAAAGATCAGTTGTTTTAACCATTCATTCAAATTAATTTCAAAGGAGTCGATTAGTTCGCGAATTGGACGTGTCGTGCGCGTTGTGTGATTATCCCAGCAGTTAGGACACGGACATCCAAGATTTGTGTCAACACAGAAAACCTTTCATCACTGGATAGTTTTTTTGTTTAATTAAAGTGTTGTTTTATGTCAGCTGAATGTCTGGGACGCTTTTCAGAGAAGATCAAAGGCAACAACTTATTTAGCAGAATTCACACCCAGCAGTAATTAAGGGGAAAAAAATCTCCGAATGCTCCACATGAAACTTTGGTCTTCCGACCTTTTACCACCGTGTCGATTTATTTTGATTAATATGTGCGAGGGAGAGAGAGCAAGACAGCGCTTAGTTTGGAGACCGTGAAGTCTTGTTTACACTTTCGCCTGGCTCCGAAGAGAGAGAGAGAGAGCGCGCGCGCGACCGAGTCTCTCTCTCTGCTCGTACTCTGTCACAAGCGCAGCCGTTCATCTACATTACTCACCGATCAAATAAGACTTTGGCGGGACAAAAATTCACTTTGGCGGGCGCTAAAACTCACTTAAGAGTCGTTTGTTCATTAATCGGACTGGTTTTGTTTCACTCATCGTAATGTAAATTTAGCTGCAGCTAAGTGCCTTTGTGCGACCCACCTTTTCTCACTGTGTGACCCACAAGTGGGTCGCGACCCACAGTTTGAAAACCACTGACCTAGACAAAGGGCTCATTCTGGCTCAGTGTTTGGAACAGTGTTTGGTCGGGCAGGCTTCTCTTGTGGCACATAAACTGCATAGAGTTGTGAGCTGTCTCTCTGGCTCTGGATCACTTCCTTCCGGCCCTGACAGGCTGTCATGTTATTGTCAGGATGGTCAAAATAGCAGTGGTGTCCCAAATAAATCACCAGGGAGGTTCACAGTCGTGCACCCTGAACAGGCATGCACACTGCCTCCTCCTTCTATGGGCTAAAGACAGGTTCCTTTCACCGACAGCAGTTCACGTTCCAGGATCCTTGAACCTTGCAGCGGACATCCTGTTGAGACAGAAACTCAGGTTGGTGGCTCAGATTTGGAGCATTTTTGGCGAGGCGGTAGGCGGCCCTCTTTGCGTTGCAAGTCTCGACTCAGTGCCCCGTGTAATTCTTCCTGTCTCATCCGGCGCCTCTGGGGAAAGATGCCTCATCCATGGCCGGATTTGAGGCTATATGCATTCCCTCCGGTCAAGTTAATCCCTGCAGTCCTTTGCAGAGTGAGGGAGTGCAGAATTGTTGGCTCCTGTTAGTAGCCCCATTCTGGCCATCCCAGGCATGGTTTTCGGAGCTGAGCTCCATGGTGGAAGGGTCCCCGTGTGAAACTCCAATCAGGAGATGGAGGCTGTGGGAGTGGCCGATCAGGGGCTTCTGGTCTTCCTGCTAATGTTAGACCATTGATAACGCTTGTGTATTTTTTTTTTTAAATGTGGCATTCACACCATTTGCAAAACTTTTGCGTTCCCTGGCGAAGATATTTGTGTTCCCTTGCAAAGATGTTTGCGTTCCCTCGCAAAAAAACTATTCTGAGCTCGGACAGACACTTCCTGTCCCGCTGGCAGTGTTTCAGACAGCTCCATACGTTGACAATGGAGTGTTTCATAGTGTATGAACTTGGAATTAAGTAAAGTTGGCAATATATTCACAGATTCAAACTTCCAGGAACAATATATTCGTGAGCTAAACGTTGTTAAAACACAAATGATACTTACAGTATTTACAATCATAGTAATGTAGACAACGAGCCACAACCCAATTTTCCTCAAAAAGAGCTTTATAATATAAATTGGTCTCTAAGCAGGCGGCTGAGAGACAAGTCTGAATAAGGGACCATCTGCAAAGTGCAAAACCCAAAACCCTTTTTCACATTTTATATTATGAAAAATATTCAATAACTTCACTGTAACACACCAAATTTCAAAGTGTTCAAAGTAATCAACATTATAAAGCTCGTTTTGAAGAAAATTTGGTTGTAGCTCGTTGTCTTACTATGATTGTAAATAAAAGGTGTCATTTGTGTTTTAACAATGTTTAGCTCACAAGTTATTGATCCGGCAAGTTCGAATCTGTGAATATATTGGCAACTTTACTTAACTCCTTAGCAACTGACCACATTTCTTTATATTTGAGTCCAAGTTCAAACACCATGAAACGCTCCATTGTTAACGTATGGAGCTGTCTGAAACACTTGTCAGCAGGACATTAAACAGGAAGTGTCTGTCCGAGCTAACAACAGTTTTTGTGAGGGAATGAGGAAACCCAAAAGTTTTGCGAGGGAATGCAAATATCTTTGCGAGGGAAAAGCAAAGTTTCTCAGGGGAACGCAAACGTTTTGCGGGGAACGCAAAAGTTTTGCGAGGAACGCAAAAGATTTGAAAAAAAATAAAAAGTCTTTGAGTCTTGGTGTACAGCTCGTGTAGTGGATCCAGTCAGCTGCCCGGTTGGTTCATTGCTGGAAATCCTTTGGGATAAGTTTGGGGCCGGAGCAACTGCGACTAGTTTGAGGGTTTATGTTGTGGCTATCACCGCACATCAGAAGTCAGACGAGGTCCCCTTAGGTAGACTCTGTCTGGTCTCTTCGTTTATGCATAGAGATAGACGCTTGAGGCCTGTCCGTCCTGTTAGTGTCCCAACCTGGGATTGTCGGTTGTTTTGGAGGGGTTATTGGAACCTCCTTTCGATATGGAGTCAGTTCCTGACCGGATTCTGACTGTCAAGGTGGTGCTTTGGTTAGCTTTAGCCTCTCTCAAGCATATGGTGGATCTGCAGGCTGTTTCTCTGATGCCTAGTTCACACTACACAACTTTAAACGTCGGCAGATCGCTGTGCTGTTAGACTACATGACTTGCTCTGGAGTCTTGAAGTCGTGGTGTTCACACTATGTGACACTACGTAAATGATCTGCAACAGGGGGTTACACACTACACGAGCTGACAACAACTCAGTCACCCAACGACTCTATCCGGTCCCAAAACCACATTTTGTCACGAAAACATGCGCAAGAAGTGGAATGGGAAATGGCGCATTCCAATGGCGCATTCACTGTAAAAAATTTATTGTCAAATTAACAGTAACTTACTGGCAACAATTATCCAGTAGTTGCTGTATTTCATTCAACAGTAAAATTACTGTAACACTAAATACAGTACTGTTAAGCATACTGTAAAATTAAATACATTATTTTACTGTAATTTTTTACCACGTTAAAACACAGTATTACACCGTTGATTTTTAATAATACTGTATAGTATTATACAGTTATGAAATGTTATTTTATTACTTTTATAGTGCTACTGTGTTACCTGTAGAATATGTAGAAAATCTGTAGGAATATTATTTTAACTGTTAATGGGAAATAGAAAAAAGAACAATTGAAGCTTTAACTGCACAACAAGGTTTATTGTGTATTTTTAAACAATACATTAGTAATAATAATGTAATATAATACAACAATAAAAATCTGTTTTAAAAGAAGACTAATGAACAATATATATTTAATAATTAAGATCAGTGAACAATTCATGTATTTCAATTCATGCAAAAATGATCCTGAACAGGTAAAAAAGAAACTTAGAAAGAAAGCAAGACAGGTGAGGATGAAGGCCAGGTGAGGAGGGTAGTGATGGTGTCAAGTGGAAGAAGAGCGACAACACTTCTGATAATCCTGCAAGGAATGATAAGCACAAATCAATCAGAGGCAAAACTAATAATAAAAAAAACCTAACTCACATTATCAACACCTTTTTAGGAGAATTTTTTTTTCCTATGGTATCCACTTTATTTTTCACGGAAGAGTGGGCACGGCCATTTATAAATGAAATGTGTCTGCGCTTGAAATGTACTTGATTGGGGCTAACAGTAGCTGCTGATCATTTCTGTTCGATTCTCGATTTTGAATCAAATTTCATTTAGATATATGCATAGATTTGATTTTAGATTTGATCATAGATTTTAAATCTATTCTATACATATATCAAAATGAAATTTGATTCAAAAGAGAATTCCCAATTTCAAAAGTACCGCCTCTTTTGAATCAAATCGTGACCCAAAGAATCGATTTGAATCGAATCGTTGAATCAAAAAGATTCCCACCCCTATTACATTTCATTATATTTTAACTTTACCTGTTGTCTTCATTATTTAATGTATGTTTGAGAACATTTAAAACTTAAAATAAATAAATATTTGACATTGGTTGTGATAATTATCAATACTGACTGATATGAAACATTTTATCAAGATGATTTTTGACCATATCACTCAACCCTATTTTTTACCATTTCATGTTTTAATTAAAACTTATTTAAAGAGGTGTAAAAATTATAATATAAAAATACAAATTATTTGACTTATACAAGGCATATTTGTTAAATGGAAACTGTGAAGGGAACATAATTACATTATAAAACAGACTATCAGTTTGAAAAATGTATGGTTTAAGTCATTTCCACCCTTTTTGGATTTTTCTAAATACAGATTCAGACACAAATCATTTCTAAAGATATGGGCTCCTCTGCACATCCCTAATATTACTCTTACCTTAATGATTTTGCCAATCATATTCTGCAAAGTCCCTGATTCAAGGCCATGGTCTTCCTCCGAACAACCTTCGCACTCTTTCTGCTCACCTGGAACAGTGATGTTCATTTCGAATTTTCAGGATTTATCCTGACAAGAAACCTGTAAACACAAAAAAAATATATAGCCTATATATTTTCCAACTGAATCAAGAGTGATCACAATATGTAGCATCATCTGTAATAAGTCACATCAGAATAAGCTCTAAGTCAAAGCTCTAAACCATCACTTGTGCAAAATAAAAAGCCATTGGTGTTACTAATAGAAGTCAATTTGTAACAAAAGTGTATGAATGAACATAGACTGAGGTAACTGCACAAGGTCCTGGCAGATCGCCAGGTCAGGTCCTCACAGACGTGTAAAAGAATATTCTGATTTAGACAAAAATAAGCGCGAATAAATCAATAAGAGGAATCGAAAATTTTATTTTATAACAAGAATCCGAATCCTAACCTTGGGTATCCGATTTCAGGATATCGATTTTCAATTCCCAACGGTATGATATATATATATAATGAACGCGCAGGCGCTTCCACCGACTTAAAATGGTAAATAACACAATTATTAGATCATTCTGACCTTATAAGAGGCTACATATGCAATCTATGTTTATAAAATTACATTTAATAATCAAGTAGGCTAGCTATCATCATGAAGGAAATCCGCGTTACAGGCGTTATAGAACATAAGCCGCGGGCAGTTCTTCTAAACTAACATAACCTGCTACTATTTAGTTTGCATAAAAAATATATAAAGATTCATCACTAACCAGATATTTACGGCGAAAACTTCGCCGACAGACACAGCGACGCGATGCAAAGGCCTGCGCGCCCTCAACGTTACTCAGGGAACTGAAGAGTTATTCATAAAACGGCAGCTTGTGGTTATTTTTCGCGGTCATTTCGTACTAATGTATTTAAATTTACAGTAACACCAATGTCCCAAACTACATTGAAACCTAGAGTAGCCTATCATATTGTACACAGCTGATAGTAAAATGTTAAGAATAAATTAAATTAAATATCTAAATCCTGGTCATACTCTCTAAATAATTTTAAAGTTATTAGCTAGAATCCATGCATACAAATATTAAGATGTATTACTTACCATATGGCGAAGTTCCTAACACCGGGCTGAAGTTCCAGGTCGGCAGAAAAGACTGACACAACTGACACAACAGAAAAACTCATTCAAATGCGCTCTCATGCACCCCCCACTGACAGAAATTAAGACTGTTAATGGTCACCCAGTCCTGAAAATGTTTTATGTAAGGATAACGTTTGTAGGCTAGCAATTTTACTCGTGGAATTGTGTGTGGTGTTTTTCGCGGTCAATTTGCACTGCTGTATTTAGATTTACAGTAACTAATAATTTCCCAGAATGCATTGAAAATATACAGTAACATACTGTCAACTGTGTGCACAGTACATAACTGTTGAAAATACAAAATAATACTGTGAAAGCAACAAAATCTACAGTAACATACTGTACATAGGTTATACAGCAAGAAACTGTTGAGAAAAACAGTATAATGCTGTGAAAACAACAGAAATCATTTACAGTGTTGTCTATTTGAAAATGGACGGCGGGACAAAATTGGCAAAAAAAAAAAAAAATGTCATCCATCCTTTCACCCATTTTTTTTTTTCTTTTTTTTTTTCGGGGTTCTGTTTAGATAAGCACACGCGGGCAGCAGGGATTGTCTGTCAGAGAGAGTTGGAGGTGAGTAAAACATTATAATGAAAAAGCAGCTGCCTGTTGTGGTTTGGCAACAATGGTTACAAATACAAAAGGCTTTTGTAATGTCATAACAAGCTGATCATTGGCTGTTGCTCGTCGCGACACGTGACACCACAGGCTATTGAGTCGGCCGACAGCTCCAGATATTTGGCATGCTAGATATTTGTCTGGCGTCGGCGACAGTTCGGCGATGTGTCAGCGAGCGTTTTTTATGTGTTGTTAAGTATTTCACACTTAAAGATTGGCGAGCACGGATCACCCGCAGATTTGCACATGATTACGAGCTCGTTAACTTGCAAATCGGGCTTAAATCGGGCTTAAAATCCTGTAGTGTGAACTAGCCATAAGTAGACCTTGCATGCAGTTTGCCCCGGGTCTTGTAAAGGCGTTTCTGCGATCTAGGCCTGGTTACCACACAAAGATTCACATACTCATAATTAGGAACATACTCTATCTGTTTTCTTTGTAAATCAATACAGTCAAACAATGTACGTTTATAAGACAGTATGTAAAACTATGTGAAAAAGGTGTTTAATAGAAAACTTAAAAAGAGTAAACACTACAAGCCAAGTATACTAATAAGTCTAAATCTTGATCAAATGAAGTATAGTCAAAAAATCAAAAGAAGAACAAGTATAGGACAAATTTATGTAGAATTTAACTTAAGTATACTTTACTTATACTGACAGAAATGTCAAAGTAGATATTTGGGAAGAACATAAATTATATTTCCGAGAAGTAAATAAAAAGTAGACTGAATGTATACTTCCTTATTTACATTTCACGAGTTCACATGTTAATGAAATCTGATGTAATATTATAATGCGTATTTGGCTTGCTGTCCGGGGGGAGGGCTCCGAGCTCGGAATTCGGCCCGACCCCAGAGTACTCCCCCCTATGAATGTATAGATCATGGGTATCTATGAGCAGACCCATCTGAATGTGAGGTCATGGGGTGGTGGCGGGATGCTGAGAAATTTGTCATGAGACAGGAGGTAAGGGAAGGCTTTATTTATACTGGCTTCTTCTTGCGCTGATTGGATGATTACCTGAACATGCTCCTCCCGAACTTTGTTACATCAAACTTCATTTAAAATAAGTATACTAATAGCACACTTGAACAAACATGTTTTTTTTTTTTTTTTTTGTAAGGGGAACATCAAGCCAATGACAGTCTTTTAGTCTTGACAGTTTATTTATTTATTTTTTTTTAGTTACCTTCAAAACTTTGTTGAGGTTCACAGTTTTCTCTCTCCCTTGTCTCCCATTATTTGCCTGTTTGTCTCAATTTCCTCGTTTATTTTTAAGTGCAGAGATGATCATGCATGTGAGTGGAGAACAGGTGACACTTTAGAAATATAACTATGTTTAAAATGCATCTAAGAGATCTTGATTATGTAGAAATAAGATTCAAATAAGACATGTATAAAACTGCCGGCGATGAGTCAAAAAAATATTCTCCAATGTACTACTGTTGAATATGTTGTTGGGTTCTGCAGCCTTTAACACAACTCCACTATTACCTCTAATCACCACGGCTGAACTCTTACCAAATAACAACCATTACTGATCAGCAATGACCAAGAGAGCACAATTTCCTCATTTAGTTGGGACTTGACCCTGTTCATCCAAGCATCCTTCACTTCTCTTATTCTTCAGCTCTCTCTCTCATTGTCTTTTTCGATGAGTCACAACCATAAGAAAGGGTCGGGCCCTTTCTCTCCTCCCCCCTGTCTTTTGTCTTTCTTCCTCCCATCTCATTTAGAAGCAGCTACGCTTCACTCCCCTCACCGAGTCCCACAGGCAATTTAGGAAAAGTAGGCCAAAATGAAATATGGCCTCAATAAAAAAAAAATCCCACAACACTTCAAATGCACATTGGCAATAAAACCTGCACAAGTGTATACATGGCAGGACACTAAACAGCATGTTAGTTGGTTAAGTGTGTTATTAGGAGATAGCCAGACAAGGTTTCCCCCTCCCACAGGTCCTAGGTCATCACTACAAAGCTGCTGCAGACATATACACTGATGCATGATGGGAAAATCTGACCTGAGATCAGCAGATCAGTGCAGTCCCTTCCCTACTGGCTGGTCAGGCTGGGACGGTGCATTAACAGAGTCAATGTACCTGCATTTTTTTCCACTGAAGCACATGGACAATGACATAACACAGTAGGATAAGCAAACAACAACAATATAGCAGTTTTTTTTTTTTTTTTTTTTTTACTAGCAGATCATTACTATTTTTTGACTATTTTTGACAAGGAAAAGCTAGAAAAGCTTAAGCTGGTAGCTGCATGTTTCACAAGACTATCAAAGTGAGTGGCGTTAAAAGTGTGTTTAGTTTTATCTGAAAAGGATGAATGAGAATCTGGCAATATTGTATTATGTTGGTTGTTGTGCCTATCACGACAGTTCAGAAATGAAATGTCCAGTGAGTGGCACTAAAAGATTAATGATTTATCGTGTTTGAAAATAACTAGGCCTATTATTTTTTCACGGGACTCGGGACTTCTAATGAGGTGAGCTACCGAGCAAGATTACTACGTCAGAAAAGCCATATGGAGCTGGTTATGTGATGCAAATGACCAAATGTAAAAGAGTTTTCAGGTCATAATATAATATTGTGCAAGGAACTGTGCAGAAATAAGTCATTATTCACTGATAATCTGCCTGATTATTATAATAATTTCAATTTAATAATTAAAAGTTGCATTTTCAGTTAAATTTGGGGAAACCACTTGAAACATTTGTTATGATGAACTATTTCAATTACTTTTGTTTGATTTGTTCATTGAAAACAGCTAAAAGTTTGTTCATTTTGCCAAGAAACCTGATTTGCAATGGGGTATAAATAATTTCGATTTCAACTGTACAATAGATGAGACCCGACCAAAATGAACAGAAACAAGGGATCTTAAATACAGGTGCAAATTAGGTGATTAACGACACACAGCTAACAGTGATGAAGACACAAATTAGAAACTATGACAACAAACTAGTGGCAGGAAATAGTGCAAACAAGAAAACAAAGTGAAACTGTGACATTACACCCCCTCCCAGAAAGGCGTGACTTCTTGACCTTGTGGAGGAGGATGCTCAGGAGTCTGGGGTAAGGCAGGAAGTGTAATTCGGGAATGGCCTTGAGCAGGGACAGATGGGAGACGATCCAGGCCACAGCCAGAACTGCGACCCATGTTGGCGTTACTTGAGGGAGGAGCCATGTTGGAGAGAGTCCCGACACCAGCTTGCGGATGTGCGGAGGTGTTGGTGACAGTGGAGAAGGAGCCCACCACGTAGAAAAAGAGTTGAAGTTGAGACGAGACGCCGAAGACCTAGGTGGCTGCGACAGAGCCACAGTGACAACCCCCAGAGATTGAAGTAGGGATCTGGAGGGCAGAGCCGGAGCAGGAGCGACCGGGGGCAGAGGCGGAGCCATACGGGTGGAGGGCCGGAGAGCAGCAGAAGGCCCGCAGGTCCGAGGCGAAGACGGTGCGATGTCCGACTCAGGTGGAGCCCATAGTCCAAGCCCAGCGAGGCCGAATGCCCAATAGTCACTGCTGGAATCGAGGAAGGAAGGAGTGCAGGTGCAGGAGCCAGGATGATGGGTCGAGGTGAAACGGAGCACTCTGAGGCCGGATATGGTGCCACGGGCTCCTCACACCCAGGAGGAGGTGGCTCCCAGCAGTCCCAAGGTGTATCCATGCAACTGAGAGGAGAGTTGATACTGAGGGGCTGATGGGAGACAGTGATGATTGGGTTGCAGGAATAGCTGAGGACTGGAGAGGAGACTGAAGAGAAACACAGGGACTGACAGAACACATTAAATCCATTCTAGCAGTTTGGAGAGGAGGTGGGAGAAGGAGACTGGGAGGGGAAAATCGATCTGATGAAGACGATTCAGATTTAAGCAGAATCAAAGGAGGTAGGGAATCCTCTTCTCCAAATGCAAAACAAATGTCCATTAAATCCAGTAGATACTCACTGTCATTGGCGGGAGGGTTCGGCTCACACACCTGGTTAGACACATGCAGCTTCAGCTCCGACTTGGTTGCTTCTGTTGGCGCCGACTCGTCTGCGGTGGGCTCATGCTGCAGCTGGGATGGTATCTTGCTGGGCACTGGATTGGGAGTGGGGTTGGCATCGTCGTCAGCTGGTCTGATGGTCATTGATGATCCACAGGATACTAGCACCCACTCCACACAGTCAATGAAGCTCCCTCGCGGGCCCTCCCCAGACAACTGAGCCTATGGGCCCTATCTTGCACCCAGCGCAATTGACTTTGTACAGCGTATCAAAAATTGACAGTAATGTATCATTCCTATTTTGCTCCCGCGCACAGCGGACTTTTCCCTCCACAGACGCACGTCGGTTAACTAAGAAATACACTTGCACTCCCTGGGGCGGTTCAGCGCAAAGAGGAGGCGTGTTCCGGCGCAAACGTTCCCTCATGCTATTTTGCAGGTTTAGAAAACAATTCCGCCACTGACCGCGATGGCGCGTTGCGCATGTTATTATTTGCTATTTTAAGGGCGCATGCTTGGCCATAATCAATGTAGCGTGTGCACAACGTGCATATGCTTCAATTCTCTCATCTACACAGAAGCAGCAGTTTTCATTTTGGCAAATCATACATTATTACGATAGATAGATAGATTATTATAAAAGCATACATCTAGCTTACACAATTACCCAAATCATCATATGCCTGTTTAACCGAAGTTAATTTGGGTGTGTTTCTCCATCCCCAACGTCACTTCTCTGTGTTTTACAGCCCTGACGAGAACGTCGGTCTCCTCAGCTGTGAACCGCTCCTGGCGTGCGCCTGGCAAATCCGCCGTTATAATAGGAATCCACTATAGAACAAGCGCGCCTGCTCTTAAAGGGAATGTGAGATGACGCTCTGATTGGGTTATTTCACGTTACGCCCAAACCACACCTATGAATAATGAAGCTACTTCAGACCAACCCATTTTAGATTTGCGTCGGGCTCAAGAGTAATTTATCCCGCCAGTATAATAGCAACAGCGCCCAAGACCCGCCCACAAAGTTACTTGTGTTTCGCGCTTGATACTTGCGTTTCAGATCGTTAAAATAGGGCCCTATGTCAGGAAGTTCGACTGATGGGCAAGGTCACCCCTGCAGATGCCTCTGCTGTTGGGACTAAAAGCTAAAGGCAAAATAATGATAATAAATAATAAACATGATAATAAATAGCTGACGTGACATGGATAGATTTAGATGGTAAATATCATATGTTAAGTTGTTTGTCCATCTTAGAGATAATCACGATATGTATAATGAAACCATCATATTTAAAAAAAATTATATGATTACCTACTGTAAATCTATATTAAATTATTATTATTATTAATTATGGGATCTCATTCAATGCTTTCAGAATCATTTTGTTAAAATCATTTTGCTTTTGTATTTTTCTTTTTTTTTTCTTCTTTTTTTTATAAACAGAAAATAGTACAAACTTTGCTAAAGTGATTGTTTTGAACAAGTATTAGCTTAGACATTATTAAAAATATATAATTTTTTTAGCTAAAAATGCCTTTTGCCCCAAGCTGGTGAGCTTTTTACCATGTGTGTAGGGGTAAAAGGCCCACCTTGCCACCTCATACATTTATACTTTTTAAACAAAATAAACTACTTTTATGATTTATTTTCACACAAAATCTGTTGCTCCATCAGTGTTCAATACAAACATATCGTTAGCCTCATAGCATTTAAAAAATATATATTTTCTGCAATCATACACTTTGAGAGTAGTGAAAAGCAGATTTTTCTTAGGGTGTGCCTTTAGCCCCATTGTACCCTATATGTAATTCATACAGTGAAGAATAAGAAGTGTTTTTTACATTTGATTAATTATTTGATTTATGTTGTTAAATGAACGTAATGTAGTATTTAATGTGCATTTAGTACCTGACAACCTACCCCCCTGGTTTACACTGATGTTAAAATGACACTTTTTTATGTAAAGCTACATTAAATCACTGCTGTTCACTTTCAGAGGTTGTTTTCTTCTCACAAAAAGAACGTGAAACATGTATGATGGTTATATCATTTTCAGCTTATAAATATATTTAAATATGATTTAAATGTATTCTACAAACGTTTTGCATAACTTTTTTGCTATCGTTTTGCAAAAGTGAAGATTTAAGTCTTTCCAGATTCAAACAGTCAGGAGCTCCACTTACATGCTAGATGGAAAATATATGTTCGGAGCTGTTGTCAAGATGGCCACTGAGAGAACTTGCCTTAAAAGGATTTATGCCATAGCAAGTGTTGCATCAGATATGAAGGATGAGAAAGTGTGTGATGTTTCATTGATTCACGTACACCAGAAAACTCTACTGAACTGAACGCAGAGCAGTCAAAGCTCTCTCCTTTCCAAAGCACATTGCATAAGGTTGTTCAGTCAATACTGCTCAGACCCAGAGCAGCTAGTCCAGTGAGTGTGTGTGAAAAACACTGTTATATCTAACAATTTCATTTCTATTGACTTTTAAATGGGGTATCACAGACTTTCTACATATTTTAGCCAATTTTTCCAGCTGTCTTTTTGAGAAGTAAAAGTGCAAAAAGATCAGAAGTCAGACTTAAGATTGGCAAATATATAACGCTTATTCTTCTTTGAAAAGATGTTTTGACAGTAGGCCTATATCCAGCTAAAAAGAAGCTCAAGCCGGACCATAATGTAAGAACAGCTTAAGAGGATGTCTTTATGAGCTGAAAAGGTATTAGTCAGGGCAGAACAAAGCCACACAGCAATGCTTAAATTCATTTTCATAACTCAAGACTTTCTGAGGAATGTGTTAAAGGAAAATAGGACTGCGAGTGCGACCCACTTTCAGGATTAATAAAAGCGTGTTCTCGGTTCACCATTGTGGTGTGATATTCACATGAGAATCTCATTGTGTGCTACAGAGAGGTGAAGCATGTCACATGATTTGTTCTTGAAACTGTGTGTTCAGCAATTGCTCTGTTATTTTATATAGAAAGCAAAAAGAAAACTTGAAACATGAAAAACTTTCTGAAGATATCCACTATGTCTTTTACGTAGCAGGTAACACTGTTGAGAGAGCTTATGTTTTATTAACAAGGTTCGGGAGGAGCACGTTCAGATAATTAACACAAGTGGAGAGCACTCAGCAATCAATGGTAAGAGGTGCATATATACTCAGCAGTCTCACCTCATTCCATTGACAGTTTTGCAGCATTCCTCCACCACCCCTTCTCCACACTTCTAGTCCTAAGCACTTACATACAGGGGGAGTACTCTGGGTTCGGGCCAAACTCCAAGCTCGGAGCCCTCCCTCCGGACAGCACGCCAAATACGCATTAAACTTTACCCCCCCCCCCAAATTATATGTAAGTGTGAACTCGTGAAAGTATATTTATTGATTGCGAAGTGTGGCCCAAAATTTTTCCTTTCAGTGTGGACCAAAAAGCCATGGTTAGACTAGCATGACCTGGTTAGTTCCTGCTGGTAGATGCCTTACCCACACAATTATGGGGACAAGCAGCATGCCAAATATTAGAACTGCATGATTCTGAAAAATAATAATAATAAAAAAAAAAATGTTAAACAGAAATTATGAATCTTCAACAATTCTGAACTGTAATTTACTAGAGGTTCTGACAAAATGTTCATTGCTGCAGTCTATTTAAATATATATAATTAATTAATTATTTAGTGAGTTAGTTAATTAAATATTACTAATTAATTTGAATAAAATATTATTATTATTGTAGATTTGAATTAATGATTCAATGACTCACTTATAAAGACTTAATTTTCTTCTTTACTGGATGAATCACTGTTTTTGAACAAATCTTTTGAATGAATGATTCAATGACTCAATCATAAAGACTTCACTTGTTTGCTCACTTCAACTAGTTTTAAATGCTTTTTGTTGTGGCATATCACAAATATTCTTTGTTTATATATTTTCATAAATGCTTTATCAGTGTCCGAATATTTTTGGGGGCTCTTAAAAGCCTGATTATTTTCATAGCAATCGCATATTATTCCGTATACTGCTAAAATTTCTACTTATTTAGACAACTAATTTGATGTGATTTTTTCACAATCACAAAAAAATAACCATAAAAGAGAGTGCAAAACACATTTCACATCTAGTTGCTGGTCTAACATGTGCTAAATTTTTATATACAGGTTATACATATATCAATGTATTAAGCTCTCATTTCTGAAGCACATGTGAAGGTTGTTCATTCCCAGTGTACTCAATTAAAGCCTGATGTACACTGTGGCTTTCTGTCCTAGATGACGGTTGCTTGTCATATGTGATATGAGCCTAGTAAAATCTTGGGTTCAGTCCACATCGCGTTCAGACATCATTTAAAACGTAAAATCAAAAATTATATCCTATAAACCCAAGCAAAAATGCACGCAGTGCCAAACCCTTTTCCCAGAGACTGGGAATACATCAATTTTATGCTTTTAAGAACCTCTAAAATTAAATAGTTAATGAAAAATGATGCTTTTAGGAACCTGATGATGTAGATAGGACATCTACCAGCAGGGGCTAACCAGGTCATGCTAACCGGCCCAAACCTGACTGCATTGAACACACTACATGACCTTTTTTTTATTTTTTTTTATTGTCACAATAATCTTACACTGTATATCAGGCTTAAACCACTTTGTTGAACATATATCTAGTTATTCCAAGTTTCATGTCCTTGGAGGTCTTAATTTTGCTGCTCTTCTTGTCGGTGGTGGCTCCGTAGAGACAACCCCTAATGACCTTTACGAGTCCTAAGTAGAGAATAAATTATTTCTACAATGCTTAACTGACGTTTCATTAGTATTTCATGGGGCCAGAAGCCCCTTTCGAGACTCAACGGTACGGCGCACTGGGTCTTAACCTAGTTATTTGAGGATGTGGCCGATTGCAGGATTGACACTCCACTTTATAGAGGTCGAGTTCTGTACCTGCACATGCACAATTCAGGCTGTCTGTTTTCCTTTTATCTCTCACACACACATTGCTCGAACTTGTGCTCTGATAGCCGAGAACCTAAAAGTTTAAAGAACATAATCTGTAGCTCTTTACACACAAGATGAAACAGATAACTTGAGCGATGTCTATAGGAAAAAAAAAAAAGTCTCTAAAATTAGAAACACTGAAATATTCCCTCGAGTCCCAGCCTTGGTTTGACACGATTAGAAGACGAGGGTGCGCTTAAATGGAGGCTTTAATCAAACGACATTCAGTTCACTTTTACACAGCTTGAAGACTTTTGTTCTCTTCTCAGTCATACTGGGAGTATGACTGAGAAGAGAACAGCAGTTTTCAGAAACCCTCATCATGACATTATAAACATGTGTGTGTGTGTGTGTGTGTGAGAGAGAGAGAGAGAGAGAGAGAGAGAGAGAGAGAGAGAGAGAGAGAGAGAGAGAGAGAGAGAGAGAGAGAGAGAGAGAGTGTGCTGATGAGGGTTTCTGAAGTAAGCAAAAACAACCCAATTTGTCAGATTTAGAAACAAAAACTGGCCAATTATATTATAGATTTAGCAACAGAAACTACAGTTTTCACAAATAATAACCATTTTAGAATTATTTTAGATTTTATATAATTATTATTTAGTAAATATTCAAAACCGTACTTCATAATTAAGTTAAATTACAAGTTGCTTAGTGTAGTAGTTTATACTGTACGGTAATATCAGTACTAGAGTAAATACGGTAAAGGGGATGGGACACTCTCGCCTTGGGCTTATCTGTATTAGGTTGAAGTAAGAAGTAAATGGCACTCACCTTGGCTCCGTCTCTGCGTGTGTCATTATTCCTCCACAAATACTTCACTTAGATAAAGTGGTTATTTTAGGTCTAACAATTTGTTTTTGTATTGCTGTGTTTTACATTTGCACTTCTACATTTGCATATTAGGAAGTAAAAAAAAAAAAAAAGAAGTAAATGTATGTTTCAGTTGTCACAGCATGTCAACAGCTTCTGTTCTCATAAAGATGCATAACATGTTTATACAAATATTGCCTATTTCAGAAAACTGCCAGCAGCAATAGTTATTTTAATTGTCATCAGTCTGACTTCTGAACAAAAAGCAATAGTCAGATAAAAAGATTACAAATAAACTTGTCATTCAGACCTATTCTATTCATCATGACAGCTCCACAGATAAGAGAAACAAACAGCCTAAAACAACAGAAACTACAGGAAGTCTTCACATGGGTTCATCTTAATAGATTGTTTAAGACATTGAGAGTGATGAGCTGCACACACATTTATTTTTATTTTTTTTTCTGCTAAGTGGAAATTCAAACAGAACTTAAGTCAATCATTGTCATTTAGAAAATAAAAAAACACATCAGCGTGAAATTGGCATGTATACTGTATGTTCCACTCATTTCACAAATCACATCATGAACTTCTAAATTCCTGCTCTGGGACTGAACAGATCGAATAAACTGGAAATTAACGTAATGTGGTGGGAAGACACTATTAAAGAAGACTAGCGAAATTACTTCCAGTTTTTTTTTTTTTCTTGGTAGTGTGTGTGTCTTAGTTCTTTACGCATGAAAATTAACTGCCAGCTATAGAAATAAACCTACAACATCACATCATAATGTCTCATATTTGACTCTGGTATGAATGTTCTGGGAAATAAGACAGCTATCTGATCTGTGTAGTTGCTAACATACAGGCCCCGGAAGCAAAGAAAGAAAACAAAAATGGCTTTTAGCTAAAAGGAGAGTGGAGGAAGATAATCTTGTCTAACCCGTGCATTTCAATAACATAAACTTTGTTTGGGGGGTTGGGGGGCTGTTGAACACTGTCATTCAAGCTCACATGAGAGGTCAAAATGGTGAAAATGGATGGATTAATTACAGAATTCAAAACTCACCCACTCGGACATCATCACGTTAACTCATGACAGAAATGAATTGAACTTGAAATGATTATCTGTCCATGAGCTGTTTTTCACTGACCTCTCAGGTCAATTAAATGAAAGCTGTACTTCAGTACTGACACCTTATGTGTTTACAGTGGATTTGTAGACTAAAGGTCTTAAAAGAGTGTCTATAAATAAAAAAAAGATAACAATGGCTAGAAAACTGCTAGAACAAAGCAAGGAGTTTTTTTACATGTTATAATAGTGTTTCTTGTTGATTGTGTAATGTAAATTTTGTACCATATAAATGTATAAAAATCAAATAGAAGTGAAATTTGGAGAGGTGGCTTCGCCTTATTTGAGAGGTCAGTCATGTCACTGAATACAATGTCATGTAATAATATCACATAAAATAATGTCAATGCAAATTCATCCAGACCAATCATCACGGCAGGGAAAACTGAGCTAATGGGCTACAATAAGCAACAGAACTCATCCCACAAGCCAGTGACTCAGGTTTGTGTCACATCCACTTTGACAACATGAAACTCACAAATTCAGCTGAAATCATAGCTTTTAACCAAAATACAGCAGCTAAGGGCACATGAAAACAGGAACTAAGCAAAACGGAATGAAGAAATCTAAGCAAGCAAGCAATAACTCTTTATGAACCATTTGTGATTGATTGGACTGACTGACCATCATCATCAATATCCTAAGTTGTTAAGCAAGTCTTAGCGTCCAATAATTATTCGTTTAAAATAGAAATTCATGATGACAAGTGGCCACTTTGTTTGGCTATGATTTATGCAATGATTCCCCAGATAACAAATTGGTATTGGTCCGAATCTGGTTGAATTTAGGCTGCGAGTTTGGCCCACATACCACATGGAATTACGGCCCAAGATTCGCCCAGAAGCTACTTGCCAAAAGTAAACCAGATCCATGTCGGCAGCAGACCAAAACGCACCAACAACTTCTTTCCGTGTCCCCGGATATTAGTCATAACTGCCCCACAGCAGTGCCAGAATCCCCAGATGTCAGCCAGAAAAGAGCCATACTGCCACCCCCCTTACCCCAGAACTGACCCACAACTCTACCAAAATTATGCCAGAATCCCCAAAACTGAGCCAGAAATTATTTTCATATATTGTGAAATGTATAATAATAATAAAATATATAAAAAAAACCCCAGAAACATAGAAAATGTGGTGTCAGAGGTGTACGCCGCTAGTAAGCCGCGAAAACCCAAATCTGCTGCATGTGCTTGTTCGTGTGCTTGTGGATGACAGGCAAGTGCCATCTGAAAGTGTAGGAGGTAGGAACTGCATCTTTATGCCGGCAAAAGCCAGCCAAGCTCGTGGACCCGCTTTGGCAGCGGATTGTGTGATTGTTTCTGCATCTTTAATATGTATACTATGTATACTCATCTTGTATACATACAGCTTGGGTGATTACTTTAGAGTGTGTGTTTCAGCGCAGGCTGGCTGGATTCTAGGTTCTGGTTGTATAGAGTTGGCCCAAAGTTGCGCTCAGTACGGTATGGCATTTTTACGTGACGCCGCATTCTTAGAAGAGGCGCGTCACTGGATTCTCTATGTCATTTTCCGAATATGCAGCACTGCAATTATTATTTTAACTATTTTAAGACTGTAATCTGATTCTGCTAGCCAGATCATCAACAGTTCTTCCACACTCAAAGAAAACCTGAACATATTAGGGAATTTTAAAAGACTGAAGTAATAAAAAAGTAATTCAAGTCATGGATATTTCTAGCGAATATGAATTATTCTTGTTACGCTCAACCTGAAAATATTTTATTGACTTGAAATTGCCTTTTGCAATATTTATCCAGTGATTTTTGAGTCATGAGCAATGTGTTTAAATTTTTTATTATTTTTTTTATTTTTTTGTCAGGCTGTACAACCAAATAGTTGTATGTATGTCCACCTTATTCCTGACGGCCTTACTGCGTTTTGAATTATGGCTGGCACTTCCGGTTTGGAGAACTTCCATGCAAAAAGGCTGAAATGAATAATTTCAAATAATATAGTTGCCCTACAAATAAAGCTGATCCGTCAGTTTGACTGGATGAGCTGTGGGCTCCGCGAAGCTTTGCGTATTAAAAGCTAATAAAATATTTCAACTCAGATCAACATTTCGCGTCTAATTATTTACTTATGTGGCAAGTAGCCATGCAATAAGCTGGATAATGTAGCCTACATCCAGCCTGTTGTTCTCTCAAAATAAACCCCCTTCTGGCTGTTCAAGACCAGAGAACAACCGGTTGGATGTACATTATCCCTTACATATTATATTATATTAAAATGCTACAGGAGTATGACACGAGTACATTAATGTGTCTTTAGCATTTTGTTCTCAATATGTTTGTTCCAGATAGTAAGCTATGAACTTTGTATTACAACACTTTTCATGTTACTTCCTTGTTAGGATTAATCACTTTGAAGTATAGTTTTCAAGTAATTTTGGGCAACTAGCTTAAAGTTTACTTTAATTAATTAGTTTCAATTTGACTTTCCTCTTTGTTGCTTCTGATTTGTTTATTTGATAGTGATCTCTGTTAATCAGAGGAGATCAGTAAAGTGAAACTACAGCATGATGTGGCATGCAGTAAAGGACTTTTCTGTGTGACATCTGCCACTTTCGTCCATGTGGATTTGCGAAATACATTTATATTTCTCTCATGTCCCTCCAGAGCTCTGATTACATGGTCCAGCTCCTCATTACCGGCTCCTCGTTGTAAATCATTGAGTCTGCAAACGAAACCAGAGATTAGGTCAGATCACACGCTGTGGCTGAAGTTCTCTCGTATCGTAGCTTAATTGCCAGCCTGCCCACTCGCCCTGCTCTGAATAGATAATAGTATGCTAATAGAGTGTATGTCGTGCCCAGGTTTGGCCCCTTCAGACCCGTGAGGCATTGCAGTAGCACTTTCTGATGCGGTAGTAAGGGCAGTGTGTCAGTTCGGGTCAGGATACATGAGTCATGATGTCCCTGGTGAGGGACCTGCCACTCTTGTTTTCTAAGACCAGATTCATGCTAGTCCAAGGCCAGCTGATTTGTTCCTGTTACTGCTGGTTTGGTTTTGGTTGGTTACACTTTATTGTGATAGTCCACTTTAAACTTTCTGCTAACTATAAGTAACTTTGCAAATGTATGTAAACTAACTCTCATTAATTTGCAACTACATGGCAACTAATTCTTATTGGAGTATTGGTAGGCCGTAAGTTTAGGGTTTTGGGATAGTAGAATAAGTTGACCTAGTTTGCAAAGTAACTTACTACTCTGTAAAATGTCTGTAGGGGGACCAACAAAATAAAGTGTTAGCAGATATTTATCTGGTGTTAGTGAGGCCAGTAGAGGGCGCTCACCCTGTGGTCTGTGTGGGTCCTAACGCCCCAGTGTAGTGACGGGGACACTATACTGTCAAAGAGCACCGTCCTTCGGATGAGACGTTAAACCGAGGTCCTGACTCTCTGTGGTCATTAAAAATCCCAGGATGTCCTTCGAAAAAGAGTAGGGGTGTAACCCCAGCATCCTGGCCAAATTTGCCCATTGCCCCCTGTCCATCATGGCCTCATCCCCATATACTGATTGGCTTCATCACTGTCTCCTCTCCACCAATAAGCTGGTGTGTGGTGGGCGTTCTGGCGCAATATGGCTGCCGTCGCATCATCCATGTGGATGCTGCACATTGGTGGTGGTTGAGGAGATTCCCCCCTTCCATATGTAAAGCGCTTTGAGGACCCTGAAAAGCGCTATATAAATGTAACAAATTATTATTATTATAATCAGACAGTTTACTACAGCCTTGTTTATACTTTCGCCTGGCTCCGCTGCGCGAGTCTCCGCAGACTGCGGACGGACGAGGTGTTTATACTCGACGCGCTCGCCGTTGTACTATTCTGTGAAAAGACAGGGGGCGACTCAAGTAATTGTCCTCTTAACCATCAGGAATCAACGGTGAGAAGAAGAAAGGTCCACACGTGACAATCTTTATTTTAGTACATCACCACCAATACCACACTACAAAAAAATTGTGTAAAATCCAGTAAACCCTGAGATTATTACTTGTGACATTAGAACAAAATACATGGATATAAAAACATGTATGTAGGCTATACAACTAAATTAACAATCTCTTAAATATTTTCTAATTTCACTAAACATTTCATTAAGTTTCATGGACATTTTATAAAACATGGACCTTTATTTTGATTAAAATGGTTTATGTCTGCTATAGGCTCATTTTGTAAATGTAAGCAACAAATTTAAGACAAACTGGGTGCCGGTGCGGTGAAACGCACAATGCCCGGCCCAATTTGGCTCGAATTCGTGCATCTTCGTTGTTACAAAAAAAGCCGTGCACACCGCCAAGCGAAATGGTGTCTTGCGCACCCAACGCGCACGACCGCCCACACCGCAATGACGTCATTTTTGCCGCACGCACCTTCGCGCTCGTGGTGAGTATAAACCTAGCTTAAGGGGCGTTTGCACGGCACCATTTTCAACTAAAAACAGAAAATTTTATTAGGCCTGTCGCAATAATTAAATAACTGTCTGATCGCGATTATTTTATCTAACCGCAATTGTTTCAGACAACTGTGATTATTGCGCTCTTTTATAGGCCTAAGGGGGAGTTCATGGACCAAAAGAAATAGACAAGCACTAATTAAGTTTTCCAGCAATATATTCAAAGTCATCTGAGGCCATTCCATAGCTTAATGTGAGGGACATCAGTCTATTTACATCATTAAATTAAAGTTCCCTCCTCTGCGGTTGTCAATCATTCTCCATTCATTATTCAAACAGCGCGCGCACCTCGTCCGATTACAGCAGGATGCACGGTAAAACTCTCTCCAATATGATATTGAAGGATTACAAATTTAAGAATCTATTTCAGATATGCTTCCTTACATAACATCATGGTGAATAATATTGTATTTAGCTTTTAAGGTTAAGATGATGATATCACACGAATGATTCTGCTCAGCAAAGTTGCAATTCCTGTTTTCTCCATTGTCGCCTTTTGTTCTGCAAATGGCTTTCGGAGCCCAAATGGCTTTCGGAGCCCAAATGGCTTTCGGAGCCCCTGGCCCAGACGTTGAATCGTTAGGCTGATTGGATTAGCAATGCAATAGAGTGTTATGCTGATTGGGTCTGTTTCTCTTGAGCAAGCCAGATAACCTGCCAAACTGGTTTTTCACTTGATAGAATCAAATCATCACTACCTTGCTTTGTTCAGAGTTTCCGCCTCTATGTAATCCCTCCCCCTTGGAATGTATATAACTACAATGCATACTGTATTAGATTTAGGTTGTTGGATGACTGCAGCAACGCTCTGCGAAGTCCTCAATAAAGAATAACTTCTGCTTGAACGATATCCCAACATCTCCTGGTCTTGCTTCGATGAAGGAATAAAGTTTCCAACAAGATGTTCACATTATAATGCTTGATCTGTAGATAAAGGGCTGTGGATTTGCATAAAATGAGTTTATTTTGCTGGAGTTTATTGCTGTTTTTAAATGACTCGCTACCGTGTGCCTGTTATATCACAAACATGAACTATGAATTGGCATCAAATGCACAATAACTGGAAATTAAAACTGTGAAGAAACAAATGATCAATAAACTGTTGGACAGATATACACTTGGATTTGTGCGCTCTGCATTTCTTCGCTTTGTGCCGTGAACTTTTAAACTTTTAAGTACTAAAAACTTTTAGTACTTTTAGAGCTCTGTAGCCATCTACTGATTAAAGGTTGTATCAGTGATTTCAGGCCCCCCAAAAAAATATCACATTCATCTAATCTTTCCTAACGATCCGCTAGCTGCCCGCCCCATAAGCATGCCGTCAAAAAGCCGCGTCTCTGTAGGCAGCCTAGGCTCTGAGATCTGCACACAAAAACAATTGGTTTCACCAACCACTCAAAACCAAAACAAATAGTGTTCCAACCAATCACCGACAGGGGGAGGGTGTTGTGACGTTTTGTGCTCGTGTACGGCTGCACGCGAAGTCGGAGCTGAAGAAGAAGCTGGCACAAAACCTCACAACACCCCCCCCTGTCGGTGATTGGTTGGAACACTATTTGTTTTGGTTTTGAGTGGTTGGTGAAATCAATTGTTTTTGTGTGCAGATCTCAGAGCCTAGGCTGCCTACAGAGACGCGTTTTTTTGACGGCATGCTTAGCGGATCGTTAGGAAAGATTAGATGAATGTGATAAAAAAAAAATGTTGGGCCTGAAATCACTGATACAACCTTTAAATTTTTTATTTTATTTTTATTTTATTTATTTTTTTACTGCATTTTCCAAAAGATGGGCAAAAATCTTAAACTAAACCATGTCAAATTATCCATGTTATCCCCTTGAATCAAAAGTTAGAAATGTGGGTCAAAAAGACCTCGAACAGCGCACAAGGGTTATGACAAATGGATTTGTTGTTTGTTGTGTTTTCATATTCAAGAGATTGTAAGCTAGATGCAGCTTTTCTGGGTTTGCATCAAATGTTGCATGAAACTTTTATACATAATAAATGTATTTATGAGTAAAGATTGATCAAGTTGAAAGCAGTTATTTTGAGCTAGATGTCAAGTGTTCTCCTCCTATTCATATTTGACTTTGAGGGGGTGCATACGACATTTGCCAAAAACACGACTTTCAAGGAAAAAAAAACTAAAACCTGGGGAAAATGAATGCAGAACATGTTCACATAGGACACTATTGACACAACTATATGTATGAAACCATTCAGAAAAATTTGGCCACAAATGGGTTAAGTTGATATTGTGTTGATAATTGAGTAAGCTCTCACATTTTTGGCATCTTTAATGTTATGCTACCATTTGCGGTAAGAAAAAAAAAAAAAAAAACATTTTAGAAAGAAGTCTCATACTCGTCAAGGCTGCATTTATTTGTTCAAAAATACTGTAAAATGGTAATATTGTGAAATATTACAACAATTAAAATGTATACCTGAATATATTTTAAAATGTAATTTATTCCTCTGATGCAGAGCTGAACTTTCAGCTTTATTATTCTGGTCTTCAGTGTCACATGATCTTTCAGAAATGTCTTTCCTATTTTTCTAAATTTATCAGCATATGTCAGTGCCAGTCCTAGACTTCGGTGGGCCCTAAGCAAAACTTTGTTAGTGGACTCCTGTCAGTGCATTCATAAATGCCCCAAAATTACCCCCAATCCCTTTCACTGTCAACCAACAACAGTGAGTTGAAACCATCAGTAATACAACAAAAATTTCAAACAATAGAACAATAGAAAGAAAAAAAAAGAGACAAATGAAATAAATTTAGCGTACTAATAATAATAAGCCTAATATTCAGAAAAAAAGAGACACATTAAATACATTTAGACTACTAATAATAAGCCTAATAAATGAAATGAAACACTGCATAGTCTTTACCGTATGAATTAAATATACATTGATTCTTATCAAAGTTACCAATTTATTAAGCGAAGAGCAGTGAGTGATTCTCTCATTTACTTTACCAACTATTTATGTTCACTTGAGACAAACTGACAGTTTTTTAAGTGAAAAGTCGTACAGACATTTTGATCGCCTAATGCCCTATACTGTCGCTGCTTGTCCGTGTTTTGCTCCATCTCGGATCACGTGCACAGAAAGCCGCTTGGGGAACAGCATCTCTTTCACAGCTAACAAAACTAAAAATCTATTAATCGCACAGCAGCACTAGTCATTAAATCACTTTTGAGAGCAAGGAGGCCCCCTGGTGAAAGTTTATGTAACATCGCGCCGCTCTCTCACGGCCCTCTGCCTCCTCCTGCTCGCCACATACCCCTATCGCCCCTTGCAGGCCGATTGGTCCGGTTCCCACAACGCACTGCCATCTGGTCCTCCACCAGCTGGGTGATCTTCTCCGCGGTGCCTGGTGGTGGCACTGGACAGCCCTCGGTGGACAGCTCGACACTCCTCCGCCGGCTGGTGGACGGCGACGGCTCCTCCGGATACGGGCAGACGGCAGGAGTCCCCCGTTCCCTGCTCCTCCCCATCATGGCGGACGACAGCGACTCCTCCGCTCCCTCACGGACAGCAGCCACCCCTCCAGCACCCAGCAGGCGGCCGGCAGCGAGCTTGTCCGTCCCCCCGGCAACTCACTCCAGTGCACCGCCTCGAGCGTCCATGGCGACAGACTCTGCTCACCGCGCTCGATGGCACCACGGATCCCCAACAGCGGCGAGAGCTCTTTGACAGCGCATTCCTCCTCCTTCCCGGGTTTAGGCAGCAGTGTAACGAGGTTAGATGTTATGGGAAGGAGGCGGGAACCGGCGAACATTCAACAGACTTTAATACCAAAAATAAAACAAATACAAAACGAAAGTAAAAGACAGCAGCCCCTCACGGACGACTGCTGTCACATATAATAAAACATAAAACACAACATAAGTCCAGGCCTGTTCCTGTCTCGATCTTCACTGTCGTCACTCCTCCTTTATGCTTCTGCTCCTCCGTGAGAGATACGAGACCGGTGCGTCATGCAGGTTTCGCTCATTATCAATTGTCTATTATTATATATTTCTGTCAGGACCACTACCGTCAAATATGATTGACAATTAGCATACAGTTTGGATTGGCGGAATGGTTCCGTTCTGGGCGAGAACTCCCTGCGCATCCATGCAGCCTAGCATGGATAAGAGCAGGGAGAGCAGCAATAATCCCCCTTGGGGTAAACAGAACAGAACCAACATGAAAATTTGCAAATATATTTAATTCAAGATTTAAAGTACAACATTATTCAATAATTATTCTGATTCAAGGGGAATCAGAATGTCAAATCCTGACTGGGCGAGAGGAGGAGCTGGGGATGGAGGAGGGTAATTTGCTCCTGAGAAACGCGATAGCTGCTGATAATACTGAAGGAGCTTATATATGTATACGGTGATAGGTGTCGTATTCCTATAGGTAGATGTGGATCAGCTGAGGGTCAGCTGATGCGAGCTTGACTAACGTGACCTGCCAGAACTAACGCTATGCTTGATTTCTGTCAGGACCACTACCGTCAAATATGATTGACAATTAGCATACAGTTTGGATTGGCGGAATGGTTCCGTTCTGGGCGAGAACTCCCTGCGCATCCATGCAGCCTAGCATGGATAAGAGCAGGGAGAGCAGCAATAATCCCCCAAAACAAAACCATATGCCAATATCCCCCAAAACCAACTGACAGCGCAATCTGGATGCTTTGTAGTTACCTGAGTGAGCCAAGGCAACAAGCATGTTGCCAATACCTGAAAAGCTTGAGCAACAGCATGTTACCAACAATACCAGAAGCCTTAAGCAAGTATGTTGCCCTTACCTAGATGGCCTAAATGAGTATGATGCCAATACCCACATAAGCCATAGCAACAAGCATGTTGTTAATACCTGAAATGTTCAGCAGTAAACATGCATATTGCAATGAATGACATACCACCTGAAATGAAGAAGTTAAAGTTAGATATCAAAATGAATCAGCTGCTTGCTTGTTGTATATCCGCGGTCCAGTTTCTGTGAGCTAGAGATGAGAGATGGAGATTTAATTTTCAATGATCTTTTTCATTGGAAATAAGTACTGAAGTACACAATACTGGAGTAATCCTGGTGGAAACTTCTGGTTCACCCAGAATTAGCAATACTGAATTAGAATTAGCTGGATGGTTTAATGTAACAAGCGTGATGCTGATGCTTGGATACATTTACTCACAAAGTTATAGACAAGTAATTTGTTGACGTGTACTGCGTACACTGCCACCTGTCAATGACGTCATAACCTTGTTATACTTGGTTGTAGTTTACTTCTGTAGAAAAGAGAAAAATTATAAAAAATTATATATACACACACATTTTGTTATTATAATTTTTTACACCCACCATGACTGAGGCTGATAGAATGGTTACATCCTGATTTTAGCGTCATATGTTGAGCACTATATATCCAATCTAATTGGGGAAGCATCACACCAAGCTGGAGCAAGCCAAGGACACATGGCAACAAGCGTGTTGCTGTAGCCAATTTAACAATTGTATGGGATCTATTGGGGGAAGCTTACACCCCTAGCGGCAGCAAAATCTAATACAAGCATGTTGTATAAATCGCGGAAATATTGCTAAAACTAGTGTAGTTTGGCAGGGGAAGCATACACCCTACAGCAATAGCTCCGACTAGCGGCAACAAACTAATACAACAATCATAGTGTGTAAATCACAGAACTATTGCTAAAACTAGTGTAGTTTGGCAGGGGAAGCATACACCCTACAGCAATAGCTTCGACTAGCGGCAACAAACTAATACAACAATCATAGTGTGTAAATCACAGAACTATTGCTAAAACTAGTGTAGTTTGGCAGGGGAAGCATACACCCTACAGCAATAGCTCCGACTAGCGGCAACAAACTAATACAACAATCATAGTGTGTAAATCACAGAACTATTGCTAAAACTTGTGTAGTTTGGCAGGGGAAGCATGCACCCTACAGCAATAGCTTCGACTAGCGGCAACAAACTAATACAACAATCATAGTGTGTAAATCACAGAACTATTGCTAAAACTTGTGTAGTTTGGCAGGGGAAGCATACACCCTACAGCAATAGCTCCGACTAGCGGCAACAAACTAATACAACAATCATAGTGTGTAAATCACAGAACTATTGCTAAAACTTGTGTAGCTTGGCAGGGGAAGCATACACCCTACAGCAATAGCTCCGACTAGCGGCAACAAACTAATACAACAATCATAGTGTGTAAATCACAGAACTATTGCTAAAACTTGTGTAGTTTGGCAGGGGAAGCATGCACCCTACAGCAATAGCTCCGACTAGCGGCAACGACTAATACAACAATCAGTGTGTAAATCACAGAACTATTGTTAAAACTAGTGTAGTTTGGCAGGGGAAGCATGCACCCTACAGCAATAGCTCCGACTAGCGACAAGAAAACTAATACAACTAGCATGTTTGTATAACCATAGGACTAGTATTAAAACTAGTGTAGTCCGGTCGGAGAAGCATAACCCTCTAGCTCTGAGTCAGATGCAGTGTGCACTGCGCAACTAAGCAATGACATACAGTGTGCTTCATCATTAATGAACATGATTACTGCTCCCATCCTACGGATTCCTTCGGCTGTGGAGGTGACGATGACGACTCCCATGATTCCACACTCCTTCACAGGACCATCAAGCTACAGTGTTGTTAGTGTTGAATACCAGACCTCTGCGGTGAATGTACTGTGAATTAAGCACAAGTATGTTACTGATATCTAGATAGATTTAGCCACAAGCATGTGGTAACTTTAACACATTATGTTGCAATAATCAGATAGAATAAAGTTTTTCCAATGCAACCAGCACAAACAACGCTTGATTACTATAGCATGTTGCCGAGGACAGCATGCACAAGCCGAAGTAACAAACACATATTCGATAACATTGATCTAGCAACCACTATACAGTACTGATAGCAATGCTGCTGCTGAAATGACAGCATATTACTGATGCCTGAAAAATTTAGCATAGCATGTGACAATGACACCAGGTATAAGACTAAAACACAGCCATGTTCCAAAAACGACTGAGCTAAATAACCTTAAAAATAAAATAACTGTTTCAATAGCAACTAACATCTTTTAAAGAAAGCATTTTTTAATAGCCACTAGCCTTAGAACAAGCAGTGTTTCAATAATAGTTTTTTTTTTTTTTTTTTTTTTTTTTACATACACAGCTTAAATATACCATCATGTTGAATTTCAGCCTATAAAGATGCAAGCCCTTAAAAGAAACAATGCATTAAAATCATAGACTGTAAAAAATATATTAAAATGAAAGCACTACAAAATACAATACACTGTAGCTTTAAGAACGACGTGTTTCCAAGAATTAGATAGACCAAGCGTGTCCAAAGTGACTCAACTGAATTGTGACTGTTTACTATGTCTTTTAAAGCTGTGCCACAGCAGAATATTTCCGTTGCACCATGAATTGTTAATTCATATCAAACAGCTGCTTGAATCTGCGCTGCATAGCGCTAAAAGCACAGCGTGTGCAACGCGATCAGTTGCCAATGACAACACATAGTAACGCACATGGCCAATATGATTGCATAAGCCTAGCAAGAGCAATTTTAATGAAAACGACTAAGTTAGAATAGCCCAAGCCACACGTATAGCATTAGCAACAAGCATGTTGCCAAAACCCTGATAGATTTTAACAATGAGCATTAAAAAGGAACTTAGCTTAGCTTTGTGAAAACTTCCAGAGAATGGAGAATGAATCACGTCGAGTCCTGTGACAATAATGCAGCGATGCCAGCAGCAATGCAGACTGAGGTAACTTCCAAATCAGGAAACTTATGATCAATGCGACAAATCTCGTGTTCAAGTTTAAGATGAATCTGAGGTGAAATCCTTGTGGGGAATGAATTCCTCTTGCTAAATTCCCGATTGCACGATTCCTTGTGAGATGATGTTGTTTGCCTGACGAATTTCGCCATTTAATTTGCTCCTGAGAAACGCGATAGCTGCTGATAATACTGAAGGAGCTTATATATGTATACGGTGATAGGTGTCGTATTCCTATAGGTAGATGTGGATCAGCTGAGGGTCAGCTGATGCGAGCTTGACTAACGTGACCTGCCAGAACTAACGCTATGCTTGATGTCTATTAAACCTTTGACAAAATCACACCGGAACATTCAAATCTGTGTTCATGCTGCCGCTGACCCAGAGAGACCAGTTTTCATATATGAAACAGTTTCAAAAACCTTTTGAACCTCACAGTATGGTTGTGTCTGTTACAAATATGCAAACAGTCACAGAAGTACTGGGATAAAGTTTATAGTTACTTTCAAATCACTTTTTGAAAGTAACTTGGTGCTTTAAATAATAATCGTATCATTACATTGTTACACCACTAGGTGGTGACAAGTGACTGTTAGAAAATATATTTGTCATTGAATCATTCAAGAGATTCGTTCAAAAAAGTAGTTAAGAGTAAGTACTTGAATCATTCATTCAAACTTTTTTTTAAAATAATTAATTTAAGTTAATATATATATATAGTCGTTATTATATATATATTATATATATATATATGTATATATAATACGTTATTTTGTTTAGTTTGTTCAGATTTGTGGGATAATCTTGTTTTATCCCTTTCTAGTATGTTTTCCTAAAAAGGCTATGAAGCACAAGGAAAACAGTGCAGCATTCCTCCCATCATGCTCTTCTGACTCACATTAAGGTAGTTTGTTTCAGTTTTTGTCACTCTAATCTAGATGAATAATTGGAGATGGTGTGATTTGGAGTGACTCAGAATGTAGAAATGTGCTAGATCTTATTCAGAACTGCCCAGCACAGATCTGACTCTGTGGGCTTGTTTGGCAAACCTTAGAGAGTGGCGGTATAGGGGGCGTTTGTGGTGAGGGATTTTGGGAGAGTCACAAACAGACGCAGGTATGACGCGATTAACTATTATTACTAAAGCAGGCGTCACAGCTGCGGAGTTTGGCGCAGGGAAATATTATAGGAGTTTCCTTTATTAAAAGTCTGTCTGTTGAGGATGTGTGCAATGTGCATGTGGGTGGATATTTTGAGTGTTCTGCAGCCCTTGCTGAACTGATATTGATTCAGGAGGAAAACATGTAGACTGATGGATTCCTGCCCAGTGTTTTTTTTTTTTTTAAACCATCATTATCATACTGAGTATTAAAGCTAAACTGCTACCTTAGTTAAAAGGCCAGAGGAGTGTTTTAGTGAATGATATAGATATCATGGATTGTGGTATGAAATACCCATTTGTCATGATCCAAATGTGTAAAATCTGGCCCTACATTTTTTTATTCATATTGAATATTTCACTTGAAAATGTGTCATTATGGAAGTAAAATGGGGTTTGAATGCCATGTCATGTTCACTTTAAGCTAAGTGTTCAGATTGGCCTTTGCAAAAGTATGGTACTTGTCTTTAAAACTGCAACGGAAGTCCCACAACAATGTCCTCTCGGGTCTCATTGAGATCTGCTTCTGTGTACTCTGACAACTCAAACTAAATGTCTGATTTCTCTTTGACAAAGGTTAAAAAAAAAAAAAAAACACACAAAAAAAAAACTGTGAGACAAAGATATGAGTGAAGAGGGAAACAAACTTGTCTGAAGGTTTGGTCTAAAGGGACAAAATGAAAAAGGGGAAGGACGGAGTCTTATCTTTTCCATTCATCATGCATACACAAGAGATTTGCTGTTGTCTTTCTGCATTGTCGGTCGGATAAAGTGCTGTGGATCTTTGGGGATCTCCTGACATTAAACATGCCATTTACATGAACCTGGCACCGGTGTTATGATGCTGCTGTCGGATGGATAAAACCATCATTAGTTCCCTCACTGATATATCTCTGGTGTGACCCCTGCTCCTCTCTTTATCTCTATTGCAGTCTTTCTCTTAGTCTTAAGGTATTCATATATATATATATATATATATATATATATATATATATATATATACACACATATATATATATAATGTTATAATGTAAATGTTAAATTTACTGCCTCTATTTTATATCTTACAAAGACATTTTGGCAAATTATCTTCTAAATGTTGATTGAAAAGGTGGCATTTCTTGGCAAGGTTTTTCTCTGTCTCTCTAATTCATTATTTTGCTCATGCTTTTTGTTTGATTTGTTTAATCAGTCAGGCATTAAATTGACAAACTAACATTATGTGGGTTCTGTCACAGACTAAATTGAGGCATAGTCCTTTTGGTCGGTTCGGCTCCTCATTAGGGATAGACCTCCTACGGCAAAACTCTACCGCTTACTTTGATTTAGAAATTAGAGTAATCTACTGTGAACCATTAATGTTAATACATTAATCAAAGTTCAATCAAAGCAATCTTAATCTACAAGAAAAATCTGATAATTAGTGCTGATTATTATTATTATTAAAATCTAATCTTGAATCTACACTACCATTCAAAAGTTTAAGGTTGGTAAGCTTTTTGAAAGAATTCTTTTACTCACCTTGGTGCACCTTGGCTGCATTTATTTGATAAAAAAAAATATATATAAAAAAATACAGTTAATATTGCAAAATATAATTAAATGTTTTTATATATTTTAAAATGTAATTCATTCCTGTGATTCAAAGCTGAATTTTCAGCCTCATTACTTTCAGCCTCACATGATTCTTCACAAGTCATTATTATAATATGCTCATTTGGTGCTCAAGAAACATTTCTTATTATCAGTGTTGAAAACATTGTAGGGTTTAATATTTTTGTGGATTTTCAGGATTCTTTGAATAGAAATAAGAGCATTTTTTTTAGATTTATATTATTAAATGTTAAAGTCTTAAAGGTGTTTTGTCGAATACAAATACTACTACTACTAATAAAAAAATAATAAAAAAACACGTACCGATCCTAAACTTTTAAACGTGTAGGCCTACACATGCAATACTGCACCGTTTGTTGAATGATACCTCAAATCATGCAGCTTGTTGAAGAGAGGTGTGTGATTACTTTTCTAAACCATCAGAATTTCAATTTTCACTTGGCCAACAATACATAGATGCAAAAATCCCATGGATCCCATAAATGAGCACATCTAGGGACCAGAATACCTTAGAGACTTGGAAGTGGGCTTCTTTGATTTGGGCCAGTAAGCAACCCAGAACACTTAAGCTTCAGAGAATGTAAAAACACTAGCTTTCTGTATGAGGTTTCTCAGTCTGTGGCAATTAAGTATTCAACATGTTACATGCTAGTCAAGATAGACACTCCATTTTCAGATGCTGATATTGCTTTCTACAAGATTTGAAAAAAGACATTTTAGTGTTTGTATTTGAGATTAGTAGGGTCTCCTTATTTCATCACAGCAAAGAAGAGGCAGAAGTAAAATTCTCATCACTGTAAAGAGACTGTAAAGTGTGTTTGGTTTTAAGGAAACAAACACTTTTACAAATTAATTTAACACATCATCAACAACAGTCCCAATGTGCCAACACTGAAGCTGTCCTGTCACTTTTGAAGCTGCTCTGTTTGGTGTATTTTTTTACTTAAGGAAATAAGTTCTTCTCAATAACGTAGATGCTCAAGTCTTCTAGGTCAATCTGTCTGGTTCAGGCAGGTCATATTAATCAAGCAGGATTTACCCACTATCACAACAAGCAATCAGGGTGTCTAATTTTTTTCTTTCTTTCTTTTTTTTTTTGCACTTGGAGCTGAGAAATCTGGAGAGAAGGGCTGAAGGGGTTGTTGGGTGTCTCATCATACTGAATGAGTCATAGAGAGCATTTTGATTGTCTGAGCTTTACTCTCCATCTGGAGTAAGCTGAAACCGAGGTGTCATTAATAGCTGTCTGTCTGACTGTCTCTGCTGGGTCCTACCTCACTTGTGTAGCCATGTAATGTCACAACAATACGCTGTTTTGTAACAGTTGTGACATCATCATGCGTTGTTTATCCCTGATGTTCTGTTACGATTGAGTTTGCAGTTTTTGTATTTGGGGTCCTGGAGACTCCAAAGAGGTATCCATACAATTAATAATGCTTATTTTGAAATTAATTTAATTTTACCTTCATATTCTTTCAGTAAGTTCATTTAACCTATAAGTAAAACTCAGTAGACTGAGTCTGACATGGAAACTGTATCCGTTTTTCAGTCATTGTATTCATTTCATTCACTGTAATTTTGCTTGTGTGTAGAAATAATTTTATTTATTTATTTATTTTTATTGTAATTGTTGTTATATGGAGGGCAGTTTAGGCATGTTATCAATTTGTTTATTATCTGTTCTTGTAAGATTTGGAAAACTCTATATTTTGATTTATTTATTTTATTATTTATTTTATTTAGAAAAGAGAGTGTACATTAATCAGGTTATGTTGATTAAGGTTGTTATGAGTTAAATAATACTAATTATAATTTTATTATAATTATTATTATTATTATTAATAATAATAAAAATAATAGAGGTGTCACGGGTGACGAAATGCTGGGAAAAGCGGAACCTTTGTTTTCTTTCCATGTTTCCCGAGGGGAATTATTTTGGTGTAACACCTCACTCCGGTTCCGGGTGTAGCGGAGATATGGCGCGAACTAATTACAGCTGATGCACGACAGGTGTGAGGGAGAGAGAGGAGCGGTGTTTGTACAGGCTTTCCGCTTCACAAGAGGAGGATAAAAGAGCCATTCAGAGTCGAGTTAGTGTGAAGGTTGGAACTGGTCAAGTGGAGGTTGGAACTGGTAAAGGTCAATCGGTGTTCAGTTGATCAGTTGTTTGGCTGGGTCTCAGTCGTTGTGTTTTGGGGTAGAAGATTTCCGGTTTGGACGCTTACATTGGATGCTGTCATCCTGGAAATTCGTGTAAGTGAGGAATTGCCATTTGAGTCTGTCGTCTGGAGCTGCTTGTGGAAAATTACTGGATTGAATTGTTGCTTGGATCTGCGCTGGAAGAGGAAAAGAGAAAGATAAGTGAACTAAATTACATCGTTGAATCAAATGTAAAGCTTGAAACAAAGACTGTGAATGTGAAACTTACTATTGAGGAGGACATCTGTTTCAGATGCGCTGGAGAGAATGGAGAGTTGAATATTCCCATTGAAATGCATGAACGAAGCGAGTTTTCTGATCTACTACTGTGTGTGAGTGATTTGCAGTTGTTTGCCTTACCTGATGCACGCTGAATTAATGCTGTGGATTTGTAGTGGACACGAGTGCTGTGTGCTATGCTGAGAAGAGTCTCCCAACGCCTGCTTTCATTCTTGTGAAATGATCTACTTGTCCTCATCCAAAATTCGGAACGATGCAACTGAACTGGTGAAGTAATGCTTTGTATTATCCTCTCTTCCACTGAGTATTGTTGTGAAGTAATCCCTTATTGAAGGCTCCTGTTAACTCTCTCTCTCTCTCTGAAATTACAAGTCTCGTGAAGAACCGTATGGCTGTGGAAAAGTCTGAACCGTTATACTTAGTGATGGAGCCCTGAAGATGTATAACATCGCTGATAAAGTCACAATTTCCCTTTTATGTCCTGACGAGAGAATCTGCTGATAAGAGAAGAAACCTTACCTGTTACCTACCGTCTGAGTCCTGCAGATGTGCAGCAACGCCGTGGAGTAAGCCTTCCTAGCCTCCCTAGTTGCTCATTCTTTCTTCAAGTTGATTATTATTCAATAAAGATTGTTACCTTTGAACTAAATTACCTGCTTCCTCTTTTGTCCATCTGTTGCGTGCCTGTGGTGTTGGCTCCTCACGGTGGTGTCTGGAGTCAGGGGCGGCTGGTCATCCGAGTCCGCCCCGGCCTGCACCGGTGACAGAGGAATCAGCATTAATGTTCACATTGTTGATTATGAAGAAGCCATTTCTTAACATTATGCTTAAATGAGTTAAACAATGAGCATTCTCTAATTGAGTGTGGCACAGAATTCCACTGATGTGATGCTCTGAATGAAAAAAACAGCTTGACCAAAGGAAGTTTTCCTATGTGGAATTATACAATCCACTCTAATTGCATCTCTTGTTACTCTGTTAGATTTAAATGTAATCAAATCAGCCAGAGGAGGAGGAGCTAAACCATACATATTTATTTTAAATGTGACAATGATGAAAACGTACTCGGTTACTGACGTAACCTCGGTTCTCTCTAGTCTAGAGAGAGGAACGAGTACTGCGTAGAATACGCTAGGGGAAAATCCTTTTCCACGAGAATACTGAAGCCAAAAAATTATCCTTAATTTTGTATTAATGTAAAACGCGTTGCGGCAGCATACAGACATAGGCGAGGCAGCTCGCGCGCCTATTGGCTGGTCTGCTGGCAACTGCTTAAGCCTATCGAGCGAGACCTAGAGTGACGTCAGACCCAATGCGTCACGTCCCGCCGAAACGGGCGTGGCTTAGGTCTATAAATACCGCTCGCAGGCTTGATATCTCTGGTTTTTCATAGTCGAAGCAACCAGAGCGCGTGCATGCACGGCAGGATACGCAGTACTCGTTCCTCTCTCTAGAGAGAACCGAGGTTACGTTAGTAACCGAGTACGTTCTCTTACGAGAGATACTCTCGTACTGCGTAGAATACGCTAGGGGAACCTACTGTAAAACGCCGTGCGTGCTGGGATCTGATACTATAGACTCAAGGGCGACAGCCCGGAGTTCATACAGTACACAATCACCCAGGGGACTCACAGGGAATCCTGGAAGAGGAGGGGCTTAGCCACTATCTTCCTACATGGCAGCATAGAGCAGCACTGCAATACTCAATAGCTGCATAACTGACAGTGTCAGTGTATGAGATTTGGCCGCACTAGACCGACAGTAGTCTGGCCTGTAGTGCGGGAACCTCTAGGTTGTAAAACCTTATAAATGTAGACGGAGAGGCCCAGCCTGCCGCCATACAAATATCTTGCAAGGCAATCCCACTTGACCAGGCCCACGATGAAGCCATGCTTCTCGTGGAGTGCGCCCTGACACCCAGTGGGCACTGCATGCCCCTGGTTGTGTAAGCTAGCGCTATTGCGTCCACTATCCATCTGGATAGGGTTTGTTTCGAAGCGGCTAGTCCCTTAGAACGCCCGCTGAATGAAACAAAGAGCTGCTCCGTCTGTCTGAAAACAGACGAGCGAGACACATAAGCTCTTAATGCCCTGACTGGGCAAAGGGAGCTTTCGTCCATGTTCCCTTCAGTGACCGGCAGGGCAGACAGGGAGATGACCTGTGCTCTGAACGGTGTATTGAGGGATTTAGGAACATAACCGTGCTTAGGTTTGAGTATAACTCTAGAGTCATTAGGCCCAAATTCCATGCACGTCGCGCTTACTGAGAGCGCGTGTAAGTCCCCTATGCGCTTCACTGAAGCGAGAGCCAGAAGAAACGCCGTCTTGAAAGACAGGTGTTTAAGATCAATCTTCTGCAAGGGCTCGAATGGATGACCTTTCATGGCTTCCAGTACCCTAGAAAGGTCCCATATAGGGACTGTGGGAGGTCTGGGAGGATTCAGTCTCTTAGCTCCTCTAAGGAAGCGAATGACTAAATCGTTCCTTCCAATAGACTGGCCAAGCGTGGTCGAAGAGAACACTGCTATGGCTGCCACATAGACTTTGAGCGTGGAAGGGGACCTGCCCTTATCCAACAGCTCCTGTAGGAAGGAGAGAACCTCCGTCACACCGCAATGTAGGGGTGACACACCACAAGCTGTGCACCAGCCAGAAAACACCGACCATTTGGAGGCATAGAGACGTCGCGTAGACGGAGCTCTAGCCTGCGTGATAGTGTTTAACACTCCCTGTGGGAGGTCAGCGGGTACCCGTTGATGGCCCACACATGAAGGGACCACAGCTCTGGGTGAGGATGCCAGATCGAGCCGTTGGCTTGAGAGAGGAGATCCCTCCTCAGAGGCACTGGCCACGGGGCGGTGCTTGCTAACTGCATCACAATTGGGAACCAAGGTTGGCTCATCCAAAGTGGGGCTACAAGCAGCACTGAGCATCTTTCTTCCTTGACCCTTTCTACCACCTGTGTCAGGAGGGAGACGGGGGAAAACCCACTCGTGGGTCAGCGCGTCCTTGCTCTTCGAGAAAAATTCTGGACAGTGAGCGTTTTCTTGAGATGCGAACAGGTCTACTTCCGCTCTGGCGAATTTCCTCCACAGCAGCTGGACTGTCTGTGGGTGCAAAGACCATTCTCCTGTCGGAACCTGGTTCCTGGACAGTCTGTCTGGCCCTATATTTAGGAGCCCTGGCACGTGCGCTGCTCTCAGCGAGAGCAGGTTGCTGCGAGCCCATAACAGGAGGCGCCTGGTTAGCCTGTACAGAGTCAGGGACCTGAGGCCGCCCTGGCGATTTATGTAGGACACCACTGAGACGTTGTCTGAATGTATTAGCACGTGGTGTCCCCTTATCAGGGGACAAAAGCGCGTGAGTGCCTTGCTCACTGCCAACATTTCGAGGCAGTTGATATGTAGGAGCTTCTCCTGCTTTGACCATTGGCCAAAAAGCGGTCTGCCCTCGAGCAGCGCTCCCCATCCCGAGGTGGATGCGTCCGTGGACACCACCGTCACTCTCGAGGAAGTCCCCAGGCTTACACCTGATTGGTACCAGTCTTTTGCCTCCCAAGGTTTCAGAGCTGCAATGCACGCTTGATTGACCTTGAAGCGAAGCCGACTGGAGGCCCACGCTGTGCGTGGCACTCTCTTTTTGAGCCAGAACTGCAGTGGGCGCATGCGCAGAAGGCCCAACTGGAGAACTGATGATGCTGAGGCCATCAGACCTAGCATCCTTTGAAATGTCTTGAGAGGGACTATCGCACCGCAGCGGAACGAGCCGGCTGCGCGCCGAATGTCCAGTGTGCGCTGAGATGACAGGCGTGCTGTCATTAGCAGCGAGTTCAGTTCTATTCCCAGAAAAGATATAATCTGTCTGGGGAATAGCGAGCTCTTTTCCCAGTTCACTGCGAGACCGAGATTCTCGAGGTGATCGAGTAAAATGGTCCTGTGCTCCACGAGCTCCGAGTGAGATTGGGCTAGAATCAGCCAGTCGTCCAAATAGTTCAGCACTCGTATGCCCCGCAGTCTGAGGGGTGCGAGCGCTGCGTCCATGCACTTCGTAAATGTAAGGGGTGCTAGGGACAAGCCGAAAGGCAGGACTGTGTACTGATATGCCTGGCCCTCGAAGGCGAATCTCAAAAATCGCCTGTGACGTGACGCTATCTGTATTTGAAAATACGCGTCCTTTAGATCTATTGACACAAACCAGTCCCCTCGGCGGACATGCGCGAGGATTTTTCCGGTCGTGAGCATCCTGAACTGGCGCTTCACAAGCGCTCTGTTCAGCTGCCGCAGATCTAGTATGGGTCTGAGACCCCCGTCTTTCTTGGGCACCAGGAAGTATCTGCTGTAAAGCCCCCCTTCGCTTTGAGCTTGAGATAGGGGTTCTATAGCCCCTTTGCTCAACAGTTTCAGAATCTCGGCTCGAAGTAGATGAGCTACTTTCGATTCTACCGTGGTCTCGACGCGCGCTATGTAGCGGCGCGGACGCCGGCGAAACTGCAGCGAATAGCCTTCTTTTATGATGTTCAGCACCCATCTCGAAACCCCGGGAAGCTTTTCCCACGCAAGTGCGCGAGTAGCTAGGGGCTGGATGCGAAGCACGCTCTAATCGGCTCGCGATACAGCGGCTTCGGTGTGCTGTGACATAAGCGTCGCGCTCATGACATCTGAGGCAGGGGGCGCTCTGATAACAGCGGGCAGAATGCCCGCGCTCGACTCCTCTGTAGTGTTTAACTGAGAGGGGGAGGGCTGGGCTAATTCCATGTCTGTGTGTGGGCGTGGGCGCAGAGCAGCGGGCACATACACCACTTTTACAGCATTGCTCGCGTGAGCAGAGCGTATGCATACTGGTCTCGTATTTACAGAGACCGTGAGACATGTGGGAAGTAGCGTTTGTGGGCACTGGGTAGTGGGCACGTTTGCTACGTTTAATGCGCAATCGATCTGAGTCGATTTTATGTGCGCGAGCCCTGTGTGAAGGGCTGTGCTTGTGTGTAGGAATGGGCACTGAGTAGTGGGCATTTTTTCTACACATGAAACACCGTCGGCCGTGGCCGGGACACCAGAAAATACACTCTTTAAGGGATTTATCTGGGTAGCCGTAAAAACGGCTTTTTTGTGCAGGCAAGTGGGCAATGGAACCGGCTTGTTGGCTGCTAAATACGCTGGACCAGTCACACTTCCTGGAACTGGACGAGCGGCAAGCTTTGGTGGAAGTCCGGCCGCAGCGGGACTTGGACACCGTCGCTTTCCTAGGCGTGCTAGGACGATTTCGGGGCCTCTGGCTTCAACGCAACCTTTGGCCGCGGACCACGCGGGGCGGGGCGGCGGCTGGATGAGCGAGAGCGCGGTCTCGAGCTCTGGGTCTGGCGGCGTTGTGAAGAGGAGGCAGTGGACGGAGGCTTAGGCTGTGAGCTCTGAGCAGACGGTTTCGCACGGCCTGCTGCAGAACTGGAGCGCTTCGGGAGGAAGTGCTTCATGGCCTGGGTCGCTTTCTGCACCTCAGCGAACCTATCGGCAAAATCTTTGACCGAGGTTCCGAAGAGGCCGGCAGGGGAAAGCGGCGCGTCGAGGAACACGGTGCGCTCTGACTCAGACATGTCCGAGAGCGTCAGCCACAGATGTCTTTCAGACACGGCGGCTGACTTGGTAGCGCGGAGAGGGAAGTCTGTAGCGCTTCTCAGGTCCGGCACGCAGATTGCGTCAGGTCCTTTCTCATCCAGCTTGCGGAGGAGATCGGCCTGGTATATCTGGAGCGTGGCCATGGTGTGCAACGCTGACGCGGCCTGCCCGGCGGCGGAGAAAGCGCGGCGGAGCAGGGCTGACGTCGTGCGGCAGGCTTTTGAGGGCAGCGCCATCTTAGCACGCCGTCCAGCGGAGGGCGGGCATAAGTGCGCTGCAATAGCCTCTTCGACCGGCAGCAGGGAGTGGTAGCCTCTGTTCTTTGCGTCATCGACAGCGGAGAACGCCAAAGAAACAGAGGATCGTGTCCTGGCAGAAAAAGGGGAGCCCCAAGACTTAGCGACTTCTTCATGAAGCTCAGGAAGAAAGGGCGCTGGCTTGGATGCAGGTGAAGTGCGCTCCCCAGGCAGGAAGTAGCCGTCCAGCCGGTTGTGAGCAGGCTGCTCGGGCGTAATCCACTCGAGGCCGAGGCTCGCCGTGGCCTGAGTGAGAACGCGCATGAGCTCCGCCTCAATGCTCGCTCCGCCTCAATGCTCGCTCTCTTTCCCGTTGAAGCACGGGCAGGGGGGGCGAGATCCTCAGAGCTCGCCCAATCCTCACTGCCTGATGCTAAGAGAGAGCAGGAATCCCCCTCTCGCAGCAGCGCGTCGATCTCATCAGCGTCGTCGACGGAAGCGGCGGCAGACCGCGGCCGTTGTCCATCAGGAAGTGATGCTGATGAAACCGGAGAAGCAGGCGGGCGCACCGGCGAGCTTTGACGGCTGGGAGAGGGCTCCGGGATTCGCTGAGCGCGGCGCTTTTTACGGCGCGGCACAACAGCAGGTGTGGGCGCAGTCTCGTTGAATAGTGCCAAGCGAGTCCTCAGAGTAGCTAATGGCAACAGCTCGCAGTGAGGGCAGCCGCCGTCAGCGAGCGCGAGAGCTGCGTGATCTTGACCCAGGCAGGAAGCGCATATGACATGGCGGTCCCCGTCGCTGAGTGTGGCTCTGCACGAGCCGCAGGAAGGCATCTTAAAAAAGACGCCGCTCTTTTAGACAGTGTGTGTCGCGCCGGCGAACACACACACAATGCAGAGAAAGGATATAGGCGCTGGATAGCGCAGCAGGAAGGCGATGAAGGGCCCTCATTGGTTCTGACGTCACTCTAGGTCTCGCTCGATAGGCTTAAGCAGTTGCCAGCAGACCAGCCAATAGGCGCGCGAGCTGCCTCGCCTATGTCTGTATGCTGCCGCAATGCGTTTTACATTAATACAAAATTAAGGATAATTTTTTGGCTTCAGTATTCTCGTGGAAAAGGATTTTCCCCTAGCGTATTCTACGTAGTACGAGAGTATCTCTCGTAAGAGAACTAAATAGTTTTTTATCTAAAATGTTAAGTGCTTGTTTGTATAATAATTCCAATTTCTTTGGAACTATCAAATGTGTATTAGACCAGCTTGTCAAACAATATGTGACATGAGAAAGAATCATAGACTGAAAATATATATTTGCAGCCTCATTTGATAAAGAATTTCTTATAAACCTAAAATTAACCGAGTTAAATTTAACATTTTTGCAAACCGTTTTTTATGTGGGTTTTAAAACCAAGACAGGACTCCAGATGTACCTTTAGGTATTTACATTCTGAAACAACCTGTAATCTCTCTCCCTAATAAAAAGAGATTTTCTTTTTATTAGAAAATCTCTCTATTTTTTTCGAATAAAAAATAGCCTGCTTTATAGCAGTACTGTGTCCTTTAGAAAAGAACATAAAGACTGTTTTTGACACATTTAATTTCAGATAACTCTGATTAAGCCAGGATGTGATTTTGAACTTTAATTCAAACTAATGCTTCATTTCAGACAGTTCGAGTTTGCTCGGGTGAGTGCAAATCTGACACACAATATACTGCATGAGCTAATCCTAGGTCAAAGTGTTAAATATGTCTTTATTTAACTTACTCACTCTCATGTCGTTCCAAACACTTATGCCTATCTTTCCTCTGTGCACTGTCAGAAAAAAAAAGTGGATTTCTTTTTTTTTTTACCTTTTAGGGGTACAACAGCTTGTCACTAGAACAGTGCCCTAAACTCTTTTGCACGTCCGATCACACCGATGTGGTCAGTCTAGGCTGGTCTCTGGAGCGTTCGATCACACCGGTGTGATTTAGAACGGTCAGTGCATCACGTGATTAACTCCTAAATTCAAATGTGCTTTTGTGCATTGGCTGGCGCTGAGTCAGAGATGGACGTGCACAGCGCGTCATATATCACAACTATTCAGTGTTTATAACCGTTATAAATGTGTTTAAACAACAAAACACATCCACTTGCACATATTTAACAATCGGAATATCATATATTTCATATAGCTGACACAAATGTGAATATTTTGAATTAAAAAGGAAAAACGAAACAAAAGCAGATCATCAGTCATTCAGCGCTACTGTAGCTGCGGTGTATCATGTGACAAGCAATGACGTGTCACCATGGAAACAATAAAGTGATACGTTCTAAATAAAGGTGGCCTTGAAAAACTCACGCTTGGGGGTCAGCCAGAATATTTTAAACTTGCGTGTGAAAATGTTAAATGGACAACTTTGTGCCTACCTATCCCTAAAATATTGCACATTAATACTTTAGAGTAGTAAACTTAAGGTGTATGTACCTTTTAGAGGTAAATAAGGTACAAAGATGTCCCTTTAAGAGTACTGTCTGTGTGACCAGCTACAGGTACTAATTTTCTGATAGTGTGGAAGATAAAAGGAAGTTGTTTTTCTGTCTTGCCACTGTGTTGGCTGTCAAATCTCATTTGTTCTTACATATAATCACATATCGCTTGTGCAGACACAACACGCCAGGTTTGACCTCAATAATGTCATACATCATTGACTGCTGCATGCACTGTTGTCAGTGAATAGCAACTTAAATTTAGTCTTTAGTCTGTTTAACAGATAAAAACCCTCATGAGACTTGTAGCATCATATGTATTGTGGTGTATAAACGTGGAAACGTGTTATTTTTGTCCCTTTAGAAGCATCTGACAAGATTTGTTTTTTCTCTTTCACTGTTTGGAGAAAAATCAGTGTACGAATTCTGCCTATTTATTTTCCACCGAACAGAAAAAAAGAACGTTGTAAGGTGTTGGAATGACAAATTTTCATTCTTGACTGAGCTATTATTTTAATACTGAAAATATCAATTGTTGTTTACAAGACCATTTCTATGTATTTGTATAAATTTACTATAACCAGTTAAGGAATTGTTTACATTTATCTCTTAGAAATGTTTTAGATGTTTAATCCATAATATCTTGATGAAGACAGGCTTTCATCTGCTCACACTTTTTCAGTTGATGTGTAAAAATACAAAACAAGTCTTGGTGTTGCTGGCAGGCTAGTGTTGATTAGCATCCTCATTTGTTTGGCATAAATTATGGAGAGGCAGAAACAGCCTTTATTGTGGCTGTGAGCAAGCTTAGTTTCTTTCAATTAACACTTCATACACTCTTCACGCTGGAGGGGAATGACACGATGCTAATATATCAATGAACATGATCAGTAAACAAGATCACAATGGAACATGCTGAAGTTAATCTTTTCCTGAAATGGGCAGATTCGCTTATTAAAAGTATCGGGTGCAATTTCTTAAATGTCTTGTTTTGAAGACTTTACTTTGCTGGGATTGTGTATTAAGATTCAAAGCCTCTTGTTGTAATGGACTGCAAGGCAGTCTTTACAAGAGCGCATGAACGTCATAGCTATTGAGTCATTGCATTGATTTTTTCATATATTTTTTGGGCTTCAGTTGTTTTGGACCAGAAATGTATTGATGTAACTTGGTACCATACATAAACTGACCTTTCAGTTGATTTCCTGGCTTGATGTTTCAGGGATCCGAGTGTGGAGGGAGCAGATTGGCCGCCATTCATGCTGGAACATCAGCAGTATGTCACGCTTAACACTGGCCTGTCACAAACACTCCGGATGCTTAGAGCCCAGCAGTGCAAGTTCTGGGATAGTTTCCTGCCAAAACTGCAGTATGTCACAGGTGAGAGTCACAGAATGAGAACAACCATCCACCCACACCACATAAACAAAGAAAATCACGACATGCTTGCTTCTGCTTGTCTCTTCAGCTCTGCCTGGCCAGCACATGTGTCATCTTCTAGTCTCTTGAGGACACCTGTAGTGCAGACCTGGCCAGCTAGTGGAGCTTAATGCGGGACTGGAGAGGGTTGAGTGTTTCAGAAGCACAGCAATTATTTACATTTACATTTTTTTTTTTGCATTTGGTAGATGCTTTTATCCAAAGCAACTTGCATTGCATTCAAGGTATAAACTTTATCAGTGGACCATACAACACTAAGGCCATGGGTTTGATTCTCAGGGAATGCATGAATTGTTTGAGCTACAGAAATGCTTGCATATTATTAAACTATACAATTAGAGTATTATACTACTTTTAAAAACATTTATATATATATATATATATATATATATATATATATATATATATATATACACACACATTTCATAAAGAAAATGTGAGCAATTACCTGTCAAAAACTTGGTGTTGTGATGGTGTAGTTTCCAGAGGCAAAATCACTGACGCCTCGAGGAGTTTGTTTTTAAAAATGTTGACCCATTTTGTCATTCGTCAGGTAAAGTAATAAAACACCTGTCCTCAACAAGTTGTTTTTAGTTTGTATAACATAAACAATGTGGGACAAGTTGCCTTCCAAGCACTACTACTAATATTCCAGGGCCCTATTTTAACGATCTGAAACGCAAGTAACTTTGTGGGCGGGTCTTGGGCGCTGTTGCTATTATACCGGCGGGATAAATAACTCAAATCTAAAATGTGTTGGTCTTCATTATTCATAGGTGTGGTTTGGGCATAACGGGAAATAAACCAATCAGAGCGATATCTCACATTCCCTTTAAGAGCAGACACGCTTGTTCTATGGCGGCTTCCTATTATAACGACGGATTTGCCAGGCGCGCGCCAGCAGCGGTTCACAGCCGAGGAGACTGACGTTCTCATCAGGGCTGTAAAAGACAGAGAAGTGACATTGGGGATGGGAGAAACTCACCCAAATTAACTTCGGTTAAACAGGCGTATGATAATTTGGGTAAATGTGTAAGCTAGATGTATGCTTTTATAATAAACTATCTATCTATCTATCTATCTATCTATCTATCTATCTATCTATCTATCTATCTATCTATCGTAATAATGTATGATTTGCAAAAATGAAAACTGTTGCTTCTGTGTAGATGAGAGAATCAAAGTGTATACGCGTTGTGCACACGCTAGATTGATTATGGCCAAGCATGCGCCCTTAAAATAGCATATGAATATCCAGCCCGTTCTCATCCCAAGGCGTCATAATACTGACGCTGTTGACATTTCGTCTGCATCAAACGCACATGGCACCCTTTATCGTCAATATGAGACGCAGATAGAAATGAGCCAGAAGGCGCCTCCTAGCGGTCTAACCCTAAACCTACCCCAGAACTAAACCTACCCATATCCTGTGCGTGTCATATTGACGCTAAAGGGTGCCATGTGCGTTCGATGTAGACGAAATGTCACAAGTGTCAGTATGTGACGTCCAAGGATGAGAATGCGTTGGAATATCATGCGCAACGCGCCACTGACTTTAGACTAGGTTTTTCCTGGTCAGTGGCAGAATTGTTTTCTAATCCTGCAAAATAGCATCAGGGAGCGTTTGAACGCCTCCTCTTTGCGCTGAACCGCCCCAGGGAGCGCAAGTGTATTTCCTAGTTTACTGACGTGCGTCTGTGGAGGGAAAAGTCCGCTGTGCGCCGGTGCAAAATAGGAATGATACATGCGTCGGTGTACAAAGTCAATTGCGCTGGGTGCAAGATAGGGCCCTCTGTCTTGGATGAACCAAACTGTGCTACCCAGGTTAGATAGAAATGCTTTTCAGGAAATAGCCTGTCACTATCTTTAGTTTTTCATAGTTACTCATTTTATTTTGTCATTCAATGGGCATAACAAAATAAAACGAGTAGAATGATTTGGCCTGGAATCCACAAGCTTGAGATTTAAAATGTACACTTTCCTCAAAAGCTGTTCTGTCCCTGCAATGAATAGCAAGTACTTATTTTTAACGCGTTCAGAATGTATTCATAAGGACACATGTATAATGGAGAAATATGTTTCTGAAATGGTGCTAATTTAAAATGCTATAAATTTTAATTCAGTGTGAATGGGTTTGAATGCTTTAGTCTTGGCTCTGAATTAATTTGATCCATTATGCAGGTATTCCACCATAAGGGTATTTTCAGGTATAGCAGGTTTGATATTCTATTTGTTAGTGAATATTTTGCTAAAGGTTCAAGAGTGGAAGCTATTTGAAGAGAAAGTGAAAAGCATTTTGCTGTAGTTCCTCGCTCATTTAAACCTTTTTCAACTAAACATGTAGCTTGTGGTCTGTTTCTAGCCCTGCGGTGAGAGACGTGTGCTTTTAAGTGTGTTACTAAACATAAGGTGGGAGAGCAAGTCACAGCATTATGTACTGGAAGCGGTTGCTTGAACGTTTGTATATTTAAACAGCTTTTGGCACACTTAAAATCATCTTGTAAACCTTGGGCTGTCTTCACAGCTGTCATTACTGGTTAAAGCGATGAATATAGACTGATGCTTTTAATTTGCTTTTTGGAGGTCTTTGCAAGGTGACGCTCAATAGTGTAGCGTCTGGAAACTCTTGAAGGTCTGGCTGTCAGTATTATCGGTGGTTGAAAACGGAAGAGAATTGGAGTTCCAGGTAGTGCGACCGTAGGGAGCAGAATTGAATTTGACACTGAAATGGAATGAATCGATTCTGATTTGAGTCTAGGTGAAGCCTTGTCTTGTTTATGTACTGGAGGTCAGGCGCCAGCAACTGCGCATACAAATGCACATATGCGCAAATTGAATTATTGTCACTGCGGGCCGTGTGCAGTCTCAGTCTCCCTGGCGCTTGTGAAGGCAAAGCCATTCCCAGAGGATTTGCTACCTCGCCTACTCTTTTGAGACTGCAAAGTTTATGCACAAACAAGTTTTTTGTGTGTGTGTGTGTGTGTGGTGGGGGCAAATGAACGAAGAAATCTTATCAACTCTGCTTAAATATATTAATCAGTGATGCAGCACCCAGTCGTAGTAGCTGATTTGCTGAAAGGCACGTAAGTGGGATCAGGTCTAGACGGTAAACTCCGTTTGGCCCCTGCTTTTATACCAAACACTAGTCTGTAAAGTAAACAGTGATTTATGGAGTCTGAAGCAAGTCGACGCCATAAACTTATTTCAGATTCAATCGCCCAGGGGCATCCTGTGATTAAGTGATCAAGAGCACAACATTGATGGCTCATGGCAAGCTACTTGCAGGGATTGAACCAGCAGCCAGCCCTAAACATTAGCATTATAGCAGAACTATTTGAAACCAGAACTATGTTATTTGGGTCATTTCTACAATGCAGTACATTTTCATGTACCCATTATGCCTTAATATGTTAAATCATTTTAAACTTGGATTTGTTTTCCAAGATCACAACATCACAAACAAGTAGACACGGGCTAACAAAATGTTTAAAACGAAACATTTAATCGCTTTAATTCATAATCATTTTATTTGTTCTTGAGTCTAAATCACTTTCCATTCTGTCTTTGTCAACTAACAAAGCTAATTCCTTAATGACATCATCCTGTAGTAAATTACATAGTTTTGGATTGAAAACAACCTCACAAATGCATTAACAATGGATTTGACGTTGCATTGCCACTGTGCATAGTATTAATTCATGTTTAAGTGCATATTTCAGAAAGTCTGGTAAACCCTTTTATAGATTGTTTTTTTTTTTTTTTTTTTTTTTTTTTATCACAGCCCTATTTATTGTTTAAAGTTACATAGTGTCAAAGTTGCATAACATGAATGAATCCTATGTTGCTTACTCTTTTTAAAATATTAAATATACATTTTTGAAGAACTTTGTTGACTAGTAGACGAAACACAAATGTGCTTGTCCTTGATGTTCAAGTGATTCTGTCATGAGAATCTTTTCATGATTGTGAGAAGTCCCTCACTTCATTTCATTCTAAATAAAGAACATGATTATTCTGTCATGTTCTGCTGTCTCTCTCTTTCTGTGACATGGATCAAGTGGCATTCTGTTGCATGCAAGCCGTGAGTCTCTATTCTGAACAATTTCTTTTAACTATAGAACTTGTGCTTGAAAGTAAGGGAGCTAAAATAGTAACATTTTAATAGCTTTTTCAGCAGCACTGAATGCTCTGTGAAAATAAGATTTGTAATTAATGCAATGGGAATTTTAGTATAGCATTTCCATGAATAACAAGACAACAATTAATTAGCTGTTAACTTAAGGTCCTGTTTTTTATCATTTATTTTTTTATAAATGATCAAGGTTGTGCAAGGTTACAATGTCATTCTGCTGGTAGTTTGAATCATGATTATGTTGGTATGCTGCTCAGAGTAGTTAGTCTTTAAAGGAATAGTTCCCCTAAAAACGTTACATGCTGTGGAACACAAGAATAATTGTTAAAACAGTCAAAAACAATACAAATGCAACAAGTTTTTGTAAATATATGACAAAATGCATCTTAAAGTTGTATACAAATTGTGTCATATGATAGCACAGTATATCTCTTCATTTTTGGTGAACTATTGCTTTAACGATCAGTATTCACCATCAGGGAATATTTCCAACATTATTTTGGGTTTCCGTTATTAAAGACAGTTTTCCATATTGTTAACGGGCCAAAACATTGAGCAAATCTCTGAATATTTAATTGAGGTTTTGGTTCTGCTCAATCAAAGTACGATATATATGGCTTCATGATGAGAAAAATGTAAAGCAATTTATAACTTTTTCATTAGGGCTGTTACCACGATAATACACATATGCACCACTGCACAAACTCAAATCATGTGGCTACTGTTTAGACCTCCTGAATGTTTGTCTGGTCTAAATAAATTCACTTTTCATTTGCAGTATGATAAATCCAATATCATTGTGTCTCAAACTTGACCTGCCTCTCTCTCTCTCTCTCTCTCTCTCTCTCTCTCTCTCTCTCTCTCTCTCTCTCTCTCTCTCTCTCTCTCTCTCTCTCTCTCTCTCTCTTCTGCTGTAGTGAGTATTGATGAAGTGGAGTTCCAGTGGAAGTCTCAGTTCCACCGCTGGCTTTCTTGCATGCTGGACTGGAAGAATCAATTTAACGACTATGCCTCTGTCAAAAAGCAACAGTGTGAAAACCTTTAATGTCTGACCACATTTCCCAAAAAAGCAGCCCATGCAGTGCACTTTACTACTTCAAAAAGCTTTAGAAACCAGAGCCCATATGTAGAAACAGAGGAAAGAGCTTCTGTGGTTTCTATATCTTCACAACTCAGTGCCTTTTTACTACCTCCTTAAGGCCTTATGTGGTAGAGAATTGCTATTTTGGTAACTCAAAAATAGATGAAAATCTTATCGAGGTACTTGGGTAAGAGTGTTTGCTTGACACAAGAACATGTCTACTCAAAATAAAATCTTAAATTATTCTTTGTATGCAGAAACTGAAGCTTGTTTTAGAACCATTCAGTTTTTTTATTCCATCGTGACATTATTTTAATGACAATTAAGCACTTTTCGACCTCAAATGTAATTGTAATTACTATAGTAAAAGGTCAGAGTGACGCATTTCACACAGACATATTTTAGTTAGATTCACCCCCTTAATGGCCAAGTAAATGAACTTGATTTGGTTTGGTAATGTGTGTAACAGAGTGCCATAATTTTAAACTATTCATGCAATCTGATTGTGTTTAATGTGGAATATTTTTCATGATTTGCTTGAGGCTTGTTCCTTGTTTTGTTATCAAAACCGTAAATTTGAATACTTTCTATTCTAATTAATGTAGTTGAGTGAATATATAGAATTAAATATGAATGAAAGTGAAAATCCTGCTTTTTATGATGAAATTAAGTTTTAATGGAGTATTTTAACCCAATAGTCCCTTCAAACAGCATTGTTTAAACGACACATTTGTGGTGCTTTAAATAAATAATTCTATAATGGAAATACAGATGCAGCAACATGATGCTAATATTACATGATTAGCCTCTGTAATAACTCTTTTTTTATAACTCTTCTTCTTTTCTTTTGTTTCCATGAGTCTACTCATTATTACCTTAACTAATTCCACCTGCCACCTTGAAAATACTGTCTTAGCTTTTTTTAACACTCACCAAACCCATAATACAAGTGAAACTGGCTTTGGAAAAAGTCACTCTGTAATATTGGTTGATAACTTTATTAGAAACTTCAACGTAACATATTGCTTATTTTTAATTAAATTGTAGGAATGATAATTTTACTCTTGCAGATATAAAAGACATGCTCTATTTAAGGCTTCCGACTAAAGGAAACATCAGTCGTGACTCGGACATCTTCTGATGACTTTTACCTTCTGTAAATTTACATTCAGATGCTTATCTGGCATGCCTAAAGTAATTTCCTGCAACGGCATGTGGCAAATATTTGCAAAAATATGACAAACAAAATCACAATGGGGCATCAGGTTGTTGTGATGGGTGCATTTTCACTGACAGAGACTAAATCATCTGACTCATGACACAATGACCTGCTGCGCAAATGTGCAAGCCAAATGTATGTATGCGTATACACATACACACACACACACACACACACACACACACACATATATATATATATATATATATATATATATATATATATATATACAGTGGGTACGGAACCCCTTCATTTTTTCACTCTTTGTTATATTGCAGCCATTTGCTAAAATCATTTAAGTTAATTTTTTTTCCCTCATTATTGTACACACAGCACCCTGTATTGACAGAAAAACACAGAATTGTTGACATTGTTGCACATTTATTAAAAAAGAAAAACATAAATATCACATGGTCCTAAGTATTCAGACCCTTTGCTCAGTATTTAGTAGAAGCACCCTTTTGATCTAAAACAGCCATGAGTCTTTTTGGGAAAGATGCAACAAGTTTTTCACACCTGGATTTGGGTATCCTTGGGTATCCATCTTGCAGATCCTCTCCAGTTCTGTCAGGTTGGATGGTAAACGTTGGTGGACAGCCATTTTCAGGTCTCTCCAGAGATGCTCAATTGGGTTTAAGTCAGGGCTCTGGCTGGGCCATTCAAGAACAGTCACGGAGTTGTTGTGAAGCCACTCCTTCGTTATTTTAGCTGTGTGCTTAGGGTCATTGTCTTGTTGGAAGGTGAACCTTCGGCCCAGTCTGAGGTCCAGAGCACTCTGGAGAAGGTTTTCGTCCAGGATATCCCTGTACTTGGCCGCATTCATCTTTCCCTCGACTGCAACCAGTCGTCCTGTCCCTGCAGCTGAAAAACACCCCCACAGCATGATGCTGCCACCACCATGCTTCACTGTTGAGACTGTATTGGACAGGTGATGAGCAGTGCCTGGTTTTCTCCACACATATCGCTTAGAATTAAGGCCAAAAAGTTATATCTTGGTCTCATCAGACCAGAGAATCTTATTTATCACCATCTTGGAGTCATTCAGGTGTGCTTTCATGTGTCTTGCACTGAGGAGAGGCTTCCGTCGGGCCACTCTGCCATAAAGCCCCGACTGGTGGATGGCTGCAGTGATGGTTGACTTACTACAACTTTCTCCCATCTCCCGACTGCATCTCTGGAGCTCAGCCACAGTGATCTTTGGGTTCTTCTTTACCTCTCTCACCAAGGCTCTTCTCCCCCGATAGCTCAGTTTGGCCGGACGGCCAGCTCTAGGAAGGGTTCTGGTCGTCCCAAACGTCTTCCATTTAAGGATTATGGAGGCCACTGTGCTCTTAGGAACCTTAAGTGCAGCAGAAATGTTTTTGTAACCTTGGCCAGATCTGTGCCTTGCCACAATTCTGTCTCTGAGCTCTTCAGGCAGTTCCTTTGACCTCATGATTCTCATTTGCTCTGACATGCACTGTGAGCTGTAAGGTCTTATATAGACAGGTGTGTGGCTTTCCTAATCAAGTCCAGTCAGTATAATCAAACACAGCTGGACTCAAATGAAGGTGTAGAACCATCTCAAGGATGATCAGAAGAAATGGACAGCACCTGAGTTAAATATATGAGTGTCACAGCAAAGGGTCTGAATACTTAGGACCATGTGATATTTCAGTTTTTCTTTTTTAATAAATGTGCAAAAATGTCAACAATTCTGTGTTTTTCTGTCAATATGGGGTGCTGTGTGTACAATAATAATAAAAAAAAAAGAACTTAAATGATTTTAGCAAATGGCTGCAATATAACAAAGAGTGAAAAATGTAAGGGGGTCTGAATACTTTCCGTACCCACTGTATATATATATATATATATATATATATATATATAAAGTTTATGTAGATTTGTGCAGCAGGTCGTTGTTGCAGCATTAATATCTGAGAAAGAAAAAAAATCCACTGTCATAAATATAAATATATACAGTATATATATATATATATATATATATATATATACACTCACCTAAAGGATTATTAGGAACACCATACTAATTCAGAACTGCCTTAATTCTACGTGGCATTGATTCAACAAGGTGCTGAAAGCGTTCTTTAGAAATGTTGGCCCATATTGATAGGATAGCATCTTGCAGTTGATGGAGATTTGTGGGATGCACATCCAGGGCACGAAGCTCCCGTTCCACCACATCCCAAAGATGCTCTATTGGGTTGAGATCTGGTGACTGTGGGGGACATTTTAGTACAATGAACTCATTGTCATGTTCAAGAAACCAATTTGAAATGATTCGAGCTTTGTGACATGGTGCATTATCCTGCTGGAAGTAGCCATCAGAGAATGGGTACATGGTGGTCATAAAGGGATGGACATGGTCAGAAACAATGCTCAGGTAGGCCGTGGCATTTAAACGATGCCCAATTGGCATTAAGGGGCCTAAAGTGTGCCAAGAAAACATCCCCCACACCATTACACCACCACCACCAGCCTGCACAGTGGTAACAAGGCATGATGGATCCATGTTCTCATTCTGTTTACGCCAAATTCTGACTCTACCATCTGAATGTCTCAACAGAAATCGAGACTCATCAGACCAGGCAACATTTTTCCAGTCTTCAACTGTCCAATTTTGGTAAGCTCGTGCAAATTGTAGCCTCTTTTTCCTATTTGTAGTGGAGATGAGTGGTACCCGGTGGGGTCTTCTGCTGTTGTAGCCCATCCGCCTCAAGGTTGTGTGTGTTGTGGCTTCACAAATGCTTTGCTGCATACCTCGGTTGTAACGAGTGGTTATTTCAGTCAAAGTTGCTCTTCTATCAGCTTGAATCAGTCGGCCCATTCTCCTCTGACCTCTAGCATCAACAAGGCATTTTCGCCCACAGGACTGCCGCATACTGGATGTTTTTCCCTTTTCACACCATTCTTTGTAAACCCTAGAAATGGTTGTGCGTGAAAATCCCAGTAACTGAGCAGATTGTGAAATACTCAGACCGGCCCGTCTGGCACCAACAACCATGCCACGCTCAAAATTGCTTAAATCACCTTTCTTTCCCATTCTGACATTCATTTTGGAGTTCAGGAGATTGTCTTGACCAGGACCACACCCCTAAATGCATTGAAGCAACTGCCATGTGATTGGTTGATTAGATAATTGCATTAATGAGAAATTGAACAGGTGTTCCTAATAATCCTTTAGGTGAGTGTATATATATATATATATATATATATACAGCGGGGGAAATAAGTATTGAACACGTCATCATTTTTCTCAGTAAATATATTTCCAAAGGTGCTATTGACATGAAATTTTCACCAGATGTTGGTAACAACCCAAGTAAGCCATACATACAAAGAAACAAAAAAAAAATGAGTTCATAAATTAAGTTATGTGTAATAATGTGAAATGACACAGGGAAAAAGTATTGAACACATGAAGAAAGGGAGGTGCAAAAAGGCATGGAAAGCCAAGACAACTGCTGAAAACTTACAGTAATTAAAAAGCAATCCAGCCCCCTGTCAGTGGAAATTAATAACAGCTGGTTCAGTCCCAAATGTTGGCCTACAAAAAGGTCTCATTGCCAAGGTGTCACACAAGACACATCTCATGATGGGTAAAAGCAAAGAGCTGTCTCAAGACCTACAATGACATTTTTATTAAAGTTCACCAAATAACTGAGTGTCATAATTTTACTCACCTTCAAGTTATTTAATCAAATAAAACGTAGAAAATTAACTTTGCAAACAGAATACATATCTCCCAATGCTGAAAAAAAACTAAAATAATAATAATAAAAAAAAAAAAACACGGTTTAAAAAGGACCAGACAATCATGTCAGTTATGTACTGAAGTGAATTTTATTTCAAGTGCAAACTATGAAAATTCAGCAAACTTACATGCTGTTTCCAAATTACATGACACTAGTTACACTAGTACGAACAACCTACATTAGTTGGATTCTATGGTTATTGTGGTTTAAAGCAAAGGAATTCACAAATTCATGAAGGTTCAGAGACTTGGCTCTCCTGGACTCCACACTTAAGACTAGATTGGCTCAGTCTATCATCATTCATGGTTGAGCGCAGGTAACTCTTTACCAGTTTGAGAGTAGAGAAGCTGCGTTCACATGCAGCTGTACTCACAGGAATGCAGGGGCGGATCTAGAAAAATATTTATGGGGTGGCGAGAGAGGGGCAGGAATTTTTGAGGGGTGGCAACATATGGCAGACGTATATATACTGAATTTAATCACAGTTAAATTGGCCATAACTTTTAATTTGTTGCTGCCAATAGGGATGGGTATCGTTCGGTATTACTACTCTTACCAAATTATCAGTGCTGGTACTACTCGACCTCAGTGCTGCATTTGACACTGTCGATCACAACATACTTCTGGACAGGCTGGAAAACTGGGTGGGGCTTTCTGGGATAGTCCTAAAATGGTTCAGGTCATACTTAGATGGGAGAGGTTATTATGTGAGTATAGGAGACCATAAGTCTGAGTGGACATCCATGACATGCGGAGTCCCTCAAGGCTCAATTCTTGCACCACTCCTGTTCAACCTGTATATGCTCCCAATGAGCCAAATAATGAGAAAGAACCAAATTGCTTACCACAGCTATGCAGACGACACACAGCTCTACTTAGCCCTATCGCCCAACGATTACAGCCCCATTGACTCCCTGTGCCAATGCATTGATGAAGTCAACAGTTGGATGTGTCAAAACTTTCTTCAGTTAAACAAAGACAAAACTGAAGTCATTGCGTTTGGAAACAAAGACGAAGTTCTCAAGGTGAACGCATACCTTCACTCTAGGGGTCAAACAACTAAACATCAAGTCAGGAATCTTGGTGTGACACTAGAGTCAGACCTTAGTTTCAGTAGTCATGTCAAAGCAATAACTAAATCAGCATACTATCATCTGAAAAATATTGCAAGAATAAGATGCTTTGTTTCCAGACAAGACTTAGAGAAACTTGTGCATGCTTTCATCACCAGCAGGGTGGATTATTGTAATGGACTCCTCACTGGCCTTCCCAAAAAGACCATAAGACAGTTGCAGCTCATACAGAACGCTGCCGCCAGGATTCTGAGCAGAACCAGAAAATATGAACATATCACACCAGTCCTCAGGTCTTTACACTGGCTCCCAGTTAAATTTAGGATTGATTTTAAAGTATTATTACTGGTATATAAATCATTCAATGGCCTAGGACCTCAATACATTGCAGATATGCTCACTGAATATAAACCCAACAGATCACTCAGATCATTAGGATCATATCAGCTTGAAATACCAAGGGTTCACTCTAAGCATGGCGAGTCCGCTTTTAGCTATTATGCCAGCCGCAGCTGGAACCAGCTTCCAGAGGAGATCAGATGTGCTCCTACAGTAGTCCATTTCAAATCCAGACTCAAAACACATCTGTTTAGCTATGCATTTACTGAATGAGCACTGTGCCAATGTTCGTCCGACTGTTTGTACTGTATTTTATTTTGTATTCTTCTAAACTGTTTTAATTATTCTTATTTCTTTTTATTATTTTAATTTCTTCTATGTAAAGCACTTTGAATTGCCATTGTGTATGAAATGTGCTATATAAATAAACTTGCCTTGCCTTGCCTTGCCAATACTCCTTATCGATCCGGTACTTTAGCGGTATTCTTATCGGTTCTTTTAGTTATATTAAAAAATAAATAAAAAATAAATAAATAATTGAACACAATTAATATTGCTTTATATTTTGAAATGTTAAATAAATATCTATAGCAAAAGAAAAAGCAATGCTTTAACAAAACAAATAAAACATGTATGTTATGCAGAAGGGTGCAGGCTTTTGTGTTTTATATTCAGAAGACATAGGACACCAAAAACAAAGTACAAACACATGGTCAAACAAAAAAAGTATACAATTAAACAAGTATACAAATTATATATCCAGTGCTTTAATTTCAGTAATGTCTACTGACATTACTGTTCAGAAGTAATATGGGCTAAAAAGACATCTAATAAAGTCAGATTTAAAATAACACTGCATAGTTTATCATAGATAGATTAAAGATTATATTATTCAAGAGCTGCGACTGATTTTCTCTTTGCCTTTTGTTGTTTGATTCACATTAATGGAGCAATCGTCAGCAGGATTATTAGACTGCTGCCTCTTTAAGACCAAATGCAGATCTAATCATTATTACGCATCATATTTTCTCCCAATTATTAACACCCATACTTAATCCTATTGTATTTGTTATTTCCCCAGTTGTAACCTGGTTTCATTGCTGTGATATCTGAGAGGAATTGGATTTAATAGGACTGCTTAGCTAATCAAATGATCGATCTCCTAACTGGCACTGTATTGTGTGTAACGTAACGTACGTCGGCGTAACGGCGACCATGAGTAAACGTTATGGATACAAACAATATATATATATATTTTTTTATTTTATTAAGCTGTTCTTGTCTTTACTAAAATCTAAATTAGGCTAATCAAAGGGAAGAGTGCTCTTACAAATCAGGAGGGAGCGATTTGACCGCTGATTTTGGCTAACGTAATAGACTCTCTGTTTTTGCTGATGCTTAATCGTCTTTAGCATACAATACTGTACATTAATTACAAATGTAACTTTAAGTTAAACGTGTGTTTAAACTACACCTGGGGAAACTCACTTCACCTTCAGAGGCTCTGGGCCAGCTCAGTCTCTCCAGTCGGGTTGCAGGGTCACCGCACCGCAGCAGACTCGCTGTGTGTGAGCCAGACTGAGCGAACGCCGCTCTGCACGTTTGAATCAGGGACGTAACTAAGTATTTGAGGGGCAGGGGCTAATAATACATTTAAAATTAAAAATGTAATTGTTCACTTTTGGTAAATGTATTGTTTAGTTCACTGTTTTGAGAAGCTTGTGGACATAGTGGCGGGTTGTTTTTACAAGTACAATTTTTGGATCATCAAAGTTAGGGGGGCAGCTGGGGGGGCAAGGCTCTAGAGTGGGGGGTGCACCTGTTCTTGTCTTAGGTCATCTATGTTGCATGAATAGATAGAGGCAAATGGAAAAAAGTTCTTCCTCCTGGCAAAATGTTGCACTAGTGAGGTTCAGAGTTTGGATTCCCATCTTAACTTCACAGTTTGGATTTGAGAATCGTCTGTTTAACTCACTCAGCATGGGGTTGAATATACTGGTCCGAAAAGTGTCTTTAGTACTTTCAGAACGGCCAGCTAATTGGGACATTGTAACATATCCATTGAAACTTTGAGCTCTGTTTAGTCTTTCTTTTTGGAGCTGGCTCTGTTTCAATGTTGCATTGTTCAGCAGTGTTTAAGACATCTTTCCAGAGTCCTTCAAAGTAGGATTCATCCCTGTAACAATGAAAACAATGCATAAGAGCTTAAATTAGATCAAGGGCTGAACCCAAATCAAGAGACGGTGATTGAAGAATATCAGAGAGACATCTTGTGTCACCAAATAGCTCAGTGAAGGTCACTAAAAGACTAATGAATTCCAGGTCTATTTAAGCAAGAAGTCCACGTGCATCAACAGTTCTATCTACACTGTTTTCTTCCTCTAGCACACGAATTACAGCAGGTAATCATTTGAGTACAGTATTGCAAGCCATATGTTGACAAGCCCACCTTGTGTCACTTAATTTTTGCAGCTCTCTGTGTGCACTATCATACATTTCTTTCTGTATGTTAAGCCATTTGATATGAACATAGGAGCCTGACATGAATGAATACAGCCTCTGCAAAATTGTAAACTACTTTAAACTACTGTAACTACTTTCACAGTGTCAACTAACACTAAATTAAGGCAATGGGCATTGCAATGTACATGTAATGCCTTCTTTGCCAGCTCCTTAATACGAGACAGAACGCCAGAGTGCTTGCCACTCATTACGGAGGCACCATCATAGGCTTGCCCAACCAGGTTACTCCTGTAATCCAAGCCATATCTTTCAAGGATATGGATTTTTTTTTTCTGTCAGTCCTGCAGCATCCAGGCGCTCTGCAGCTTCAAAATGTAAGAAGCTTTCCTTAACTGCTCCTTGGTAGTAGTATCTTAGCACCAAAGAGATCTGTTATTTTTTCTTTCTTTAGTTTCATCAGCCATAATGGCAAAAACCTCACTTTCCTTGACCTCATTTATGATGGAGACGTGCACCATTTCTGCCAATGTGTCCAAAATTTCATTTTGAATATGATGACTTGTGTATTTTGCGTTTTGAGGCCCCGCCAATTTCTTCTTAACAGTTGGGTCATGGTTGCCAATGACATTTAATATTTCTAAAAAGTTTCCCATGTTGTCAGCATCAGCTGTCTCGCTGTGCCCCCTCTGGAATATATTCTGGGTTGCAGTTAACAAGCAAGACTTCTGCTACAGTTTTTACGCATGTACGATTTTCCTCTATTTTGTTGTTTGTGCTCTTTATTTAAAATAGTCATCAAGACGAATCAGTCTATTTTCTTCTTTCAAATTCCTTCCAAGCCATCATTGCACTTATGTGTGCCTCAGACTTTGCATGCCCAGCAAATCCACCATCTCTGAATGTTGCCTTTTTCCAATTATTTTATCCCACAACAGATGCAAAGACTGAATCTGTGTTTAGAAGCCCAAAGTTTTTACAAGCGACAGTACACTGAGTCCAGGCACTGGGAGTATTCTATCAATGGGTGTAAATTGTACCATGAGGCTTGAAAGTTTCTTCGTCTCTCACCCTGGAGAGTCCTGGGAAAGGCTTTAAAGTGTGGCTGGACTGAACCATCAGCTCCCATCAACCATCAGACAAATACTTTTCTTTTTTACTGTTTTTCCCATCATTTACACCTAAAATTTGACTGAGGTTCTTTAATAAACCTGAAAATAAGACTTTCACACTTATAATCAAGGTGTGATAGGTAGTTTACCCAGAGGTCCAGTTGGATCTGCGTGGTTAGTTGGCTCCTCTTCATTCTCAAAGTCTGTCTCCTGAACTCTCTGAGAAAGTGCTAGAAAACAAAAATCAGTCTCAGTTTGTTTTCATACGCTTTAAACAGTTTTATATTATTGTTTTTTATATCACTTGTTGTATTCATATTTACCAGTAGTCAAGAGTAGTATCTTCGACTTGACAGAGACAAACTGTCAACTGAGAATAATTCTCCTGCTCCTGTCTAACTTTATTGTACAAATGTACATAAAACTAATCAATGTTATATAGCTCAACATGATGAAATATTAGAATATGATCAGTATGTTATTCTAATGTTGATCTAGCTTACTGCTAGTCTCATACAGCCAACAAACTAACACATAGGATAGCATTATAACTGTCATGATTCATGTCTGTGTTCCCCTGTCTTGACCCATGTTTAGCAGTTATGTTGATTAGTCTCCCCAGGCTGTTCTTATTAGCCACGCCCCCTTGTTATCTTGTTTAGCTTATCTGTCTGTGTATTTAAGCCCTGTGTCTAGTTCAGGCTTTGTCAGTTCTTATTGTTGCATTAAATGTCTGTATTCCTTTATATCCGTGGGACTCACGTGTGGCGCTGATATCTGTCTCTTATTAGTAATCGCGCCCTGCTTCATACCACAGTCATGTTAAAAACATCAATGTACTGACTCCTCCATAAACATTATTAGATCCATAAGCATGACAAGAAGTTAAATAATTCTGCTTATGCATCATCAACCTACACCTTTGTTATTGTAAGAGGTTAGCAGCCCCTAGCGGCGAAACAAAATTACATGTTGTAGCTTTAAATAAGCGCTTTTCAGGTTTTACAGGTAGCCCTATATCTAACAGTAGTTAGACACAGATTAGGTAGATTAGGTACAGAAATAGGTAACACTTAATTTCGATAGTCCACTTTAGACATTCTACTAACTAAGTAACTTTGCAGCATCATGTCAACTAACTGTCATAAGAGGATTAGTAGACTGTCTGCTTAATATTTGTTAACACTTTATTTTGTTGGTCCCCCAACAGACATTCTACTGACTATAAGTAACTTGGCAACTACAAGTCACTTTATTCTACTGACCCGAACCCTAACACCTTACCATAACCTACCAGTCTACTGACAGTCTATTACAGTCTACTAATACTTTAATGAGAGTTAGTTGACATGTAGTTGAAAAGTTACTTATAGTTAGTATAATGTCTAAAGTGGACTATCGAAATAAAGTGTAACCCAGAAGTATAATAAAGTAGCCTAATCAAATGTAAAATATAACACTGCATAGTCGTCACTGTCTAAATTAAATATAGATTTACATTTACATTTAGCTGACGCTTTTATCCAAAGCGACTTACAATTGCTATATATGTCAGAGGTCGCACGCCTCTGGAGCAACCAGGGGTTAAGTGTCTTAGGGGTTAAGTGTCTTGCTCAGGGACACATTGGTGTCTCACAGTGGATTCGAACCCGGGTCTCTCACACCAAAGGCATGTGTCTTATCCATTGCGCCACACCACCCCATATAGATGATATCCTCATTAAAGTTACACAAGTTATTCAGTCAAGAGTATTTTTTTTATTGAGTATTGTTTGATTAACATTAAAAACAGACAGCAGCAGGGATTTTAGGCTGCTGATAGCCTACTGTACACACACATGCATTTTCTTTCTCAACTGTTTACGTTACAATCATAACTGATGTTTACTAGGATACTCATCAAGACTGACATTTTGACATAATTTTGTGTGAAATTGTCCATTCAAACGCAAGACCTGAAAAAGAGCCTAATTCTGTATTCATGTGCTGTCAATTAACATTAACTACGATTAATGAATGCTGTAAAAGTATTGTTCTTTCATTCTTAGTTTAACTAATTAGTTAACTAATGAAACCTTATTGTAAAGTTTTACCAAACCAGTTTGAGATGATTTGAGCTTTGTGACATGCGGCAGTATTCTGCTGGAACTAAGTAGTCATCAGAAGATGGGTACATGTCATCATAAAGGGATGGACATGGTCAGCAAGACAGGAACAATACTCAAAAAGGCTGTGACATTTGAATGATGCTCAAATACTAAGGGGACCAAAGTATGCCAACAAACAAATATCCTACACCATTACCCCACCACCAGCCTGAACCGTTGATACAAGGCAGGATAGATCCATGCTTTCATGTTGTTTACGCCAAATTCTGACTCCATCTGAATGTTGCAGCAGAAATCGAGACTCATCGGACTCATCAATGTTTTTTTTTCAATCTTCTATTGTCCAAATTTGGTGAGCCGTGAGAATTGTAGCCTCAGTTTCCCGTTCTTAGCTGACAGGAGAGGCACCCGGTATGGTCTTCTGCTGCTGTAGCCCACTTGCTTTAAGGTTGGACGCGTTGTTTGTTCAGAGGTGCTCTTCTGCAAACCTCAGAAGTTATTATTTAAGTTACTGTTGCCTTGATATCAGCTCAAACCAGTCTGGCCATTCTCCTCTGACCTCTGGCATCAACAGTCGCTCATTGGATATTTTCTCTTTTTCTGACCATTCTCTGTAAACCCTAGAGACGGTTGTACTTGAAAATCCCAATAGATCAGCAGTTTCTGAAATACGGCTCATCTGGCAACAACAACCATGCCACATTCAAAATCACTTAAATCGCGTTTCTTCCCCATTCTGATGCAAATTTTGAACTTCAGCAGATCGTCTTGACCATGTCTATATGCCTAAATGCATTGAGTTGCTGCAATGTGATTGGCTGATTATATATTTGCATTACAGAGTTGAACAAGTGTATTTAATGAAGTGGCCAGTGAGTATATTCTTTCTGGATTATAGTCATTTATATGTTTGTGCAAAAATCTTGACAAGGATTTTTAATTCAGATCCCTCAATTGAACCAAACATATATTGGCAGTAGCCAATTCCAACTTCATGTCCTTTCAGTTTCTGTTCATTTTTTTCTGCCCTATAGTGGCCTAGTTACAGTTAAAACTCCTACTCCGACCATCCACCAAACCTTCAATGGAGTTTCATCTATTGTCCCTGCTCTTAAAAGCCTCTTCCTCTTTTTCCTTTTTGATCTCCCTTAATCACCAAGCTGACGTCTTTGCCAAGCTAGCTTAAAGTTAGCAAAGAAACCTTCACTTCTAGTTGCAGATTGTATTTTGATGTGTCTGCAGAGCTATTGTGACATCAGCACTCACATCAAGTGTCACTTCTCACTGTCTGATTATTCAAAGATCACAGTGCTGAAATAAATGTGTGTACTTATGAAACAAACTAATCTGATCCCGTCGTTTTGTGTTGTGTGACACGTGAGCCATTGCTAGTTTGTGTTTTTGCTGTGTGTCCTTGAACTCACCCTTCGTGCAGATAATAAGAAGCCACAAACATTTGGCATGAATAGCGCTGAGGGTTTAATAGTCAAGCAGATGGAGTTTGGGGTCTTAAATGCCATGGTTGTTAATTTATGAACTAATAATTTAAAGATGCTACTTGATTGACCTTTTTAAAGCATTTGGTTGGTGCTCTTTTATAAAAGGCCAAAACATAATAATTCCCAAATCAAAATTCAAGACAAAAAAAATCGCTGTGTATTAGCCATAGACTGTAAAAAAATATGGACGTAGTGTCCGTGACGTCACCCGTAGGTTTCTGAAGAGCATTTTTGAAGCCTAAAGTGGGCGGAGCCGGCCGTCGCCATCTTGGCCTTGCGTCACTCCCGGATAACAGAAAATAGGCAAACAGGCGTGGCGTGAGTGGAGCTGAGGAGCCTGCCTGGCCTGGCTATCTGAAATCACCTAGCTCGACGTGATCGAGTTAGCTGATGATGTAAAGCCAATTAAACGTTCCTATTTTTGCCCTTCGAAATATTATAATAGTTAAAAGACATGGCTACAAGTGAGACTGTGTATTACTTCGAGAGTGTTTGTGTGTGACAGTGATTTATGTGCATACATGTCCGTCACTCTTTCATGGTCCGTCAGCGCGGCATTGCTCAAGTTCGTAGAGAGCTTATTCAGTCCATTTTAAATTCTAATTTTGGCCGTCTCTCAAATGGGTTAAACCATAGATATATTGCCTTTGAAGTGCAAGTAAATGCGCTAGAAAATCCGCGCTCATTCATGTGCATTTATTGCATGGACGGAGAAAGCGCCGACGCCTGCATGATTTCATCTGACGGTACATAAGCATATTATAATCCATCTGTTCCGTGAGAGCAGAACGAACGAGTATTTATTGACGTTTTAAATTTGAAAACCCCAAAAAGCAACGAAATTGTCAGACATCCATTAGTGCAGGTTCACGGAGGAAAACAACTGAAATACAGCGCTGGTTGTTCTCTCGAACGATAACGACGGAATCCAAAGACGTGGGCTTTGTACCCAAGTATTAAATTGTAGGAAATAATCCCGAAAAAAAGCACAAACACTGCAGAGATGGCAAGTTCATCAGCAACATTTGCTGAGGTGAAGTGACGGCTAGTAACAGCAGACAAACGGCTAGCAGCACTGACAGCGGCAATCCATCTGTCACTCAAGTGGCCACTGGCCACACCCTTAAATTTAAATATTAATCAACTAAACGGACGAGTTATAAAATAATTCACCCCCCTCACAGTTGTTATGAAGGGCAAAATTAGCTGTATAGACCAAAGCCACATAGAGATCCAGGCTGTAAACATATTTTTTTCTGCTGTAAAGTTGGTAATTTTAACATGAGGGAGATACAGATTTGACTCACTTCTGCAGCCAGGCCAAGCGGCCAGTCAATGAATTGCAGTTTAACTCACTTCCGTGTTGGTTTCAAGAGAGAGACGGGGAGGTTGCCGCTTGGTATTAGCAGGTGCCCTCGCTTAAGAAAATATTTAAAAAAAACTTCCAAAACATGTTGTATAAAGACATCTTTGACGCTCTTCGCAGAGCGCTTGTACAGATACACATTGGAGCGTTTGAAAGCTGGTGTCTATCAGCAGATCCCAAATATTTCCACTGATAGATGGATCCGCTGATAGACACCTGCTTTCAAACGCTCCTGTGTGTATCTGTGTGAGTACCCAGTGAGGAGCGTCAAAGATGTCTATTTACAACATTTTCATCCCATCAATGGTATAAAAGTCGAAGTGGGTCCAGACTTTGGATTTAAACATGGCTGGGGCATCTATTGTTTTACTCACACTGCTGTTTGAAACATTCTTCATTATCAGGAACTCCGGTAACAGTCACTCTTGTGCCCCACAATTAACACTCCTTACGAGAAGTGTGGAAGAGATTCAACTAACAGTCATGCTGCCTTTATGTTCTCTCGGGAAGTTCCTAATTATGTGTTCGGAAGTAATACTGCCATGTGCATTAAAGTGATTTTAATATAAGTGAGGAAAATGGGCAATTTCATGCAGTATTTTTCTTTTTCACTTCCTGACAAAGACAGGAAGCTTTTTAGCACTAGTGTGACAGAATGAAGAGCAAAGGATACGTGTTAGTGTAATTGATGCTTTATCTCTGCCTTTTATCATTCCTGTGTTGCCACAGAGATGTTTTTTGTTTTGTTTTTTTGTTAGACAAGTGAGTTGCTTTTTGTTAGATTTATTGCCTTTCTTCATTAACAGTGTCCATACAAAATGTGTAGAATGTAATGTAACATTATATATATATTATTATTTTTATGCTTGATTGTGACCATTTGGCTGTAGATTAGATTCTGCCAGGATTATTTAATCAATGTATACCCTCGGTTTCACAGACAAGGCTTAAGCCTAGTCCCAGACTAAAATGCAAATATTTGAGCTTTTTTAGTGAAAGCAACTTGCACTGACATATCTTAAAATGTGTCAGTGGCATTGTTTTGTCTCAAGATGCACACCATGTATGTATGTATGTATGTATGTATGTATGTATGTATGTATCATTCATTCATTCATTCATTCATTCATTCATTCATTCATTCATTCATTCATTCATTCATTCATTCATTCATTAAGGCAAGCTTGTAAAAGCTACTTAAATTTCCTAATTGAACTAAGGCCTAATCCTGGCTTAGTCTAAACCCTGTCTGTGAAACCAGGCCATAAAGCTGTTGCTCAAAGAAAAGTCCAGTTTTCCCACTATTAATTGTGCAATAATGACATTTATGTCATAGTATATCCATTGATATCTTTGAAGGCAACATCATAGTTGATTAATAAATTCTGATGTCAGCATGTGGCTAAGATAACAACTGTAACCTAATAGGCTACTCTGAAATGTAGGCTACACTGACACATAATGGGTGTTTTGTGTATTCAGATTGAAATATTTAGTATTGAATTCAAATATGCTAAAACTTTTGTCTAAGTTTGCAGCTTATTAAGTATTGGAATACAATTGTAATATCATTAATTGTCAGAGCCGATAGCCAACATGTAGCGCGATTACATTTTGGGCGACTGAGTTCGAGTCCCGGCTCGTGTACCTTTCCCAAACCTCTCTCTCCCACTACTGGCAGAAAATGACTGAGGTGCCCTTGAGCAAGGCACCTAACCCCCAATCGCTCTCCGGGCACCACAGTAAAAATGGCTGCCCACTGCTCTGGGTGTGTGTGTTAATTACTCACTACTCATGATGTGTGTGCACTAACTTAGATGGTTTAAATGCAGAGGACAAATTCCTAGGATGGGTTACCATACCTGGCCTCCACATGTCACTTTCACTAACTTTTTTTTTTTTTCAAACCTGCCCTGGAGCACCCCCAGCACTGCACATTTTGTATGTCTCCCTCATCTAACACACCTGATTCAGCTCATCAGCTCATTAGTAGAGACCTGGGCTGCATCCCTGTCAGGCAGTGACTTAGGCCCCGTTTACACAATGGGAAAACGCAGATATTTCCCTGCGTTTTGGCCTTTCATTTACACGTAAACGCCGTTTTTATCCAAGAAAACGATTATTTCTAAAAACTCCGGCCAAAGTGGAGATTTCTGAAAATGCCGGTTATGTGTTGCCGTGTCAACTGGGAGAAACGGGGTTTTAGGTTCTCAAACGTCACAATATGCGCCAGAAAATGCTTACGTCATGTGAGCGCCCTATGTTTAGAGTTTGTTTGGCTACTATTTGATCATGGATGCTGTTAAGGTGGTACTCATTTTTACTTTTGTGCAAACGTTTTTGGCCTGTTTGCATTTGCTTCGCTGTCTGTCCACACAAACGAATCTCGTGCCATGTCTGTTGTTTTGAAAGGAACTGGAAGTCGCTCGTGCTATTCGTTGTTGTCGATTTTGAGGATTCTGATTGGCTTGCATGGCTTTACCCTTCTCCCTACACTGCCGCCCATAGGTTTGGCATAATTATTATGTTGCTCGACGGCGTATTTATGCGGGTTGATGTAAACGACAACTTTTTTGAAAACGATGTTGTGTGCACGATGTTATTTTTGAAAACGGAGGGGGAGAAATATTCGTTTCTCTAAATACCCGGCTATGTGTAAATGTGGCCTTAGCAGGCTGCATTTATACATGAAGATACCTCTCGAACCTGATTTCAGACAGACTTCTGAGGCAGGTAACAATACAGAGAGCTGTGGTGACAACCAATTGAATATTTAATTACTACAATACTAACTTGCTAGAAATGTCATCAAAAGTGGGACAAGTTGGTGAAAATGTAAACTTTACACACAAACTGACCCCCAACCTCAAATTTCAGATTCAATCTTTATGGTTTAGTTCAACAGTCAGGGAATCAAACATTTTTGAAGTGACTGGCCAATTGGTGAGCCAGTTTTTATTGTCATTTAGAGTTAATTGTTTAACCCCGATTATAATAATAAGAAAAGTGTTAAGCATATGATCTTCATGAGGTCAATGTGAACCGATTCAAAATTATTCTCCTCGGCGCATTTCCTCCATCTGATCATTTACAAACAAACACTCACCTGCATCTCCCACCCCTGAAGCAGAAGCATGCTGTTTGCAGATTTCCACAGAGACCCGGCACCACACAATACGGACTAAACCACTGCTGTGTTTCTAATTACAGTGTTAATTGCAATCCAAAGTGGGAATGGATTAGGATGAGTCATGTTTTTTTTTCTCCCCTTTTGTTCTCAGCATGTCTCTGGAGAAACCACCAGCAATCAGGTTGAGTTTTGGATCTGGTGAAGGAACTAATTTAGTGAATGACTCCCTTTAAAAATGCCTGCATATGTTCTTTTTGATATACACTACCAGTAATATATGTGTGTATATATATATATAATTAAGATATGTTTTTGAAAGAAAGCTGCATTTATGTTTTGATCAAAAAGCAGTGTGTATATATATATATATATATATATATATATATATATATATATATATATACACACACATATATTACTGGTAGTGTATATCAAAAAGAACATATGCAGGCATTTTTAAAGGGAGTCATTCACTAAATTAGTTCCAAATCAAAATCAAAAAGCAGTGTGTATATATATATATATATATATATAAACGGTAATATTGTGAAATATTTGACAATTTAAAATAACTGTTTTCCAATGTAATACATTTTAAAATGTAATTTATTCCTGTCATGCAACAGTGAATTTTCAGCATCATTACTCCAGTCTGCAGTGTCCCATAATCCTTCAGAAATAATTCTAATATGATGCTTTGCTTACTATTATCAACATTGAGAACAGTTGTCATGGTTAATATTTTTGAAGAAACTATGATACACTATCATTTAAAAGTTTGGGTTTATTAAGTAAAAAAATATAAATAAAATAAAGATCAGCAAAAATGTATCAATTGACCATTTATTTTCAAATAAATGCTGTTCATTTGAACTTTCTATCCATCAAAGAATCCTGAACAAAATATATCACTGTTACCACAAAAATATTTATATTTAATATAACATTCATAATAAAAATAACTGTTATTAAAAACGAGCACAACAACTTATAATAGAGCACCAAATCAGCATATTAGAAGGATTTCTGAAGGATCATGGTTAAGGTTAGTGGTCTCCCGAATTGCCAACTGTCACTCATGTTACCTCAACTCACTATCTCTCACTGCAAATGCATGACTTCCGTTTGCTGTTGTGAAAGGCTCTTCATACTGTCTGACGTTTGTCCAAACTGATGGACCTCGGAGAGCTTTCCTCGCCCATGAACCCAACAATCCATTGCACAGGCATCAAGATGGATCTGAAAAAAAAAGCAGGAAAAGAAAATACTGCAGAAATGCCATGGCAACATACATTAAAAGCTGACCTCCACAGTCACGGGCCATTCAATGTCACGTCAAATGAAAGATACAATTCAGCTGAGAGAAAGCGATGGGTTTATCTTCAGGTTCAGCCATGCTGGGATGTGGAAGCATATGGTGCTGGAGAAAAAGAAATCAGGAGAACTCTAATGTGATTGTCTAAGGTACATTGAACAACTTGTGACAATTCTCTCAGCTCATGTATTTATTCATTCAATGTCTGTTCTTCACTTGGTGATAATTGTTTGAATTGGTACAGCAAATGTTATTGCTTTTGTGTATGTAGGGAGATTAATTCCTGCGGCGTTCCCCTATGTATGAGTGGGTGTCTTATTTCTCGATGTATTCTTATTTTCAACTCTCTCCGGCTCGGTTTCCTTCTTTCTTTCAATTTGTCTGCCTCTTAGCATGACTCTGTGTGTCTTTTACTATTTGTCTCTCGCTCTCATTTTCAAAAATGTAATATTAAGGGGTTGTTTGGCAAAAAAAACAACAAAAAAAAGGGTCTTTAGTTGTTTATGGTAGCCAGGCAACTTCACAACTTCGCTGTATTATTCTAGCATGTTTTCTAATGTGGCTTATCCATTCTGAATTTATAGTCCAAACTATATGTTTTAAAATATTACTTGTAATGTTTTAAGCCTTTTTGTTTAGTGTTCAGGGAAGGAGGCGGGAACCGGCGAACGTTTCACAACTTTAATAATCATAAAATAAACAAACACAAAACAAAAGTAAAAGCAGCAGCCCCTGCTTGCCACAGTTTTTAACTGAAGTCATTTGTGAATCTGTTTTTGCTTTGAGTACAATACAAAATCAGATTAGTTGTTTTATAAAATTGTTTATCAGACTTATTTGTGTAAGGTCAACAGGTGGATGAAGAAGACGAAGGTAGGCAAAGATACAAAATACTCAATATTTATTTCCATAGGCAAAATCCAAACAAACTCGAAACAGTGTGCTAGTGCACAAACAATAACCGACCAAGACAGATTGAACAGAGAGAACTTAATACAGACACTAATGAACTATAACGAGGTGAGGACAGGTGACACGGATGATGAAGACGATGAACAGGTGGGTAATTGAGGGAGTGAGTTCAGGTGTGGAGACAAGGAGGATTCTGGGAAGTGTAGTGAAGACAAAGACAGAATGGTGCAGACGATGACTGTGACAATTTGCTATTGACAATGTAGGCTTTTTCTTTTCTTTTTTTTCTTTTTTTTGGTTTGCGTCCATCGATTTCAAAATTAAGAAAAACAATACCAAATGAAAGGACATCCATTTTATTTGTAAAGTATTTAATTCTCTTTTGTTTCATCCTTTATTTTGCGATAATGACTGAATGATGTGGACTACCATCCAAAAGTTTGAGGCCTGAATGATTTATATATAGACTAATACTTTTATACATGCATTTACAGAATAAAAATAATAATAATAATAATAATAATAATAATAATAATAATAATGCAGCCTTGTTAGTTCAGGGTTAGTTCACTTAAAAAGTTCATAAAAAGATCGTAAAACTAATCCATATGACTTGAGTGGTTTAGTCCAAATTTTCTAAAGAGTCATGATTGCTTTATATGATGAACAGATTTAGGTGACATGAGGGTGACTAAATGATGACCGAATTTTCATTTTTGGGTGAACTAACCATTTAAGCATAAGTGACCTCAAACTTTTGAACAGTGTACATAAAATAATTGAAACTCAAACCAATATTTGATCATGTGAGAGACATGAAAAGTACAGGGCCAATAGACAATTATACAGTTTACTTCATTGTACACATAATATTTTGGCAGCAGAATAGACAATTTTAGTCGCGCTGCTCTCCCCTCGTCCTGCACATTCACACTCCACTCTCTCTCACCTTTTAATCAAATCCACATACTCTTCCATTTTCATCTGGTGCTAGAATAATGCTGTTTTTAAACACTATTGCTGCATTGGCTTTGGACTTTTTCACTGCCTGGTTATTTAATGGTTTTGCAGGAATGTAGGTCTTTAATCAGGCCAGCTGAGCGTTTGATGTGTGATTTAGAACAGTGTGATGCCACAGGATGAACACTCTGAATTTAAACTCTGAGAAAAGAGAGACAGTTGAGTGTGCATGCTCAATGAATGAAAATATCTATCCTATACACACAAAGTATGGGGTCAATCAGATATGTTTGAAAGAAATTTTTATTTTTATTTAGCAAGGATGCATTAATTTGATGAAAGGTGAGTGCATAATTGTTACAAATAAACCAACTTCAAATACACACTGTTCTTTTGAACTTTCTATTTATCAAAACCTGAAAAAGTATCTGTTTCCACAAAAAATATTAAGCAGCACAATTGTTTTCAACATTGCTAATAATAAGAAATGTTTCTTGAGCACTAAATCAGCATATTAGAATGATTTCTGAATGATCATGTGGCACTGAAGACTGGAGTAAAGATGCTGAAAATTCAGCTTTGATCACAGGAATAAATTACATTTAAAAAAAAAAAATATATATATATATATATGTTAAAATATTTAACCATATTACCATTTTTACTGTATTTTGATCATTAAAATATATATATATATATATATATATATATAGTTTTTCAGGTAGTGAGCAGCAGGTTATCTTTTTTTTTTTTTTTTTTTTTTAAGAAAGACTTTCTGTTAACTCTTAGGATTAGCATAGATGACCTCAAAGCCTATTAGACATGGGCTAAAACCCACAAAACGTTAGTTTTGAAGTATTTGAGTTAAACTTGCATGAAATCAGGTTAGAGAGAGAGAGCGTAGGATGACCATGAGACCCTGACTATGACAAATTATGATATGACCCTTGTAGGTTTCGTTGTGTTGCATATATTGATCATCTCATGAGATGGAGTATCCGTGTAAGCTTTGCACTTTCATTGATTGACTCTGATCTGCACTTCATTAAACCCCATTAGCAAACACGCATGTGCCGTCACACTCAGTATGAAGGTCACACATTTGCAGGCTCACACTCGCATTGACACGAGAGATAATGCATGGATTATGAACAGAATTCCTGCCGCCTGCTCATGGAACTCGTCCTAGGAAGTAGAGGGTAGAGGAGAAATAGCTGGTAATCAGGGAGGAGGAGTGTAGGCAGTGATTTTGGTCCTCCTCGGCGGGCCGCGCACCTCATCATTTGCAGGGCAGGGTTGAGCGCTCGGGGGTCTTGCTGGAGGACCCGTATGATTGGGTTGATGAGAGGGTTTTGTTGCGCTGGAGAGGCAGCGTGCCACTGCCTGCCGTAAGAAAGATTATCACCCATAACTGCCTTCCCACACACTCACACAAGTATTAAGGGATGTTTATTCAGAGATGGTTAGGAGAGTAGTAGTGTGTTGTACTACAGGAATATTCCTAATTTACTTAATTGTGTCATTTTTAATGTTAAAATGTTTCAGCAGCCAAACATGTCTTCTTCTGACTTTGTCCATTCATTGGCCCTTAATTAAATGGCCCTTTTATGTTTAAATGTCATATTTAAATATCTGTTGTGTACTCTGGTGTCGATCTGTCACCATCTGTACTTCAACCTCCCTCAACCTTGTTTTAATTCACTTCAAATTCAATATGGTGTCTACCCTGAATAAAATTCCTTGTTTGTTCCAAACTTACAACATTGGTTGAGTTAGAACTTAATATGTTGGGTTTCAATGTCTTAGCAACCACTCCAAAACCCAGGCAATCATGGCAGTGACTAAAAGTTAGTTATTTTTGGGGATTAAACTTTACTATAGGTTCCGTTCATTAACATTAGTTATTGCATGCCTAAATAACAATGAGCAATACATTTGTTAAAGTATTAGCAATTAATAATTGTTTGTTCAAGTTTGATTCCATTTAATAATAACAGATAGATGTTCAATAATATATTAAATGTTGAAATTAATATTTAACTAAGATTAACACGTTCTTTAGAAGATTTTTTTTTAGTTAGCCAATGTTAACAAATGGAACCTTTATTGTAGTGTGACAATTTGTTTTTCAATTATACTTGACACTAGAGGCACAGACAATTTGATTACCACAGATAATCATTTTGTTGCATCCCACATGATGGTGGAATAAAAAATTAGATGGAAGGAAACATTATTTTCCAATTCTTTCGTGTTCTCTCACAAATGTTTTGCGTTCTCCCCCCAAAAAACTTTGCGTCAACTCGCTAAACCTTTGCGTTCCCTCACAAAAAAAGCATTTGCACTCACTCGTAAAACTTTTGTGTTCTTTGCGAGTGAACGCAAAGTTTCTCGGGGGAACACAAAAGATTTGTGAGAGAACGCAAAATTTCTCTGGGGAACGCAAACATTTTGCGAGCGAATGCAAAGTTTCTCGGGGGACGCAAACATTTTTTGTGCGAACGCAAAAACATTAGCAAATAATTTAGACTCTCATCTCATTTCTTTTTTTTTTTCTTCACCATTTCTTCACTCTGTAACATCCCTATAAACCAAAATAAATTAGTTTACACTAAATACACCAATATTGGAAGTGTAACAGATAAACATTAAATATATTGAAATAGTACAACCTTATTAGTATGTGTTAGCATGATATCATTTGCCAACCCTCATTATACATATCCCATAAATCATTTCATAACCAGGTAAAAATTAAACCTGGTTACTTTCTCTTTGTGATTGTGTGTCGTTTTTCATTTCTACTTTAAACCGCTATGGTTTGCTTGCCTGCTCAACTTCTATTGTAAATGCATTACTGTGAACATTTCTTGTTCATTTTATCAAACTAATCAAAATAATTTCTATGAAACTGGCAGCAACAGTGGTAAAGAGCTTTGTTTGTTTTTTAAACACTCACTATTTCTTTAAATTTTAACTGCCGTTTTGTGCAGTTTAAAGAGTGTGGGAGGATGTATACAGGTGACTGTCTATGTCATTGTGATTTTCTCATATTTCATTTACTCATTCGTTCCTTGCTTATGACATCTGACACAAATACATTGTATTCATTATTTCATTGTGATAATTTCATTATCAGGTCAAGGTGAGGTCAACTGCAACTGTCAAATCACCATATCCACCCACAGGAGGCTTGGAAAATGTTTTTCTTAGCATCCAATAACTTGCATGCATAGAATAAAGCAAGCAGTGAACACAATAAACAGAAGGAGAGAGATGGGGAGGGCCGGCTCGTAGGATTGTGATTGTCATGCTGTGATTAATTTCGTTTACTGTAATGGAAATCATCCACAGGTCTGTGGCCGTCTATTATTTTTTTTTAAGGGTTTCTTGATAACTTCGGAAGCGTGAAAACTATCGGGGGTCCGTGCTCAGGTAATCGACTGCAGCGGACGATGAACTCTTTCGCTCCGCCTGCGATGCAAGGCAACTGTGACCAGAACTGCTTGAATTTTTTTTTTGAAAGGCAAGGTGAGGAGAGGACAGGATGAGGGGGTGTCACAGAATGAATACATTAATTATTGTGTGCACAAGGGAGTGACTAAAAATGGTTCAGGGAGTGAAAAATGCAAATTATTCAAATAAAGAAATGAAATCTGTGATTTTCTCTTTCATATGAGGAAAGAGCAGTTTTAAAATGAAACTGCTGCAGGAGGGACTCCCTCAAAGCACAAGAGAGCAGCTGTGTACCTGTAAATATGTCTGTTTTTTTCTTCTCTCTTCTAGGTGAATTGAGCTGATTCTGAGACATCAAGGACTGTGGGTTATAAGTTGTTTGATCACACTTTAGATTATGGTCCAATTTTCTCTATCAACTAACTATTAACTACAACTTTTGCCTCAGTAAACTCATAATTATTGCTTATTAATAGTTAGTAAGGTAGTTGTTAAGTTTAGGTATTGGGCAGGATTAAGGGATGTATATGGTAATGGAGAATAAGGCATTAATATGTGTTTTATAAGTACTAATAAACATGCATGTTAATCAATTAGTTAATAGTGAGTATTGGACTCTAAAGTGTTACCATTTATGTTATGTTTATTTTTGAAACAATCATATTTAATAACCAAATTCCAGGTGAAGAACTACACTACCCGTAATCCCTGAAGAAAAAAAGACAAATGGGAGGAATATTAAGAGTATTTATTATGCTAATAATAATACATTTTTGTGTTTACTTAATATTACTCAGTTCTTAAATGTATAGTTACAGTGTAACAAATAATCCTTAATATAAAGTGAAACCATGTCATCTTCTCTTTCATCAATTTTTTTTTTTTTTTTGCTTCAAATCAAAGTGTGTAATGTTGTAATAGCTTTGAACTCTTTGTTGAGATTGTAATTTTTGTAATGCTTCTGGAGAAAAAGTAATGGTACAAAAATATATTTAGCATTTGCACTCTATAGTGTTTATAATTATTTAAAGGTGCATTGCGCAAGAGTCTGAGTTTTCGCAGAACTACGCCCCCTCTGGCGGCAAGCGAAACTGCAACCAGAGGTGTGCACGCTCACGGACCACACGCACACGCACGCTTGCACGAGCTCGAGCTGGTCATAACCCAAGGAGCATCAGCCGCACAAATCTTTTGTTTACAATCATAATGTCTTCAGAGGTAATAAAGTTTTAAATCTGCAAGTAATTTAAAATATGTGAAAGGAAAGGCAATTGAGTAAATAACACACTTATGTGTGAGGGAAAAAATGGGGGTAGTAGAAAACTTCGTTTTTTATTCCCATCTATCTCCATGTTGAACTGTGTTATGTGTTTACTGTATCCACTTATGACTATTATTATGGAAACACGTTCATGAACAATATAAGTTATAACTTTGTAAAAGCTCAAAATTGTAATCATGATACCATACCATACACAGTCGGTCAACAAAGTACACCCAAATGTCTCAAGGTAATAAACAATCAAGTGGCACTATGACGTTACCATAAAAGCCAAACAGGCTAATCCGCCGAAGATTTGCGGGGGTTTAGCATGTTTTATTGATCAGCTAAGTAGCATATTCCAATAGCAATACATCGTAATTAAGCAGTAATTTGCTCAAAATTTGTGTCTAAGTATCTAACTTATATATCAGCATTTTATATCACAATCATTCTGAACCTGATCACTGACAATGGTAAGTTAGTAAAACCTATTCCGATTGTACATTTATCTAGCTTACGCTAAAGCAATACACATTTTATGGATCGTCATTTATTGTCATTATTGGCCGTATCAGACATTAGAGAATGGGATATATCTTACCTTTTTATCAAGAAAAAAGCCAACTGAGGATCCCGTTTGAGCCCTAGAGCAGACCGGAGATCTCTCCATTTGTTGAAAGCCTTCCCTATGTTTACTCTCGTCTTACCCCGACGACTCCAATTTGGACCTTTTGGTTGCACTACACAAAAGTTCTCTTTTTTTTTTTTATCTTACGTGGAGTTTGCGTTGGTGTTTGAAATGAACTACAAGCCGGTCTCTTAGAATCCATTTTCTACGGAGAATGGCGGCGTCGGCGCATACACAAACCTGCCAGACATATGAGCGTGCCGTGAACGCGCATGACGTCACGCCCAGTCTCAGATTCCGACCCGAATCCCTCTTATTTATTTTACTGTACAGGATTATAGAGGCAATCGCAGTGATCAGAGAAGGGCTCAGTCAGCCCATCAGGCAATTGTTTAAGCATGTATGGGTTAGAAAACGGGTATTTTTAACATGAAAAGTTGCGCAATGCACCTTTAAGCTGTAAAAAAGGTTTATTAAAAAAAAAAAAAAAATCAAGAAATGTGCAGCTCATATTTCAACATTAACCTTCATCTGTCAGCAGCAAACACACACACACACACACACACACATTTGAAATATGCTCATGCTATATTTCTGTAAAAAAATTATGCCATTTCATTTTTTTTTTTTTTTTTTTTTTTATGATCAATTTTTAAGTGTGGCTAAAGTGTCCCAATACTTGTATGTTTTGAAATGTTTACTCTGCAAAATCATTTGATCAAGGCTGTATGAGAGCAGTTGTTGGTGTGGGAAGTGCATCATGTGCATTTTTAAACTGACACACAGCTTCCTCTCTGCCAATCCTTCTCTTTCTCTAGGGCTTATGTATTCCTAAACCAGCTTCAGCATCAACCCATCTCTTTTTCGTTCTTATTCACTCTCTTTCTCTCACGCACACACCTCATCCGTCACTCATCACCAGCTATCGCCTCCACCCCTATCTGACGTCTTTTACGGAGAGACACACTAATCTCTAATCAGCTTAAATGCGTTTTTGCATCAAAATATTTAATCAGCATTTTTGAAAGGGGTGAGTTTGCGGTGCAGCGAGCAGGAGAAGGCTCAGGATATTGGTTTAAGCTCGGACCTGAGATTTCCTTTGATTCTCTTTGATGTCTTTTCAAATTTTGCTAAGATCTCTGTCCCAGTTTCATGCCATGTCATTGGACGGAATGATGCACGTTATGTAATATATATATATATATATATATATATATATATATATATATATTGTCAGGGTTATGTTCTGTTTGGTCTTTGTTTTCATTGTATTCAGTTTCTGTTTGCCTTGTTCCTTGTCCTGGATCGTTTGTTGTGACTGTTTGATGTTAATGTGTTCGTGGTTGTGTTTCCGCCGAGTTATTCTCCTGTTTATTGTTTTGATTCTTGGGTTATAAACTATTTGAGTATCTTCATCGCTGTGCACTTTCATTACAGCCACCAACCGTGACAGAATCCAGGACCTAAACAAAAACTGAAGAATGGTCACACCAGCGGTGCAAATGCTCTGCCTGGAACAACAGGGAATAACCGTCGAGGACCACACAAGGGATTTTCTACAACTGGTGTGCCTGACTGAATTTCCTGACCACTCTTTAAAAGTATTTACCACACCAGCCTTAATGAGCAGACGAAGGCAAGCCTGCCTGTCGATGATCCTCGTGGGATCTTTTTGGACTTTGTTGAGTGGGTGCTGGCCACCTGTGGATCCTCGTGTCCTGAATGTGTTCCAGTGAGAGAAATTCCAGAGTCCGTTCCAGATACTGCCCTTCCTGTCTGCCCTGGTGGGATTGAAGAGGTGGTCCTTTCCATTTATGTTGCTGCTGTTATGTGTGTCGGCTCCAGCCCCTGAGCACAGTCCAGTGTCGGCTCCAGCCCCAGAGCACAGTCCAGTGTCGGCTCCAGCCCCTGAGCACAGTCCAGTGTCGGCTCCAGCCCCAGAGCACAGTCCAGTGTCGGCTCCAGCCCCAGAGCACAGTCCAGTGTCGGCTCCAGCCCCTGAGCACAGTCCAGTGTCGGCTCCAGCCCCTGAGCACAGTCCAGTGTCGGCTCCAGCCCCAGAGCACAGTCCAGTGTCGGCTCCAGCCCCTGAGCACAGTCCAGTGTCGGGCCAGCCCCTGAGCACAGTCCAGTGTCGGCTCCAGCCCCAGAGCACAGTCCAGTGTCGGCTCCAGCCCCTGAGCACAGTCCAGTGTCGGCTCCAGCCCCTGAGCACATTCCAGTGTCGGCTCCAGCCCCTGAGCACAGTCCAGTGTCGGCTCCAGCCCCTGAGCACAGTCCAGTGTCGGCTCCAGCCCCAGAGCACAGTCCAGTGTCGGCTCCAGCCCCTGAGCACAGTCCAGTGTCGGCTCCAGCCCCTGAGCACAGTCCAGTGTCGGCTCCAGCCCCAGAGCACAGTCCAGTGTCGGCTCCAGCCCCTGAGCACAGTCCAGTGTCGGCTCCAGCCCCTGAGCACATTCCAGTGTCGGCTCCAGCCCCAGAGCCTGCAGTGTCGGCTCCAGCCCATGAGCCTGCTCCAGAGCTATATGTCCCTGGCCATAGTGGCCGAGCCAAGCTCCTGGGTCAAGGCCACGGAGGCCGATCCTCCCAGGCTTTCTGAACTGCCAGTTCTCCTATGTGTTTTATTGGTTCATCTAATTCACCTGTCCAATTCAATTAGCTCCTTTGTTTGCCCTCTGCATTTTAGCCCTCATTTTCAGTTTGTTCCTTTTCCTGGATCGTTTTTCGTGAGTGTTTGATGTTAATGTGTTTGTGGTTGTGTTTCCTCCAAGTTATTCTCCTGTTTATTGTTTTGGATTAAAGACTATTTGATAGGGATGCACCAGTTTTTGTCCGAAAGAGAAAAAAGGCAGAAAATAAATATAAGCCGCCCCTCCTTGTTCAGCGATCAGGTATCACTCTCGGTTTCTAGGACTATTCTTTATTTTGATAATTAGACAAAAAATAAATCTGTTCAATCTGAGTCTGTTGCACAGAACTGAATAATTAATATATTGATATTTAATATTATTTTTATATAGGGCTATTTTTTGTGTGTTATCTAATTTTATTTTTATTTTTTTAATTCAGATTCAGTAAAATTATTGCATTTAATTTAAAAGTCTAATACGAATTTATATATATATATATATATATATATATATATATATATATATATATATATATATATATATATATATATATATATATATATATACTCAATACCATTTTCAATCAAGTCAGTTTTTCTCAGCTTTAGTGCCATATTATAGGTATATGTGACTACGGTAACTCATAGCACGTCCAAAGACCCTCATTAACTGAACATATACACGCACACATGAATTGAATTCTTCACATGGAAACTCAGTCTCTGTGCTGCATTACAGTGATGTGAGTCTGATCAATGCCATAGAGAAGGGTCTGCAGTTGCAGTCACATGCTATTAATTCAAAGCAATATACAATTAAATAGATTAATAAATAAACAAAAGCCACATGGCTAGAGGCGGATCTATTGTAATTGGATTGGGGTTGGACTAAATGGAAATGTAGAGGACTCAGGTTGGTGATGGGAAATGGTTTTCAGTTGGATGTTTACCAAACTAAAAATGTTGTTTACATTTTAAAATAATTGTTTGCATAATTGTTGCATAATTGTTTACATAGACCCCTACACCAGTGGTCCCAAATTGGGTTTACTTTAGTACTATAAACAGTTTTAGTACTGTGTTGGGTCACCACTCAATGTCCAGTGTAAAATATGGGTCCTAAAGAAACAAAAATGTCAGTTTCACTTTATTTTGATGGTCCCTTTAACAGATTCTATTGACAATAAGTAAAGTTGCACCTACATGTCCACTAACTCTCATTAGAGGATTAGTAGAGAATTAGTAGGCTGGCAGGGTAAGGGTAAGAATAAGTTGACGTTGTTGCAAAGTTACTTATAGTCAGTAGAATGTCTATTGGGGACCATCACAATAAAAGTGTTAGCAGATATTAAGCAGACAGTCTACTAATAGTCTGAGAGTTAGACGAAATGTAGTTGCATAGTTACTTATAGTCAACAGAATGTAAGTGTTACCAAAACGTCCTAAAAATAAAATGTCAAGCTTGATTAAATTACTATAATAATTGGGGGAAATTGCCATAAAATGCATACTGTAGGTCCCAAAAAATTAAAATGTTGCTTGCTTTGGGAACCTTTATCACCTAGTGATAAAGTTAATTCACTGAATTATGATTTGTATTTTGAAACATGTGCTTGTGTTGTCAGAAGCATTTTTTATAATAAATAAATCATAATAGGTTTATTTTATATAGCGCCTTTCAGAAAAGGCCGCTTTAAAATAAAGTACAAATAAACATGACATAGAAACAATACAAATAAACTGAGATGGATAACATAATAGATAGAGGTACATAAACATAAAAATCAGATCAGATATGTTTTAAGGTGGGTTTTGAAATCGTGTAATGATGAAAGGTCGCGGATGTGTTGTGGAATACATTTGTGTGGGGGAACATAAATGTTAACAAGCTATTATCATTTATTTATTTATTTATTTATTGTTTGTGTGGTGTACCTATGTAGTACTGAAGTATTGCTTTGTTAAACTAAATATCCGATTACCACTGCAGGAAGTTTTTCAAAGATCAAACAAAGTCAGCTATGAACAGTTAGTTGAGTCTGCAAGATGATGAGAGACACTGGGTCTATTTGTACATTCTCAAAACTCACTTTTTCCTTTATTTATTTCACAGCTGCTTTTTCCTGTGACTTGCTTGTTAATAATTTAAAAGAAGTCAGCAATCAAAGGAACATGCAATTTACCGCCTTGTACTGTGCCTCATACATATTCAACTGAGGCGTATTTAGTTGCTGAGTGGGGCTGTGTCACGCTACAAGAAATATAATCAACTTTTTTTCTCACTCAATCTTTTTGACAGTCCACTGTGAAAAACATCACACGCTGCCCTATTTTCACCCCCCTCTCTCTTTCTTATTCTCTAATTTTGTGTATTGCAATTAGTTTTTTTTTTTCTCGGCCAGTTTCTAACCATGTCTTCAAAACTTCCTTAAAATTCAAACACTTGTGAACCCAACACCTACATTCGATTCACTAAGCCCCGCCTTAATATAACAAATCATACCTTAGCAACTGTTGCCATCTGTTAGCTTTCCATACAAGCTGTTGCTCTTTGAAGTCAATTACATTTCATTTAAAGGAATTCCTATAGAGGAAATGTGATATTTGTTTCTCCCAAAATGAGAACATTCCCAAATGAACAACAAAAACACCTTGCTCTAAGGTAAATTCAGTGTCACTAACTGAACGTAGTTTCAGTTTCTTGTGTATGGTCATAGTGTCGATAGTAACTAAAGAGTTCACATAGTCAATGCGTTGTAGGACCATGAGGAACATTTGTAATCACTAACCATAGGATCATTTGTTGGATTTGAATTGATTGGTAGATTCCCAGACTCTGCAGTTTTTAATCACATTTATGCATGATTTAATTATTTATTTTAAGCAAAATAGAAGATAAAAGATAAAAGATTTCATGCAATGTCACACTTCATCTCATCCATCTGTCCTCATCATTATTGCTCTGTCAGGTCACAATAATAGTACAGGTAAGATAAGCAGGCAGTAATTAGATGGCCTAAAATGCCACCAAAAGCAGAATAATTTGTTTAAAAGACCTTGAATCTCTGCCCTGAGGACACTTTGTTCTCTTTTAAAAGGAAATAATTGCTGGAATAATTTTTTGTGATGTTTGCAACAAAAGCTTATTACACATATGCTGTAAATCAAGCAGAAGGTTTCAGTTTCTGCTCTAGTATCTTTGTCTTGATCCATCTTTATACACTTGGCTAAGCCTTTGCTTGATCTTATTGTGACTGTCAAAAGCTAACTGCAGGTTTTGTCTCTGATTATTCATTGATATATTTACTGTGCTTAGGGGTGGACAACATGGCAACAATATCACATCACGATTTCTTCAGGAAAATCACGATTAAATCACAATTTTTTCATGTTGGTTTTACTGTTTTGCAAGTGACTGAGCAGTACAGACAAACTAATTTCCCTATTTTAAAAATGTAGTCTTATAAGGTAACAAAATATAAAAGAAAAAATAATGTCAGACATTTTTATTTCAACAATGTCATTTTTTTATATTTGTTAATAAAAATAAGAACAAAGTAAAATAAAATTGTATACAAATGAAATAAACTGTGCTTTATTTTTTCACTGTAGGTGTTTCCTTGACTCATGCACAAATTTAATATACAGACACGCATCCGATGACCTGTTTATGTTCACTTTTGTTCACAACCTTGTACGTATTTGACAGTTTAAGCACAATAAAATGCGAAAGATAACTTAGTTTAGTGCTCACGCGCTGTTTGACAGGCTTTTAGTGTGCACATGCGCTTTGGGTGTATGCGCTCAGAAAGGATTTAAAGAATCTGACATGAGGATTTTGAATGTACAACATGTCCATATCAGCCCCGACCATTAGTCTGGTTTCCACCAGTTTCTCCCAAGCTTCCATTCAAACGACCCCAACCCCACCTCTCACATCCATCCATGGCCATCAACACGCTGTAATTGAACCAGGGCGTCCTTAATACATATCCCCCTCAGACGCTGCAGCTAAAGTGGCTGTAAGAGGCACAGGCTGATTGGGGAATCAAGGCAAGAGCTTCTCAGCCTGCAGTTTGCCGGCACCAGGCTTAGAAGTGAACCCGCAAGAGTCCCGCTGAGGGGGCTGGACAGCTCTCCTAAAAAGGATGGAGTGGAGAGTGGCCCTCCTAATCACAAACTGCCATCGGCTGCAATACCCAGGGGGCATTGCAATCGGCCCATCCTGAAGGCGGCCGGCACCATAGCCCAAATGGATGTTTATAAGATGCGTTATGTAGACGCAGCCCCATTTATTCTCCCCTGATTAGAGCTGTCAGGGCTGATTCCTTATGGGCTTTTTTATTTATTTCTCCTCCTCGGAGGGACGGGAAACTGTTGAGCACAGCACAGGAGCGGGGAGCGTTTACTTGGTGAATAAAACGGGAATGGGGATTTTAGCGAGGGAAAAGACAGAAAATCTGTGAGAAACTCTGGTGAGTTTATATCCATTCCACATGTTGGAATCAGAGACTGTGGTCATTAATCAACATATTGGAGGGATTCTGAGGGAATTAAACACTTCTGAGCCGTCCTGAAATGCTGTCATTCCTGTCAGACCGTAACCCAGATAGCAACCACTTGAAATTAGACTTTCTGGCGGCTCCAAAGCTGTTTACAGCGAATACAGACTAGATCTTAGTCCATCACTTCCTGAAAGGCTGTGATAATCAGATATAGGTTAGTGGATCTCAGCTGGTTTTGCTCCAAGACCCATATTTTATTTTGAACATCAAGCATTTGCAAGCCAAAATAATGCCAAACCTGTATCTAAAGCAGTTTGGGTTGTGTTTTCTTTTACTTTAAGTACTTTATAACCCATCATTGTTGACATTTGTTTAATTTTTACTAGCTTACCAAGTGACAGATTACTGCGCTAAACTACAGCCAAAATGGGTTGGATGAACAATGTTTGGATGTTGGTTGGATGTTTTTTTTTTTTTTTTTTTAAATGTATTTATTTATTATGTTTTTTCTCATTAAAAATAAATGTAGCTATAGGAATTATATCAATGTAATAGATACAATTATTCTAATTGAGATTTTGCTTTACTATAGGCAGGAAACTCTGTACTAATAAGCTTATAATGGTTCATTTCACAATTGTACTTATTTAATGGTGCAAAATATTTTTTACATTTTGTCATAACTTTTTTATTTGTTTTCAAAATGTTGAACTTTATTTATTCATTTTTTTGTAATAAAATGTACAGATTTTGAATATGATCTCAGACTTTTGAACTCTACTATAAATAAATTAAAATGGAAATTAAAATCTTAATCTTAGATCTAAAGTATTTATGCAAAATCATGAAAAATACTATATTTATACTTCAGTTATATTAAGAGCATCCTTTTTAATTTTTTGCCTTAATCATGGTTTGTCATTCGTGTGCAGTTCAGTCCTCATAAGTACATTTAATTATTTAGAAGACACTTTTATCCAAAGCGACTTACAAATGAGGAGAACAATAGAAGCAGTCAAACCAACAGTAGGGCAACAATATGTAAGCCCCAGTGTTAGTCTAGCATGGTACATGTACTTGGTACAAGGTTTTTATTTTTTATTGTATTTTTTTTTTTTTTTTTTTTTTGGCGAAAAATATTTTTGCCATTTCTTGAAAGTGTCTAAAGACTCAGCTGCACGGGTTGAGTTAGGCAAGTCATTCCATCAGCAGGGAACAGTCAAAGTAAAGGTCCGTGATGGTGATTTTGAGTCTGTTTGGGATGGCACAAGGTGCCGTTCACTTGCAAAAAGCACAAGCTTCTGTATGGCACATAAGTCTGAAGTATAGTGAGCTTAGGTATACGGTTGCACAGCCGGTGGTTGTTCTGTAGGCAAACATCAGTGCCTTGAATTTTATGTGAGCGTCTATTGGCAACCATTGCAAACTGACGAAGAAAGGTGTGGCATGCATAAGGAATTCTATCCAGGGAAGCAATAAGTGTAAAGGTTGATCCAAACTGACATGCATGATGACACTAATACCTGAACAATGCACACAGGAGAGAAAAACAAGGGATTTCTGTAGGTGAGATCCTTATAAGTGTTCATAGTGAATCACATTCCTCCTGTTGCTGATATGTTCTTTCTCCTTATTTTTATTTTATTTTTATTAAATAAATGTGCTCTGACCATGCTCAATATGTTCAGGTGTATCAACATCACACTGGATCTCCTCTTGCAACGGGAGATGATTTTTTTTTCTTTTTTTCCTCCATGCATTAATAATATATTATTTTCTAGCGTGCAACCTGTGTTTTCATATTATCTGATGCACTCCTGATGTCATTTGTTGAATTTGATTTTATACGATGTATCATGCATTTTACAATTTGGAGATTCTGCATCCATTTGGCCTTATAAACTTTGTGATCTTCATTCTTGATAATGCCTTTCTTTTTGAATCCCACATGCGATGACATCACCGTTATCTCATCACTGGCTGCAGGCAATAACTGTAGTGTCATTTGTTTTTTTCAGAGATCACATGCATGTGCTGAGAGCGATCTGGTGACAAGGCGACTACTCCCGAGAGAAACCATGAGACAAATAACAAACAGTGCATGGGCGTCTCTAGTGACACCGGCTCAAGGTTGGAGCACGATCAGAGGCGAGACAGAGATGAGTGGACCGAGCTTTTGGAAGCAAATAGAGCGATGAGAGATTGGTGTGTCAGTCCCACTGCTGGAGGATTTGTGCTCTTCAGCCTGCCGGTTGTGTGTGTGTGTGTACTTTCTCACACCAGGTCATGTTTCATACAGTACCAGGGCATAAATATCCACTCTGTTGAGCATGATTGGCAGTCGGTATATTTTAGGGAGGAGAAGTGACAGACTCTTTCTCTCTCTCTCTCTCTCTTTCTTTGACTTTCACTTCCTTCTGTATTTGACCTAACCATCCTCATGGTTCATGTAAACAGCAATTGAATTTCAAAATCGTCCTTTGGATAAGTAATCATTTAGTAGGACCTAAACATTCTACGCAATTACTGATTCATTTTGGCATAACTGAATGATACGTTAGATTCTAGAGAGCATTTGATTGGACAGAAAAGGTGATGAGAAGCTGAAGTCCGTGGTGATGTCATAAAAATATGTGATCCATTTTATCGGAAGTCAGAGACTAAGTTTTGAATGCTTATATCACCTAAATGCGAATTTTGTCATTGTTTTGGAACATACCAGCCTATTCATAACCTTAAGGCTAACATATTCATACTAAAAGCTAAAAGAAATGATTTCAGGGGGCCTAAAAAAAAAAAAAAAAAAAAATCGAAATAATATATATATATATATATATATATATATATATATATATATATATGAACGATTTTAGGTGAAAAACAACTAAAATATCAGTATTTTCCCTCACAGAACGCCATCAGAAGATTTGGGATATAGTGCACATGTGTTCGTGGGCTGCAGCGACCCTCATTCTGAGCTTTACATAATGTTGCTTAAAAATTCTCTAAGTGATGTTAGCCATTTTTCAAACTTGTGCCAGACTTTAGCCACTGAATTAGATCTGCCCTCATTCCTTCAACCACACAGCCTCTCTCCAAAACCTGACCTCCAAAGAAACAAAAATGTCAGCAAACCCCAATGAGTAAGAAGATGATTCAAAACCATTCTGTTGTGACTAAAAAGTCTAGTTTTGGGACAGAGACATCTATTTCTCAAATTTCTTTCAGTTAATTGGGACTATTTTATGCATGCTTTTTCAAAAAAGTCACTTACAGCACTGTTAAAGGGATAGTTCGGCCAAAAATGATATTTAACCCATGATTTACTCACCCTCAAGCCGTTCGAGATGTATATGTCAATCTTTTTTCAGACGAACACATTTTCAGTTATTTTAGAAAATGTCTTAGATCTTTCAGTGGTTATAATGTGAAGCTATGGGGTTCACCTCCTTCAAGTCCCAAAATGTGCATGCATCCTTCACAAAAGTAATCCATCCGGCTCCAGGGGGATAAACGAAGGCCTTCTGAGGGTAATCCGTGCGGTTTTGTCGTAAAAATATACATATTTAAAACTTTATAAACGAAAATAACTGGCTTCCGGTAGCGGTCGACGCGCGTTCACGGAGACGGATGCTGGCGTATGACGTAGGACGTAGCGTAGGAAGCGTCGTGACGTAAAACGAACGTGACAGTGCAGCCAGAGAGCAGAGCAAAACAAAACTCTACGTTCGTTCTACGTCACGCTACGTCCTACGTCATACATTAGAACCACTGAAAGATCTAAGACATTTTCTAAAATAACTGAAAATGTGTTCGTCTGAAAAAAGATTGACATATACATCTCGAACGGCTTGAGGGTGAGTAAATCATGGGTTAAATATCATTTTTGGCCGAACTATCCCTTTAATCTAGTCTAAGTCACTTGAATCAAATACACTCATATGTCTCTATTTATGTATTTTTCTCTTCTCCGGGCAAATGTGGGCAAGAAGTGTTTCACATGTGCATTACTCATAAACCATCTTTCATGTTATTATGGCGTGTTTGAAACATATCTATGAGTGACGACTTGTGATGTACAACCCCGGTGGGAACTGAATCACTGCTCATGACTATATCTGTGCATTTTCGTGAACGTTTTCCACATGGTCAGCGTTATAAATAAACGTGCGGGAGTGTTTGAGTGGAGACGTTAAACAGCAATTCTCCAATTCCACTGCGTCAGCCCACGATCTCCCACTCATTCAGCGCAGGGTCAGCAGTGTCACGTCGCCTACAATCTCCAGAATCCCTCACTCTGTGTGTATTTGTTAGGATTCACACTCCACACTGGAGACCTCAATCACACGTAGCATGATACAGCTCCATTTTTATGTAAAACTGCATTGTAGGCACAGCAGTAAATTAATTATGAATTTACTTAAAACTGCATTAATGATTGTGCCGTTATCATATCAATTCATAATTAATTTACTGCTGTGCCTACACACCCTGTTTATAATAAACATTTAGAAAAATGTGTTTTCTACATTGCTTGCATGGGAACCAACTTATACATACACTACATTTCTTTTGTTTTTGAAAAGTCTTGTTCTCCAAGGCTGCATTTCTTTGATCAAAAATACAGTAATATTGTTAAATATTATTAGAATTTAAAATGACTGTTTTCTATTTGAATATATTTAAAAATGTAATGTATTCTTATGATGGTCAAGCTGAAAATACTCCCGTCTTTAGATACATGTGATCCTCCAAAAAATCACTCTTATGTACTGATTTGGTGCTAAAGAAACATTTATTATTATCAATGTTGAAAACAGTTTTTGCTGCTTAATATTTTTATGAAAACTGTCAGCATTCTTAGATTAATAGAAAGTTCAAAAGAACAGCATTTATTTGAAATTTAAGTTCATTTAATTAATCATTGCTGAATAAAAGTATGAATCATTTCTTTAACATAATAATAACTTGCAATAACCTTTCTATGAAGTCTAAAGTGCATGTAAATGGGAAAAAAATGGCACGGCCAGGGACAAACAGCGTATGCAGTGTTGTTACTTTATCTTCCCTCTGTTCTAGGGACTGGGACAATGGCTGCTCCTCTTGTTGAAGATAAATGACATATATGATCTCAGGATGTCCTCTGAAAAAAAGCTGGCAAGGTGCCACTTCATCCTCTCACAAAGATGTCCAACATCAGGACAAAGTTTGACTTTGCAGTCTACCTCTGTGTCTTTCATTCATAAACAGAGGAAATAAGGCAGAGGTGAGTGTTTAAGAACAATCTAGAGTCTGTTAAACCATTTTTTTTTTCTCTGTTGTCAGATCTAATGAGCGATATATGAAGCCCATCTTATGAAGAGGCCTGTTTACAGATTTCGTTTGCTAGGTGATTTTTCTGTGAATGTTTTTATTGGATTCAAATGTGTTTGTATCTTAAGTCATATTCACATGCTTGAATGAATCATCCATTGGCTGCTCAACTGATATGGATTTAGAATATATGTGAATACATTTTCATGTCATAAATTATTTTATGGCCTAAACCAGAGAGTTTGGGGCTTTGCATCCATTCCCCGTGAATTCATCTACATTTCTAAAGGATAACCTGGTTAAAGTATGCACATATGTTTGAACCATGAGTGCTCTGACCCGTGCTGATTCGATGCGGTGTGTGTGAGGGGTACGGTTGAGGACACTGATGCTTGTATGGATGTTCATGAATGCTTTTGTTTCTTTGCTGATGTAAACAAGGCCTTATCTGCTGGTGAGATCATGCATCACAGCTTTATCCTTTCATGCATCAAGCTCAACATTATCCATCGCATTGGACATGCCACAGAGTTGCCCCAGTGCTGGAGAGTTCACCCGCCAGAGAAGCAAATCGTGCATAAGCAGGTGAGATAAGATCACACCACCTTAGGATGGGATTTAGAGAGTGTTTATGAGAACAACTAAGTTGTATTATGTTCAACATGGGTTCATGGATGCAAACAAGCACGTCTGTGTGTTTACATATGTGTACAGAGTCTACACAGTCGGGATGGATAGATGGATCTTGAAATATTAATTCTTGTAAAATATTGATCCTACATGTTTTGAAGCTTTGAAGTAGAAAAAAAAAAAGCTTTATTTGCACATATACTGTTCAGAAGATGGGGGTCAGTAAAGGATTGTGCTCACCAAGGCTGCCTTTATTTGATTAACTATAGTAAAAACTGTAATATTGTGAAATTTTATTGCAATGTAAAATGTAATTTATTCCTTTGATGGCAAAGCTGAATTTTCAGCATCATTACTCCAGTCTTCAGCGTCATGATCCTTCAGAAATCATTCTAATATTGTAAAAAAATATTTCAGGCAGGCAAAGGAGCAGGCTGGGAAGTGGATCCACATGCAGTTAGATTTATTAAAATAGTCCACAGGGTCAGAGAACACAAGGTAGCTGGAGTAAACCAAGGTACACGGAACAGGAGAAAACACGAGATAATCCAGGGTACGTACATACAACGACTGACAAACAAACTATAGTGACTATCAGGGCTATAAATGCTGAGCAAAACCAATAAACTAATGAGTTACTATGGAAACTGACAAGGAGAAGGGGCTGGTCAAATGAGTGTCCATGGCACCAAACAAGGGAACAGAGCAGCAGGGAAACATGAGGTGAACAAATCAACAATGGAAACACAGAACTTTAAAATCAGAGTCCATGACAACAGACACAATAAACACAGGCAGGAATCGCGACACATATGTTGATTTGGTGATTTAAAGAGTTGTGCTGCTTAATATTTTTCTTTTGTTTGAGAAACGTTTTAGAAAGTATGCTATATATCTGCTCGTAAAACTGGATGATCTGCTTTTATAGAAATATAAAATATCTGCTTTTTTTTTCCTTTTTTTCTATAGGATTAATAGAAATTTTGCTGACAGCCTACTTGCAATTTTTTTTGGTGTTTTCAGTTCAGATGGTCCCTTGCAGACACTGCTTTGCAATTGCAATTCCCCCACCCCTCACACCGGTTTATTGTTGTGGTATCAACTGCTTTAGACAAACCTGGCTTTTAAAGGCTTGCTAGTTCATCTACCTGTCAGTTAGATCCAGAACCCACTCCTCTTCCTAAAGCCTGTTTATCTGCAATCTCCTCAACCCATTGCTCACCTGATAAACTGCTCCCTACTGGATCTGACCCCCAGTTATTAAAACTGCTGCTGTCACTCCAGTCTTAAAAAAAAGGACCCCTTTCTTCCATTATGAATAATTTCAGACCTATATCTAACTTTCCGTTCATTGCTAAATTGTTGGAAAAAGTTTTCGCTCCACAGCTACAGTCATATCTGTCTAAAAATTATCTCTTTGATCCCTACCAATCCGGTTTTCGTTCAGCCCATGACACTAAAACATCACTGTAAAAATTACCAATGACCTTTTACCATGCCAACTCTGGCTATCTTACCATCCTCATAATGTTAGCAGAGCTTTTGACAGTGTTTCCCATCATTTTCCTCATATCAAAATCTGGTTACACAATCATTTTCTAAAATGTAACACTGATAAGACTGAGGTAATTGTATTTGGTCCACTGTCCCTTTTAAATAAGTCTGATATCAGTTTTGTTATCAACTTTATTTCCTCTTAAAAAAAAAAAAAACTTGAAAATTGAGGGGTAAATTGGACTTCATTCACATAAACTCCATAAGACTGCATTTTTCCACCTGCGCAATATTGCTTGTCTGTGGCCTACTCTTAGCCCCAGAGACATTAGAGCTTTAGTAGGTGCTTTCATAATCTTATGGATCGATTACTGCAATTCTCCTTTCATTGGACTGCTTGCTAAGAATTGTGGCTAGATTACAACATGTACGAAAGTCAAAAAAGTTTGAACACAGTACCCTGTTACTCTGTGAATTACATTGGTTACCTGTCTCTGTCCGGATAAAGTACAAGATGATTATGGTAACCTTTACATTTTTGCATGATCAATATTCTAATTATTTGTCAGCCCTATCTCTTTGAAGCTCACTTCAGTCATCAGACTCCAAACTCCTCATTGTTCCTCGTTTCCATCTCTTATCCAGTGGTGGCCGATCATTTAGTGGTATGGCACCGAATTCTGGAACTCGCTTTCACTGCAACCTGGTCTCACAGGATTCCGTGAAATGCCCACGGGACCTTAACTCAAAATCCGTGGAGCCATCACGGAATCGCCCCAAATTCCGTGATGCGGCCACGGATATTACTCCAACGCAAGTCAATGACACTGACCTTCCGTGGTCCACACACGGATACCCGTTTCAATGACGGAGTACAGATCTCACTCAATCGACGTGCTTTCTCATTTGGAAACGCAACATTTGAAGTATTTGTGAACTTTTCCAACATCAAATGCCATAATGACGTTAACCTGACTGTTATTGTAGCTATTGCATTGTCCTGTCATCATAAAATTTCGGTTTGTTTCAGTTAGCCTAACCAAAGTCCCGTGATGGCACCACGGACCTCAACAACCTGACCTCACTCATGGACGTTGTAATGTTGCTGGCTTGTTTAGGAATTTATAAGCTTTATGTCGACTGTGTTGCAATGGCATGTAATTAACTTGACATTTTATCTCGTCCTGTCATCATAAAATCCAGTTTGATGGCGTTTTACACCTATTGCTCGCTTGGCTATAGTCAGATCTAAAATCTGTGATAGGAGCACGGAGTGAGTCTGTGGTGAGACCACGGATAACTCCAACGCGCAAGTCAATGATACTCATCTTCCGTGGTCCACACACGGATACCCGTTTCAATGACAGAGAACAGATCTCACTCAATGGACGTGCTTTCTCATTTGGAAACACAACATTTTAAGTATTTATTTATTTTCCAACACCAAATACCATAAAGACTTTAACCTCTCTGTTATTGTAGCTATTGCATTGTCCAGCCATGATAAAAATTCAGTCTGATTCTGTTAGCCAAACTGAAGTCCCGTGATGGCACCACGGACCTCAACAACCTGACCTCACTCACTGGATGGTGTGATGTTGCTCACTTGTTTAGACACTTGAAAGCTTTATGTCGACTGTGTTGCAATTTTGTCTTGTCCTGTCATCATAAAATCCAGTTTGATGGCGTTTTACACCTATTGCTCGCTTACTATAGTCAGATCTAAAATCTGTGATAGGAGCACGGATTGAGTCTGTGGTGAGACCACGGATAACTCCAACGTTCGTGATATGGTCACGTAATTTAATCTATTGATTCGTGCCACGGACACGTTTATTTCGTAATTTTTCGTCTTTCGTGATAACAGCTCGATTATTTCTGCCTGTCGGCTGCAGCAGAGAAGCTGTTTAATCAACATTTATTCACGAGATCTTATCGTGGTTTATGTATTTTTTTAATGTTATTATTTCGGTCTTATTGCCAGGGAAGCTGGATTGTTTTGCTGTTTATTGATCTTTTTTAAATGATATTTTATTAGTAGGAAATCGCGCTGAAGAAGTCTCGTTCCGAACACATCGCGATATTTGGCATCAGTTCACGTGTGTCAGCTGTTGGTAAGTAGTAGCCTAGTAAATAAATACCTAAATACGCTGTCCTAATAATGTGTGATAATATGTCTTTTCTGTTTGTCGATATTAATCTGCCAAATATATCTGCCATTTCCACTGAGACTTTGCGTTTCATTGCTTTCTAATTCAAAATATATGATTAAACACTGCCTGTCACGTGACGTGCTATAGGCTTAGATATTCATATCAGATTAAAAATAGTACAATTAGTTCCAAAGTTGTATTTGTAGTAGAAGCACAGTAAAAACAACACTTACCATGCTTTTACCACAGTAACATTAGTTTTACTGTGATAAGTGTAGTAAAAAGACAGTAATCACAAAACTTACCATGCTTTTACCACACTATTGGTAGTTTTAATGTGATACTTATTGTAAATGCACAGTAACCACAACACTTACCATGCTTTTACCACAGTAACCCTAGTTTTACTGTGATAGGGTGTGGTAAAAGGACAGTAACCACAAAACTTACCATGCTTTTACCTCTGTATTGATAGTTTTAAAGTGATATTTGTTGTAAATGCATATTAACCACAACACTTGCCATGCTTTTAACGCTTTATAATGTAACATCCAATATTTGTAAGGTAAATCAGTACTTTTTCCTTTAAATAATCCTATATATTATACATAATTATATTTTCTTTTCTCTTTTTCCAGCTGAAAAGACCTAAAGGGCCTTTCGGACTCAGTCAGCCCATTATTGTTTGAGGAGAAGTAAACGGAGGAGACGGAAAGCTGCAAAGGCAAATATTCACAATGGTATGTGTTGGTTTTAACCCTAAATCAAAACATTTTATCAAGCATTTGTTGTTTCTTAAAACTTTTCTCACAAAACCCATAGCCCAATCAGTACAAACATAGTCTGAAAGTCTTAATAATTCACAAGATTTAACAAGTTGTCAAATTCGTACGATACTCGTACATATTTGTATACTCGTACACAATCCTGCAGCTTTTACTCCTAGTGCTGTCATTGGCTACTGCCTCAATTCCTGTACATATTTATCGCGATATTTGTAAATCAGTTGCGCCACTTCTTGGAAAGTTGTCGGATGTCACACACACTGTCAGAAAGTTTATATTAATTGCAAATTGGTCTCCGTCTGTTTATGTTCCAGTGATACATGATGTCTCTCCACACCTCATAACCTACCTCTGTTTGCAAGAGTGGAAAAGCTTATCTGACTTGTCACATGACATCAGATACTCGATTATTTTGTCATAATCAGAACAGTTACACTGCTGATAACTGTCCCGTTTGCATGTAAATCATTTTCATATGATTATTGCTTGCTATTAAAGACATACTTTTATTCATAGAAATGCCCACATATCAGTGAACTTATAACATAAAAATGCTTTTAAAATTTAATTATGCAACATTTTTTACAGAAAACATATCCCACAGTTATGGATAAACTCACAACGTCATCATCAAGTGCTGTGCTGGGCACATTGGGCAACAAGTGTCCTCCAACGTATTCGATCCGTGGCCAAGTTCTCCACATCTTCCCATGGGACACTGACATTCTTCAGGTCTTCGTGAAACATCTGTCTCCATGTCTTCCTTGGTCTTCCCTGTCTCCTGCATCCTCCTGGTGGTGTCCACTTCATCACTGTGTTTGGGTGTTGTTGTTTGGGCATGCGTAGGATGTGTCCAGCGAGGTGCACCCTTTGCTCTGTCTCAGTTTCTGAAAGTCTTCATCTAGTCCCACTCCTCCTCGTGATCTCTTTGATATATGCAGAACCAATATTGAATATAGTGATTTATCTTTTTCCATATTGTTAAAGCATTTTGTTTTCTCTTTTCAGCTTCATAAACTGTACTTGATTTCTGCCTAATGCCTTTATAAAAAAGGGTCAGTGCTCATCAGGTGTTTTGCTCAAGGACATATTTATTGCATAGTTACAATAAAAGTGACCAATAATCACAAGGATATAGAATGAAAGTTGAGAATGTAAAATGTTGTGCTTATGTTTTTGCCTATTTGTTCTTTAAAGCGACGAAACAAATGTATTTTCACATAACAAAGTTGAATCTCATCTTTTGGTTTGTAAATATATAACTTCATCATAGCAATTTTTTGAACGTTAATGTATGTGTCACTATAATAGATTGCCCCTGTATCTGGATATTTTAAATTAACTGATTTTTATACTGTTGTGCTGTAGTTGTGGCGCTACATTTGTCTTTAAACAGTTTGACATTAAATATTGGAATAAGCTTTCAAAATTGTGTCCATTCATTTGTGCTTTTGTTACATTTATTTGAATATAATTGATATATCTTTGACTATACATACACTGTAAATGTTAGAAGCACTTTAGTAGGCCTACATGCAATTATCTGTAATTAAAATACTGCAAAACTACCCCTGCTGTAGGCCTTTGCTTAGAAAAAAAGTTTCTCTTTCAAATGTATTTATGCATCAGTCTAATCAAATAAGCAAATTTGTGTCATTGATCATGTGAACTCGTTTTTGGACGGTAACCACACAAAAAGTATTTTGTTTTTAAATATGAGTTTTATAATTGAATTAGAAATAATACATGTTTAACAGCCTTAATTAAATATTTAAGGTATCTATCCCTGCAGCCGGAACCAGAAGAGATCTGTCATCATTTGCCATAAATGGGCATGTAAGTGTGACGCATTTATTCAGCTGGGTTTGTATTGGCTGTGACTTCATCGCAGAACTCGCTGTGATTGGACAATCGTTTAACCCATATAAACTGGCGCTTCATGTTACAAAGTATGGTTTGGTGTTATTATTACATTAGTTATACATTAAGCTAACTATAAAGTGTCTCTATAATGTGAGAAATTACTCCTTTACCGAGATTCTAACCCTAACCCTATGCATGTCTGCACATTTCAATAAACTACAGAACAATGCTTCCTGTTCCACTGATAGAATGACAGAGATATGTGGGTAATGTAGTATAAAACGTTTAGTAATAAAACAATAAATGTTAAATAAATTATATATTTAATGGACAACTGGATATCTTCATTGTGCAAACCTTTATGACATATATGAGGGACAGGCTGAAATTTGATATTTTACTGTGAGCACTTTAAAAATAATCTTTATGCCAGCTTTCCATATATATCTGAAAACTGTGGCCAACATTATTTATTATACATAGCATAAGCAGTCGTCCTGCCGATTTTCTCTTTGATACACTAACCGGACTTCGAGTTACAGCCATTTGAAATGTGCATTTGTTTGCTCTTCTGGGGGCCATTGCTGGGCCATACAATCTACACAGATCTACACTATTACTATTACACAAGGGTAATGCACCATTCAGTAAAACAACAAAAAAACGGTGCCAACATTTCCTTTTCACCCCTTCTGATTGCTGCTTATATGCCTGACATCAGTGATATATGCTTTCATTCAAAAAGCAGTTGTAGATGTGCTAGAATGATCAACATGGATCATCTTCAATTAAGCGTTAAGTATTTATAGCAAGATAGCCACTGTAGCCTCTTGTTATTCACATAGCTTCCTTTTATTTCACTGCAAACTGGCATACATGTAAGTATGTGCAACTTTTGTTGCATTGTTGTCCCAAATATCATTTAACCAGATCTACATTTTTTATGTCCCAAGTAAAAGAATCATGGTCATTAATTATATGTAGTAATTTATAAGTTATTAATTATATGTAGGCTTAGTTATTTTTTAATTAATTAAACTAAAGAAATAAGAAATTAACATTTCTCAAATAAAAATGTCTATTTACTGTACCAAACACCACTTTCAATATACAATAGTCACCATACTTTATTAAACAACACTTTATTGGAGGACACAGAATAAAGTTAATAAAGTAGCATAAAGACAAATGAGATTCAAGATAAATAAAAATGTGTCTTCAAAAATACATTAACATCATAATAGTCCATTCACAGCTGCTGAAGCCATAAAATTAGTGCCAGAGAATCATATTCAGTCACCTACAGAAAACAGATTTGATATTGTGTTGGAAAATAATGATTCATTATCACAGCTAAACTGGTTTCTTGCTCTTCCCTGTACGTCTCTATCGTGTTCGTGTTCTTCTTCCTCGTCTAAACAGTTTGTTCAGTTGAAGAACAGAAGATGTGATCACTGATGTGGTGTAGCTTTTTCTCAACCAGAGGAAGAAGAAGTCTCAACATCCCATTGTCAGGCGTTCTCCAGTCCTGGTCTGAAAGTAAAACAGAAAACAGAAACCATTCAAATAAAGTTGTTTAATGGCCAGTCAGGTCAGCTTATGTTCTGCGTTATTTAAAGCAGTGATGGTTTACTCTGGCCCTCAGCGTCCACTGTCCTGCACATTTAGCTCCGACCTCAAACCCTCCTGCCTATTGTCTAGAAATAAACCTGAAGACTTTGGTTAAAATTTTCAGATGTGCTCGATTATGGTTGGAGGTTAACTCTTAAATTAACCTCAAAAAGTAGAATGCAAAGGGCCAGAGTTGCCTGTTCCTTACGTAAATTTACAAAGCAGCAGTCAGTACATTATATAATATACACATTGAAGTATTATATATATATATATATATATATATATATATATATATATATATATATATATATATATATATATATTGGAGCACATAATATAAGCTAAGAAAAACTGTTTTACCCATATCAACAGCAACCTATTTTAAAAGATTTGTAAGAAAGGCATTGTCTCTTTTGAGCCTTTGCCAGTGATGCTTGATTTCTTTCCAGACAACATACTTTTCTGTCACTTGTTTCAAGAGCTTCACATGATCAAAAACCAAGTGAAAACCTGTACAATGTAAAATTGTCAACATCAAATTATGTACTACATTTTACAGCATTGTTTCAATTCAAGACATACCAATGGACTCACGCACCTTTCTGTCTTCTTTGGGCACCAGATGTTCCTTCCTCACCCGAAACAAAGGACTTATTCGATTAGCTTGCGTTGATATAAGGACTGGTCTTCCTTCTCTGCTGTAAAACAAGATAATCTCGACTTACTCTATGTGCAATTACTATTGTTCCTGAAACATAAATTCAGACAGTATTAAATAAGTTAATTTACCATATGATTCAGGAGAGAACATTTGATGAGTAAATACTGATTGCAATATTCTAGAAACTTCACCTGGGAAGGGCTGATCACGGCAAGATTCGCTGCGACTCACTAGTAGCTCTTGTAATGGTTGGCTCCTAAAAGAGCTGTTGAGTTTGATATTGTAGAGCTTTAAAAAAAAGGACTAAGTAATCCTGAAAAACAGAAAGGAAGGTAATTTTAATACATTACTTGCAAATAGTCAGTTTATAACTGTATGATATGTTTTCTGTAAAGAGTGTTGCATAATTAAATGTTAAAAGCATTTTTATGTTATAAGTTCACTGATATGTGGGCATTTCTATGAATAAAAGTATGTCTTTAATAGCAAGCAATAATCATATGAAAATGATTTACGTGCAAACAGGACAGTTATCAGCAGTGTAACTGTTCTGATTATGACAAAATAATCGAGTATCTGATGTCATGTGACAAGTCAGATAAGCTTTTCCACTCTTGCAAACAGAGGTAGGTTATGAGGTGTGGAGAGACATCATGTATCACTGGAACATAAACAGACGGAGACCAATTTGCAATTAATATAAACTTTCTGACAGTGTGTGTGACATCCGACAACTTTCCAAGAAGTGGCGCAACTGATTTACAAATATCGCGATAAATATGTACAGGAATTGAGGCAGTAGCCAATGACAGCACTAGGAGTAAAAGCTGCAGGATTGTGTACGAGTATACAAATATGTACGAGTATCGTACGAATTTGACAACTTGTTAAATCTTGTGAATTATTAAGACTTTCAGACTATGTTTGTACTGATTGGGCTATGGGTTTTGTGAGAAAAGTTTTAAGAAACAACAAATGCTTGATAAAATGTTTTGATTTAGGGTTAAAACCAACACATACCATTGTGAATATTTGCCTTTGCAGCTTTCCGTCTCCTCCGTTTACTTCTCCTCAAACAATAATGGGCTGACTGAGTCCGAAAGGCCCTTTAGGTCTTTTCAGCTGGAAAAAGAGAAAAGAAAATATAATTATGTATAATATATAGGATTATTTAAAGGAAAAAGTACTGATTTACCTTACAAATATTGGATGTTACATTATAAAGCGTTAAAAGCATGGCAAGTGTTGTGGTTAATATGCATTTACAACAAATATCACTTTAAAACTATCAATACAGAGGTAAAAGCATGGTAAGTTTTGTGGTTACTGTCCTTTTACCACACCCTATCACAGTAAAACTAGGGTTACTGTGGTAAAAGCATGGTAAGTGTTGTGGTTACTGTGCATTTACAATAAGTATCACATTAAAACTACCAATAGTGTGGTAAAAGCATGGTAAGTTTTGTGATTACTGTCTTTTTACTACACTTATCACAGTAAAACTAATGTTACTGTGGTAAAAGCATGGTAAGTGTTGTTTTTACTGTGCTTCTACTACAAATACAACTTTGGAACTAATTGTACTATTTTTAATCTGATATGAATATCTAAGCCTATAGTACGTCACGTGACAGGCAGTGTTTAATCATATATTTTGAATTAGAAAGCAATGAAACGCAAAGTCTCCGTGGAAATGGCAGATATATTTGGCAGATTAATATCGACAAACAGAAAAGACATATTATCACACATTATTAGGACAGCGTATTTAGGTATTTATTTACTAGGCTACTACTTACCAACAGCTGACACACGTGAAATGATGCCAAATATCGCGATGTGTTCGGAACGAGACTTCTTCAGCGCGATTTCCTACTAATAAAATATAATTTAAAAAAGATCAATAAACAGCAAAACAATCCAGCTTCCCTGGCAATAAGACCGAAATAATAACATTAAAAAAATACATAAACCACGATAAGATCTCGTGAATAAATGTTGATTAAACAGCTTCTCTGCTGCAGCCGACAGGCAGAAATAATCGAGCTGTGATCACGAAAGACGAAAAATTACGAAAGAAACGTGTCCGTGGCACGAATCAATAGATTAAATTACGTGACCATATCACGAACGTTGGAGTTATCCGTGGTCTCACCACAGACTCAATCCGTGCTCCTATCACAGATTTTAGATCTGACTATAGTAAGCGAGCAATAGGTGTAAAACGCCATCAAACTGGATTTTATGATGACAGGACAAGACAAAATTGCAACACAGTCGACATAAAGCTTTCAAGTGTCTAAACAAGTGAGCAACATCACACCATCCAGTGAGTGAGGTCAGGTTGTTGAGGTCCGTGGTGCCATCACGGGACTTCAGTTTGGCTAACAGAATCAGACTGAATTTTTATCATGGCTGGACAATGCAATAGCTACAATAACAGAGAGGTTAAAGTCTTTATGGTATTTGGTGTTGGAAAATAAATAAATACTTAAAATGTTGTGTTTCCAAATGAGAAAGCACGTCCATTGAGTGAGATCTGTTCTCTGTCATTGAAACGGGTATCCGTGTGTGGACCACGGAAGATGAGTATCATTGACTTGCGCGTTGGAGTTATCCGTGGTCTCACCACAGACTCACTCCGTGCTCCTATCACAGATTTTAGATCTGACTATAGCCAAGCGAGCAATAGGTGTAAAACGCCATCAAACTGGATTTTATGATGACAGGACGAGATAAAATGTCAAGTTAATTACATGCCATTGCAACACAGTCGACATAAAGCTTATAAATTCCTAAACAAGCCAGCAACATTACAACGTCCATGAGTGAGGTCAGGTTGTTGAGGTCCGTGGTGCCATCACGGGACTTTGGTTAGGCTAACTGAAACAAACCGAAATTTTATGATGACAGGACAATGCAATAGCTACAATAACAGTCAGGTTAACGTCATTATGGCATTTGATGTTGGAAAAGTTCACAAATACTTCAAATGTTGCGTTTCCAAATGAGAAAGCACGTCGATTGAGTGAGATCTGTACTCCGTCATTGAAACGGGTATCCGTGTGTGGACCACGGAAGGTCAGTGTCATTGACTTGCGTTGGAGTAATATCCGTGGCCGCATCACGGAATTTGGGGCGATTCCGTGATGGCTCCACGGATTTTGAGTTAAGGTCCCGTGGGCATTTCACGGAATCCTGTGAGACCAGGTTGTTTCACTGGCTCTTCAAGACATCACCTCCTTTTTTCCTTAAAGTCTCAATTTAAAACAGATCTCTTCTCATGGGTATTTTCATCCAACTTCAGACTAGAGTTCTCTTTATTTTTTTTGTTTGTTGTGTTTGTATTTTTGTCACAATGAAATCAAAATTGACAATTCTTTTTTATATAATATTTATAATATATAAATATAAAAAATATTGCGTTGTTTATTAAATGATTTATCCGTGCACATCTTTTTTTATTTTTTTTTTATTCATGTGCCGCGTAATCTTTGATCAAAATAAATTTACATCCCTCTTGCAGCGACATCTCTTCTCTGATGACATGTTTACTAGAGCAAAGGCGAGACAACGTATCACTCACATGAGATCGACCAATAGCAAACCACAACCATCCAATCAATTCCCCATGGACAAAATCAAGTCCCGCCCTACATTTTTTTCTTTTTCTAGAAGCCATTTTACTATGATGTACATCACAATAAGGAAGAAAAGACTATTGCAAGTTGATCGCAAATCAAACAATAATTTGTCCCAAAAGAATAATTCATTCTCAATTTAGAGTTGGTTATTTGTATGGTCTGATGCGCGTGAGTGTGGGCTGTGATTGGATGATGCAGTGTCGTGATCTTTCTCAAGTGTCCTGTTGCTGTTGTATCAGTCAGTGGTTAGATCAGCGTAGCAGTCTATTTAATCGGGACAATGGAGGTCCCGTACTTCTGTTTCATGCCAACTTTAAGTGCACCCACATATAAATGGGTTGGTTATTCACTTTAAAAGTCAGTCAGATAGTTTATTCCTGTCTAGGTAGGTGGTTCTTGGCCAGAAAAAGCCTCAAAATTGACTTTATGCCAGTGCGTTTTGCTCTACAAGATTAGCTTGTGCATATTGCACTGTGAGATAAAGATGGATGCGTTTCCTTTTTTAACTGTAAATCACTTCTGGTAATCACTATTTTCATTAGCTCATTTCTCAGTTAAGCCATTGTTGGTGATTTGGGAATTGAAGCCAAAAAGTGGGTCAGAAAACAAACACAATTTTTGTCAAATCAGCACTTTAAACACAGAGCTGCAGGTAAAGAAGACCCTGAATAGTTTGCATAGTTTGCCCCATATGCAAAATGACTGCATTTAAAAATGCCAGGGTGTTCAGCAACCACTACTTCTAAAAGTTTTATAATTGTCTGCTTAGGAACTGAAATTCCCTAATTACACACTTAACAATATGGCACAGCATATTCCTGTGGCCATCAGCCTACTTCTGATTGGCTGAGACAACACTGCATGCAAATGCCAGAATGAGGTTTCTATCAGAGTAGCATTGTGTCAGAAACTAAAGGTATCTTCCTCGCTCCTCTATCAGTCAGTGACTTAAAAATACAGCATTTATTTTATAAGCCCACCTTTTTAGCTTCAGAGAGGCTTCCAAAGCATCATAATGTCACATTAAAATGAGCTTTAGAGATAAGCATGTGTTTATTACTATTTATATAATGCATTTCTTTCAATTGCTCTGTCAGATGGCATTTTATTATTTCAATGGTCACAGGCACTGACAGAAATCCTGTCTTTTCTCATACACACCTAATTAATGGATCGTTACTATATCACCTCCTTTAAAATATATTTTTTTTACCTCTCACTCCTTTTCTTCCAGCGCACACAGAATCTCAGCGAGCGTGACTCACACAGCCCTGCTGGAGTGTATGCTGTCAGCAGTTCTGTCTAACTGGGTGACAGGAGAGAAATTATGA